>NC_133618.1:165890924-166490924 GCF_048593235.1 Sminthopsis crassicaudata
ATTGTCTCAATTGGCTGGGGCTTTAAAAAATATATTGGCTGGTCATCATAAGAGTCTGTATATGCTTATAATTATAATGAATACTTTTTTACTTTAAAACTTAGAATCTACTTTAAAAATTGCAAATATGTCTACCTATGAGATAGATGGATGAGTTTGCATTGAAATTATTAAACAAAATATCAGGATATTTTATATAGAGAACTGAGAATTTCAGTTTATCTTGAATTGAGTACATCTTCTTGCTATGAATGAGGAGTCCTATGAGGTAAAACTATAAAAGTAGACTAAAACAAGTGCTATAGAACACTTTAAGTCCTAGGCCAAGGGTAGCATAGGGTGAGGAAAACAAATGACTAAAATAAGTTCTCCTTCCTGTTTAAGCATAGCCTTTGTATATATCTCCACTCAAGTAAAAACAAAACAAAGCAAAAACAAACAAACAAAAAACCCCCCTATGAATGACAACTAATTAGTAGAGTGATTTGTTGTTTTTCAATTGTGTCTTACTCTTTGTGACCCCATTTTGTATTTTCTTGCCAAGTATATTGAAGTGATTTGCTATTTCTTATCCAGATCAGTTTGCTAATAAGGAAATTGAGGTAAATGGGGTTAAGTGACTTCCACAGGGTCACAAAGTCTCGACAGTCAGATTTGAATCAGGAAGAGGAGTCTTCCTGACTTCAGTCCTGGCACTCTTATCCACTGCATCATTTACCTGACTTAGTGGAATGATTATTTGATTATAACTAACATTATAGATATGGCTACTTTTTCTTGTATATTCATACAGAGGAAGATCTGCTTTTACAGAAATGTGAATTTTTCTGTTGTTTTATGAAAAAATGTGATATAGAATAGTTTAGAGGGATGAAACTGGAAGTGGGAAGACCTGAATTCTGATTCTTCCTCAGATACATATTTACTAATTGTGTGATTCTTGACAAGTCATTTATCTCATCTAGGACTTTGTTTTCTCATCTATTAAATGAAAGGGTTGGACTTGATGATAGCCAAGATCTCTTCCAATTCTTAAATTATTACCCAAAGCGAAGCAATTAGATGAGATGATCTCTATGATCTTAAAATCCTAAATTATACCTCAAATCACCGCTCATGTTTGGGAAAATAAAAGGACCACAAGAGATATTTTTTAAATTGTTTCTTAATTTGAACTGTCATTTTAAAATGTTTTGTTAAAACAAAATTTTTTTAATTGTTTAATCTTTCTAACACACACAACCACAAGTTTAGAATCTTACCCCACCTTTCTTGAAAATTTTGGAAGAGACCATGACTCCCAAGAGAAAAACCAAGAGAGAAATAGAGGCCCTTTGGAAGATATCTGCAGTTTGGGTGGGGATTGTCATGAATCTACAATCTGTTAATTTTTTGTGAATTCAAAAATTCACTTTCTTGAAAATTGATAGGCTTCTAAGAAACAAAATTATACTAAATAAACTCACAGAAGAGATTGATTTAAAATCCAGAATGCCAGCTGATAATTTATCAAGGGGATTATATCTGTAAGAATAAATGGTCATTTAAAACAGGCATTCCTTCCTATTAAGTCAGTACACTAAAGAAGAGACCATACTATATAAAAGGTTTCTTAATAGAGCAAAGGGAACTGTAATTGAATAGCCTTAAAGAATATTTTTATCAGACTGTAGTAGTTTGATGAAGTCATTTTTAGGACAGGATTATTTTTGCCTTAAAAAACAGTGTCACTTCTTAGAATAAGAGCTTCTTTTGTTTGGACAATGTTTGCTAAGTACCACTTCATTCTTAGTCTTGGACTCAACTTTTTCTAGGTTCTAAGCATTCCACTATACTTTTGTAATAATAATATGCCATGAATTGAACATGCAACTAAAAAAATCTAGAAAAAGAACAAACTAAAATCAAAACAAAAACAAATCAAAACAACTAAAAATCAAATTAGTCTGAAAATCAAAAATAGAGATCAAATCAAATTAAAAGAGAGACTAATAAAATTGAAAGTAAGAAAACTAGGAAGCTATTGAAATAAAACACAGCTGGGGAAAAAAATCCAATAAAATAACTAAACATTTGATTAATTTGACTCGATAAAAAAAGAAGAAAAACAAATAATCTTGTATCAAAAAATGAAAGGGGGCAAATTCACTGCCAATGAAGAGGACATTAAAGCAATAATTAGGAGCTACTTTGTCCAATTGTATGTCAATAAATTTGACAATCTAAGTGAAATGGATAAAAATGTAAATTTCCCAGATTAACAGAAAAGTAAAATACCTAAATAACCAATTTTAGAAACAGAAATTGAACAAACCACTGATAGATTCCCCAAGAAAAAATTCCTAGGACCAGATGAATTTGCAATTGAATTCTACCAAATATTTAAAGAACAATTAAGTCCAATATTATATATCATTTTGTTCTCATTCTTTTTTTCACAACATGATTAATGTGGAAATCTTTAACATGGTTATACATATATAACCTATATCAGATTGCTCCCTGTCTTGGGGGAACATGATTAATGTGGAAATCTTTAACATAATTATATATGTATAACCTGTATCAGATTGCTTGCTGTCTTGGGAGAGAGGGAGAAATATTTGAAATTCAAATTCTTATAAAAGGGAATGTTGAAAACTATTTTTATAGGTAATTGGAAAGAAAATAAAATATTATTAAGTGGAAAACAAAATAAAATTGCATGCCTTTGGAGGGGCAGAAATTAGTAGACCCCAGCTTATCTTACTAGTTACTTTTTGTCTAGTGAATGAGATTTGAAAACATTCTTTTATGAGATTTTGAAAATACCTTAGTTTCATCAGCAATACACATTCAAAATAGACCTTTTTTGATGAGTTTTACCTATACTTTGGGGCTATGCATTGTTTGGGTTTCTATATATTCCTATATAGAAACTACATTGAGTATTTAACATAAAATTAATTTGTAAAGTACTTTGCAAATCATAAAGCACTATAGAAATACTAGTTATTATTTTTTTTGTCATTTGAGGTCCTACTGTTTTACTCTAGTGTCTTCTTTAAGAATCTAGAAATTTACTTAGGAAAAAGCTGGGTAAATTCATCCATTGTATTAAAGGCCATTACTTTCTTCTATTGAAGAATCTGAATTGACAACCCTTAATTATGGTCATGCCAAATTTGAATTCAGAAGAAAATAACATTGTCCTGCCTCTCCAATACACTATTCTTTATTCCTTTGTAATTCATCAAACTGAGCTGACATTAATATTTATGTAATACTTTAAGGATTCAGAGTGCTTTACATATATTATCTCATTTGATCTTCACAATAACCCTATGAAATGGGAGATAGATGCTATTACCATACTCATTTTACAGAGGAAGAAATAGGCTGAACTTCTTCTGCCTTGAGAGTCCCCAACCAGAGAAATCCTTTTTTAATGGATTAATTCTATGGAGTTCCACAATAGATGGTACTTATTACAGCTGCCAGGTTCTCAGCATCCCTTTGCTATACAAAAGAACAGCTTGTAGTACAGGGAGGGAATTACAGAGTCTTGTACAGGTGGATTTATTTTTTTGGCTATCCTATTGACTAAAACATACAGCAGCTTGGATGCTATATTGGCACTATTCCAAAACTTTTTGCAGTATTTCGAAAATATCTTAAAATATTTCCATCTGTATAAGCACAGAGGGCTTCCCTTCTCATGGACTTTCTTTTCCACCTTTACAACCTTTTTTTCCCCAGGTAGTCTATTAAGAATACACTAGAAATTTCACTTTTATAGATCCTCTATCATAGAACCTTTACTCATATCCCCCATCCCCCAAAAATAAATTTCTTGTGCTCTCTCTTCCTTCAATCAACTGATAGATTTTTATTAAGAACGTGCCAGACACTTGAGTTAGACATGGAGAATAAAAAGAAAAAAAAATAAAGCAATATCTGTTCTCAGATAACTTATAGTCTATCTGTAGTATCAATGTGTACATATATAAGCATCTATAGACCAAAATATAGAGTAAAATACATATAATTTCATAACTGTATGCATCCAGAATTCACAATAAATGTTTTCTACAAACATATTATGTTGTTAAATTACATATACACACACATACTCACATACACACAAAACTGGGTAAAACATCCATTAAAATAAAAGAACTTAGTTTTAGGTTGGGAATTCCACTGATAAAATAGATTTGTTTTTCAAAACAAATGCACAGATTGAAAAGAATTGCAAATGAAAGGATGCTACAAAAAAGAAAATTAGAGATGTCAATCATTTCTGGCATAAATGTGTATAGAGAATAGACTCTTTAAATTCAATTCCAGTTCACATATTGGGTATTTAAATAGAAGGAATTGCTTTGGTAAAACCAATTTAATAGTATTTTCCCATTTAAAAAATGTTACTTTAATCCAAAGACTCAATAATACATAATTCATAGCAGAAATTAGGTACTAAAAGTTCCCTTTGTTACAAAATTTATTGGATACTAGAATTGTCCAAAAATAGCTGCAAATTATCTTTAAGTGGTGAAAAATAACTTTGCACTTAAACAAACTGACAAAGTTTCTAAACCCACAATGATGGAAAACCATACCTTCTAGATAAGTTGTCAGAATGAAAAAGGATGAGGCTGTAAAGAAAGTAACATTTTTATGTGTCTTTTGTTAGCAAATGATCAGGACCATTAGTTCTTTGTGGTCTTGTTAATGGAATATAGGATCATTATGCCCTTCTCATTTGAAATTGCTTTCTTTTTTTGATTCCCCAAGTTTTCAATCACAGCTTTTGCTAGATATATTAAAACCCTCTTTCAGAAGCAATGCATTTATTGTAGAAAGAGCAGAAGACTGGTATGAGATGATCTGAGTTCTCACCTCACCTCTTCTAGCTCTGGGATTTTGGATGAGTTCTATAACTCTTCTGAGGACCAAGCTCTTCCCTATGGAATGGGAATAATAATTCCCAGCCTTTCCCAATGATGAAATTTTGAAGATCAATCACAAAACCCATTTTAAAAACTTGTGGTTGTTATTTGTCTTTCATTCTTGAAGAGCATCATGACATCAAGAAGGTGATACCATGACATGAAAGTGAATTTGATTTAAGTGAGAGAAGTGTGTGCAGTCACAGCCTCACTCTTTCCTCCAGAGCTGAGTCCCAAGGCAAAAAACAGATCTTGGTAACTGGCAATGACCCCAGATGGCAATGGGAGACCTTGATCTCTTTAAACTAGTCTTTAAGAGGTCTCAGTTTGACTGAAGCAACCTCCCATTAGTGATTAAGGTTAAATAAGAAATGAGGTAAAGAATGCCCTCTTTTACCTAATCAAAAATATCAATCTGGGAGGGGAAGACCCTAAGATTTTTTGGTCAAAACAGAAAAAATGCTACTTACATTCACTCTGAGCAATCAGTGCCCAAACAATAACCCAGTGAGACTTGGGCTGAGACCAGTTGGCCAATCAATGAGAGCCAGAGTGATTTGGATTTAAGGTATGGTCCTTAAGAAAGGCATCTAGAAAATGTAAACCTTACATTAAGGTTTCCTAAGTTTCACTTTATAGTATTGTAGAGTGCTATAGAAAGTATATACTGTGACTTGTAATACATATTATTTAAAAACAAACTAAAAGCAAAGGAGTGTTTTAATTATTTTATGTTCTATTTGTACTTATATAGTAAAAAGACAAGCAAGGAAAAATCGAATCCAGGAAGGAGCTCGCCTTTTTGCATTGGGCACCAAAGTGTTAAACCACTCGAAAAATCAGAAACAAAAAGAAGAGTGAGTCTATATTCTATTATCTTTTAATGCTATTAAAAAATCTTAGTTTCATCATAATGGACACTCCTTCATACTGCCACAAGTTATAACCCCTATTTGTATATTTCTTGTTTATGTTTTCTCATGAATACTACACAGAACATTAAAAAAAAAAAAAACTAATGCTGGTCAAAAAAATAATTTTGTTAAGAAATTTAAAGGAGAAAACATAAAGATCTTTTTCATGGTCTTAGTAATAGCTTGGTGACTTTTATTTAAAATCTTATATTTAAAAATGATCAAATTTAGTGTTTCACAAATTATTCAATAAGCCAAATTAAACAAAATGTATTTATTAAGTGAACAAGGATTGGCATTTGAAAATAAATTACTGAGGGATCTTGTAAAATGGGCAATTATTGTAATTATCTAGATAATTCAAATAAAAAATGTCCAACTTGTCCTTATTTGTATATGTACTATGAAAACATGTGTTGAATTGCAAATATAGTAAATTCATCTTTATCCAAATGTCTTATTTTGCTAGCACAGTATGTCGTTAACTGCCTTGGCAATTGATTTATTGAACTGAAATATAGGTCTTTACATTTATTTTTCTAAAAGTGAAGTAGATCTCTACAAACTGACAAATTCATTAATCATTCATCTTTTGGTACACTATTGAATCCATTTAGACTATCTCTCCATTATTATAAATATAGATATAGATATGTAGATATCTCCATCATTTTGCTGGAGGAAAAACTCAAGTTAGTTTAGCAAGACTCTCAACCACTTATTAAATATATGGACTTATATGATGCTTTCCCTTCCCAGATTCCTTTCCATCTATTCAGTATATGTCTTGAGTGTACCTCCTTATTTTTTTTGTGATGTCCCCCATCAGAATGTATTCTTGAAGGAAGCAACTGTTTTTTGCTTAATAAATGCTTCTACTTACCTACACTGAGTTTCTAAGTTGGGGATGAGCTATTGAAGATGATATCTACGGTATTTTCACACTTAACATTATACAGCTCTTATAATTTGTTCTTCATTAACCCACATTGATTCAGATTAGTCACTGTCCGGTTTTCTAGGACCTCTCAAACAATCTTTTCATAATACAGGCTGTATTTTGCCAGCAATCAAAATCAAATTTACTGGCCAAAAGTGTGAAGAAGCTGCCTTTTTGATCATCAGAAAAACTTTTGTCTATTTCAAGTCCTGTGACTTCTTTTGAAATTAATTTGGATTTAACATATAGTTCTACCATGTTTAACATATATTGGACTACTTGCCATCTAGGGGAGGGAGTGAGTAAAGGAGAGGGAAAATTGCAACACAAGGTTTTGCAAGGGCTAATGTTGAATAATTGTCCACACATATGTTTTGAAAAATAAAAAGCTTTAATAAAGGAAAAAATGTTCACAATTTTTCAAAGACCAACAATGTCCCAACAACCACATCTATGATTTCTTTTATATGTTGGGATGGATTTAGCTTAGTCTGGTGCCTTGAACTTATTGAGAGGTATCCAGGTGTTCTCTTAATATTTCTGCACTTGATATTTTATTTTTTGTTTTTCAATATACTCCTTTTATATACCAGGTTTTTTAAATATATAAAGATAAAAAAGAAAAAGACATCTATTAGAGGATATGATGTATAAACAAATAAATAAGTACAATATTACTTGAGGATATCGAATGCAATCATAAAAGGTCATACATGTTATCTGAGCTGAGCGTTAAAGAAAGTTAAAATTCAAAGAGAAAGCACTTTTCAGGCCTGGGTTACAATCCATACAAAGGCACAGAGACGATAGAATGCTAAATTTAAACAAGCAGATCAGTTTGGCTAGAATTTAAGTTTGTGAAAGACAGTAAGTCTGCATATACTGGGGCTGGTTTGTAAAGGACCTTAAACACAAATCTGAAGAACTTTCATTTGATCCTAGAGTGATAATAGGAAAGAAATTTATTAAAATTTTGAGTCTTAAAAGATTATTTTGTCAGCTATGAGGAAGATGAATGGAAGAGAGAAGTACTTATGAGACCATGACTCTAGGCAGGAGATGTTGAGACCTAATCTGAGGTGGACAGTAGAAATAGATGCAACAGATGCTGTAGATGTAGATTTGCTAAAAACTGGTAACTGATTGAATATGAAAGCTGAGAAAGGTAGAAAAGTCCACTATGACAGTTTCTGGGAATTAGTGGATATGGTGATATTATTAAAGGGGAATGGAGATCTGTGGAAGAGGGATGGTTCTAGGGGAAAAGATAAGTTTTACTCTGAACATATTGAATCTGAGATGCCTACAGAATTTTATTTCTACCTTATTTTGAAAATGAGGAAACTGAAGCCCAAAGAGTTGTAAAATGATTTGCTTATTATTACACAGATAGTAAACCAAAGAGCCAAGTCATCTGACTCTAAAACCAGTATTATTTCCACTAGTCTCTGCCTCACTCACGTAGAAATGTGTGGCAGTCAATGGATGGGGATTGGAGTACAAGGGAGAAAGATAGTTGGGCTGGATAGATAAGAAAGATTTTGGAAAGAGCTATGTTGGTAAAGTCAAGCAGGGAGAACGTCTTGTGGTGGGGCAGATGAAAAAACAATGCCAAAAGCCACAAAAGGAATGAACTAAGAAAAGGGATTGGAATCTTGTGCTTCAACACCTTATTGACCATGTTTGTTCTATGTTTCCCACTTTGGTGATTATTCTCTGTGATAGAGAAATGTGAAACAGAATAGAAATAGTTATTCTTCTAGTTGACCTTTTTCTTAAACTTTCATCTCCAGCAATGAAGAAAGCTCAGGGTCACACAGTAAATTTTGAGGCTGGACTTGCATTCAGGTCTTCTTAACTCTAGGCTTGGCATTCTATCCACTGCACCACCCAGTTGCCCTTGAAGTTTAATTAACTTTGTTACAAATTTCTTTGTTCATTCATTTATTCCATACCAGCTTTCAATTATTTTACTTTTTATCATCACTTGCACTATCCCACACTTTCTACAGGAAGGGTTGACCCAGAATCATTGAAGAAGTCCAGGGTGCTATCTGACTCCATATCTATCATCTATAGTGCCTTTTTTATAAAAAATAAGTTTTTTTATATCATTTGTGTATCACGTACACTTTTTTTCTTCTTCTTTTTCTTTGTCCCTAAGACGGTAGTACCCCTTATAATAAAAAGGAAAAATAAAAAAATTCAGAAAAACTAACCAATATGTAGGAGGGAAATTCACTACTAGCTACTGTATTCCATGTGATAGTTCCCCACTTCTGCAAATAAGCCAAGGAAAGTGTCTTCCTATAGCTGTTCTTTGGGGGCAAAGCTTGGCCATTATAATTATGAAGCATTTAATTTGTTTTGCTGCTGTTGCTCTCTCTGCTTACATTGTTGCAGTCATTTATATTATTTTCCTAGTTCTGCTTATTTTCTATTTCCTCATCTCTAAAATATGGAACATGGCACTTATCCTTTCCCTTTTAAAGGGTTGTTGTGAGGATGAAGTGAGATATACATTAAGTGCTTTAAAAGACATTAAGTGCCATAAAAATCTCCATTTAGAGCCAGAGACTAGATTCCTGTATTATAAACTTTCTCGTTTTTAGAACTTCAATTTACAAAGAAAACTGATAATCCATGACCCATATACCAGGTCAACCCTCTTCTGGTCTCAATCCTTGTCTGACTCATTCTGTGCTGGTTCTGCCTACACTTAAGCATGTTTTAGAATAAGCAGGTACTGAGCAGTACATGTGGCTAATTTCTATGATCCATTTCTCTTTTATCCTCACCTCTATCAGTCACTTCCTTGCTGCTATCAACATATCTATGCTTCCCCTCTCCTTAAAAAACCCTTACTTGATCCTACAAAGCCTACTAAATACTACATACTATTTCTCCTTTATGATTAAACTCCTTTTTCATTGCTTCTACTTCCTTTTCTGACACCATTCTGAACCTTCTTCAGTTTTTCTGACTTTATCATGCAACTGAAACTACCCTCTCCAAAGTTATTGATAATCTCTTTATTATCTTTGCCCTCTCCCTCTTCCCCCCAGCCCCAAATCACCTTCTCCTCTTGGACTCTGACAAGTTTTTCATGAGATTGCTCTCACAAGAAGCAGTTGGTATAGTAGTTTGAGCCTTGGTTCTGTAGTCAAGAAATCCGGAGTTCAAATCCACTCTCAGACACTTTCTAGTTATATAATCCTTAGCAAGTTTACTTACCCTCTGTTTGCCTCAGTTTCCTAAATTATAAGAGAATGAGAAAAATAACACCCATCTCATAGAATTGTTGTGAAAATCAAATGAAATAATATTTGTAAATAGTGCATGGCACAGTCCTAGCATATAAGTAGCCTCTATATAAATGCTTATTCCTTTTCCAAATCCCTTCCTGATTCTTCACCTCTCTGATCCTTCTCGATTTCTTTTTACTATTTCATGTCATGCCCATTAACCCAAGACTTTGTCCTGGGTCCCATCTCTATTCCATTTAGTATTCCCTTTAGCTCCTAAGGATTCAGTTATCATTTCATGATTCTTATGTCTACATATCCATCCCAGTTTCTCCTAAATTAGAATCATTCTCCAACTGTCTCTTGAACATCTCAAAATAGATAATCCTATAGGTGCCTAAAACTTATTATAGTCAAAACAGAATCCCTTTTCCCCTTTAAATCTCTTCTCAAACTTTTGCCATTGAATGAACCTCTATTTCTCCCAGACTCACAGATTTTCAATCTGTTTCATCCTTTCTTACCAGCCTTCATATCTAATCCTTTGAAAAATTTGTCATTTCCTTACATGATCTGATGCTAAGTGAAGTGAGCAGAACCAAGAAAACATTGTACACAGAACTAATAAGATTATGTAATGATCATCTGTGATGGACTTGGCTCTTTTTAACAATGAGATGACTCAAAGTATTTCCAATAGATTTGTGATGGAAAGTGCCATTCATGTTCAGAGAGAGAACTAGGGGAAACTGAATGTGGATGGAAGCATAGTATTTTCACTTTTTATTGTTGTTGTCTGTTTGCTTGGTTTTTTCCCTTTCTCAAGTTTTTTCCCTTATGATCTGATTTTTCTTATACACATGATGAATATGGAAATATGGTTAGAAAAATTGCACATATTTAACATATATTGGATTGCTTGTTTGGAGAGAAGAGAGGAGAAAGGGAGAAAATTTTGGAATGCAAAGTTTTGCAAATTTTGAAAACTATTTGTGTATGTATTTTCAAAAAAAATACTATTAAAAACTTGATATTTCTACTTTTAGAACTTTTCTCATGGATATTCCCTTCTCTGTATTAACACAACAACAACTTTTATTCAGACCCTCATCACTTCTTGCCTAGGTCATTACGGTAGCTTTCTAACTAGTTTTTCTGATTGAAGTCTCATCCCTCCCAATTCATTGTCAGGTCGCTTCCAGAGTGATTTCTCTAAAGTATAAATCAACCACGTCACTCTTTGCTCAATGAGTTCCAGAGGCTCCCTATTATCTCTAGGAACAAATATAATCTCCTTTGTTTGGCATTTAAAGTCCTTCATTGCCTGGCCTTTTTTTACCTTTCCACTTTTTAATACTTCACTTTATACCCCTCAACTCACTACAAAATCCAGTCATCCTAGCCTACCCAAAGTTCTTTATATATGATACTACATTTCCTATTTCCATGCTTTTCCTTTGGGTGTTCTCCATGCATGGAATGCCATGCTTCCTTGACTTCCTTCAAGTCCTCTTTGTTTATTAGACCTTTTCTGGTTTTATAAATATAAATACATAAACACACACATACACATGTATGTACATATATGTATGTATGTATGTTTACTTAGTGTTTACCCTATTGAAATGCATGGTCCTTTGAGGGGAAGGGACTGCAGTTGTTATTTTTCCTTTCTTTGTATCCCCAGTGTTTTGCCTAGTAATTGGCACATAGTAAACATTTGTGACTTGACTAAATACCTGATTTTAAATTCAAAGCATGTGTATATATTTGGATGGCTTTCATGTGTTTCTTTGTGTTTTGTTTTGTTTTTTTTGAGATCAGATTGGGGCCAAGGCCAAGGATTAATGTTTTCTGGCCTTGTTTTCTGGCCTATGTTTCCTGAAAGGAATATTAATTTTTCTTTTTGCTTTAAGCATGAAAATAAGTAACATACTTTCTATTTCTATTACATCTTAGTCTCTGCAAGGTTCTTCTGTTATGATACATAGTAATTGCAGATGAAATCTCTGCTCTAAGAAGTAATACAGTATGATTCTACTGCATTTGTATTTCTTATCCATGAACCTTTTCCCCCCAAAAAATGTCTAATTGACAGAAAACTTGTATAAAATTTCAAAACTTGTACAATAAATTACAAATGGTTTAATTGAAAATTTTGAAGTTTTTTTCTTTTTAAAAAAGTTGATTTTCTTCTATGCAATTTGTGTTCAAGGACATAAGGCATACAATTTGTCCTTTTTTTCCATGAGAGATAAAAAAATTTTTGCTCAACAAGTTAGTGAAATATTGGTGTTGTGTGTATGAATTTTTAAAACTGACAAGCATAAAGTCTTTTGTTTTCACAGAAGTCCTTTCATGAGTATGATATGCCAATCCTAATTTCTACTATTCTCTTTAAGTTTGGGAAAAATAATTCTTCAGAGAAACATTTGGGATGAGTTCAGTTTTCACATATTTGCTTTGTTTCTTACTTCCCTTGAAACTCAGTTTGAAAAGAAAGGAAATTAATTGTATCCCATTGTGTATGTTATAATACTTTCTGCTATAATTCTACTCTGATTCCTCATTGTGGAGAAGTTATCCTGGGTCTCTCAAGGCTATGCCAGCAGAGCTTTGGCTCTGAAAGGCTCTATCAAATTGAATGATCTACTTTAAAAAGGTGAAGATGACAAAACTATGGTTCAAAATACTTTGCCAGGCTGGCATTGGACTAAATCAAATAAGATTAAATTTACTAGGAATAAAGTATTACACTTTGGTTCAAAAAATCAACTTCACAAATATAAAACAAGCAAGATATACTTAAACAACAGTTCTTCCAAAAAAGATTAATGGACTACAAACACATGATATAAGTCATTAATGTTCTATTGCTATCTGACATGGTTAATGCAAACTTACTCCTTTAAATAGTTTTACTTTGCCCTCTCTGAATACTACTGAAGTATTGCATTCAGTTCTAGATGGACAATGACAAGATGAAAAATAAGAATAGGGTAACAAAAATTATAAACAACATAAGATCAGTTAATCCTCATAGGTAGCTGATTAGTCTGGAGAAGAGAACATTTAGAGGAGGCATGTTGACTCTCTTCAAATATTTAAAATTTATAGTCTAGAAGAGGGATTTGGTTTGTTTGTCACCAGACAGCAAAACTAAGAACTATGAATACAAGTTTCAAGATGAGAATTAGAACTGAAAAGAGGAAAAAGTCTTATCAGAATAAGACGTGGAAATGCAAGATGGGGTGGGTTCTCTCATGGAAAACTTCAAGAAAAAGCAACACAAGTACTTTGGGGATATTTTCTGGATGTCATTGTTTTTCTGATAAAGGTTAAATCAGATGATCACTAATGTTGTTACCAACTCAGAAATTCTGTGATTCTTAGATTAAGTCTATTAGTGTATTATGTGTCTGTCATCAGAGAAATGCTCAGATAGGATTGTCACTAGAAAGTTAGCCACTGGATTATTTTTTTTTGGTCACAGACACTAGAAAACTATTTATTAAAGTGAAGGGAGCTTGTCAGAAAGGGAGGGAAGAGGGAAGAGAGAAGCAAGAAGGGAGGAAGAGATACAGGAGGGTATGAAGGAAATGGGGAAGGAAGGAAGGAAATAAGGAAGGAAGAACAGAAGGAAGGAAGGAAAGAATAGAGGGAAGAATGGAAGGAATAGAGGGAAGGAACAAAGGAAGGAAGGAGTAGAAGAAAGGAAGGAAGAAAAGGAAAAAAGGAAGGAAAAAATTAAATGTCTACTATGCCAGGCACTGCACTGTGATGAGGACTTGAGCAACTCTATGGTTGGCAGAGAGGGACTGGAGTATTGATAGAATTGATCCCTGGGGCAGGCAGGGAAGGAAAATTGATGAGTATCAGTTTAGTTTCATAGTCTCACAGGGGGTGGAGGTCATGGGCAGCCCTGCTTTGCTATGTTCAGTTAAAAATCCAAGTTATGTCATACTCTAAGGTTAAATTTTCCCTATAAATCTGTCCATGGCTCCCACCATCTTTGCTGTATCCCTTTGGAGTTTAGCCCATCACAGCACACTGCTTTATGGGGTCTTCCTTCCCATCCCCAAGCCACATGGTGTCTCTCTTCTCATCCCCCACTATGGCTCTGTTCTTTCTCCTCCTTATAGCTAATTAATTTTAAAGGGTGTTAATCAGCTAAGGGTATACTCCAACAGTGTAGGGTATTCCCTTTCTCCTGCTTAATTGTGAGTTCCACTATAGAACTTGTCTTTTCCATTATTGTTAAAACTCCTTTCCTTGCTTGCTATGTGCTCTCCCAGTTCTATTCCATATTTATCAATGTCTATTGTATCTCTTCATTCTCTCTGTAATCTCTTCTCCTAAGTAAGCCTACCTTTTGCCAAAGAAATGGCCATTGTGAATTCTTCATAATGACTGAACCCCAACATTTGGTGCCTAAATCTCATCATTCAGTGCTAAACCCCAATCACCTCATCTGAACTCTCCTAAACCACAGCACTAATCATTTTACTTTTTCTTATTTCATCTTCACAATAAATCTTGTATTTATGGATTCTATTATTATCTTCATTTTACAATTGGGAAAACAGACAGATAGCACTTAAGTAACTTGTCCAAAATCACGTGAGTAGTAAATGTCTGAATTTGAATTAGATTTGAAGTGATTGCATTTGAGCTCATGTTTTCTTGATTCCAGGCTTAGTCCTCTACCCAATGCTTTGCCTCAGCAAGTACCTGCTGTTTGTCAGATACCATACTAAGCAAAAGGCAAATAACATTTCCTGATTCAAGAATCTTGCAGTCTAATGGGAGACACAAATACTGACTGCTATATACAAAAATATATATAGGATAAAAGAGGTAATCTCAAAAATAGGGCATTTAGATAAAGGAGGATTGGGATAGACTTCTTGTGAGACTCTAGCTGAGACTTGAAGGAAACCAGGGAAGTTTAAAAGGCAGAGATGAGACAGGAGATTGTTTCAGGCTTGGGGAACAGTGAAAATGTTGGAAACCAGAAAATTAACTGTGGTGTTTGAACAATATTATTAGTTCATGTCACTGGATCCCAAAATAGGCAGAGGTGAATAAGATATAAGTAAAAATATAAAAAAAGGAAAGATAGGAAAAAGCCAAGTTATGAAGATTGTCAAAGCCACATAAAAACACTTTCTATTCAATCTTAGAGGTAAGTAAGAAGCTACAGTTGTGCTCTGCATCAATTGGCTGAACACCTACACATAAAATCTGATGTCCTTGAAGCACCAAAGTATGCTAATGTCTATTTTCTGTAACTCTTAAGTCTTCTCATATATTTGAAATAAAAATCATGCAACATTGATCATTTAAGAGGAAAAAAATGCTACTGATAAGGAAATGTAACAATTTACTGACAGCTTGTTTTATTAAATCGTAATAATTGAATTTGAACACTTTGGAACAATATTATGCTAGAACAGAAAAAAATGGCTTTAAAAAATTTAACTTTGAATTTTATTTTCTTGAATCAGAGCCTACCTACTGTTTGTCAAAGCAGCTGATAAGGGAAACATGAAAGCTATGGAGAGTATGGCTGATGCATTGCTTTTTGGTGATATTCATCCTCAGAACATTTCAGCAGCTATAGCCCTGTATGAATCTTTGGCAAAAGAAGGATCTCATAAAGCCCAAAATGTAAGTTAACTTTGGGGAAAAAAACACAAGGCTACATACATATTTACATATGTGTGTATATGCAGAGAGATGAGTGGAGAGGGGGCAGGGGAAGGAGGGAGAAGAGAGATACAGAAAGGGAAAGAGGGAGATTATATAATAAATGTTTACATACTTGATAAGACAATTGGTAAGTAATGTTTACCTTTTACCAATGACTCCTTAAAAGAACTACATAACTTCCCTAAACTCATAAAGTAAGTTAATTGTGGGATCATAGAGTTGGTACTCCATCCATGAAAGCTGTTAATCAAAGAAATAAGATTCAGGATCAGAAACCACAAGTCTCTAATTCAAATTTTTGAACATGCATTTTTTCTTACCTGTTTTCAGGTAATCTACGACTATACAAAACCCCAATTTAGTTCCACTGCATTTTATTTTTTTAAAATTTATTCTATTTGGAAAAACAAACAAACAAACAAAAAAAAACCAGAAAAGGAATACAGAACAAAATAAAGCAAAACAAAAGAGAACACTGTCATGTGCCCAGCAGAATAACAGGGGGAATTTAAAACATAACAACAAATTACCAGATCAAGAAAAAAAAGAAAAAAAAATATATATATGTATATGTAAAAGAAATTATATTCATGAATGTCCATTTTGTTCTTTAGTTCCTTGTAAATTATTCTTTGGTTCTCTGCTGTGCACTTTTATTTATTTTATTCTTTTTTCTCTTTTCATCTCCCCCACCACTCCCACCCACCACTCCGAAGCAAGCTACAGTTAAAAAAAGATATATTTATGTATGCATATGTAGATATGTACATACATATACACCCTCACACACACATACTCCACATATACACACATCCTTCCTATTCTTGCTCACTCTTTAATTACATTCTGCTCCATAAACTTGCCTTTTTACTCTTAACCGCCCCCCACCCAAGGATTCCCTCCCTTATCTTCTTCCCTCACCCTTGTTTCCTATTTGCCTATCCCACCCCCACTTATATCTTTATAGATTTTGGAAGGTGCTATACCCTTCATGTCAATCATAAGGCATTTTAAGCTAAAATCCAGTAGACTGAACACAGAAACCAAGAAGTAAATCTAATTGCTGCAGGAATATATTGACTGGTTATGCAAAATAAAATAAAAATTTCTTTAGAAATTAAATATGTTTTCTTTTAAAATAACATTGAGTTCTCATAATAGAATATTGGGATCAAATAAATCTCCATCTGGAAACTTCTGAAAACCCAAGGGCTCTGTTAGGATTATGGAAGAGGTAAAATGTTTTGATCACTCTGGATAAAGTGATATTATATGATTCCATTCCAAACTAGTGCAGTCTTTTTCTACTAAAAGATGACACTAAGAAAAGAGATATGACATGTTTAAATTTTAATAAAGCATCTATTCCCCAAGAAGATTAAAACAAATTGATATGAAAAGTAGAAAATCAAGGTGGCACAGTGGATAGAGCATCAGCCTTGAATTCAGGAGGACCTGAGTTCAAATCTGGTCTCAGACACTTAACACTTCCTAGCTGTGTGACCCTGGGCAAGTCACTTAACCCCAGCCTCAGGGGGAAAAAAAAGTACAAAATCCATGATTAGCACATGGTGTCATTAATGAGAAACGGACATCTCAAGGCATCATACATGGCTTGCTTTTAATCTGTAGCAGTAGAGTGGGCCCAGTAAATAGAATTTTACTAGGAATTTTGGTACAGGGCAAATAAATATAAATATAAACCGTATTCAGAAAGATGCCCTTTATTGAGGGGAAGTGAAGCTTTCTATAGGCCACCATCTGATAGCTTCCTATACCAATTATGCTTACTAGCTAAATACTAATCTGTTGTTTCTACATTACTGAAGATCTAGAAGTGTTGTCAATGGCCTCTAAATTTAGTGCCCAAGTCAAATCTCTAGCTGTCCATCTCAGTTATTGCTCTGCCCATATGACCATTTATTATCTCCAAGTGAATGAAATGATCACAAACCCGTTGCCATGGTTTAAAAAACTTCAAATATGTGTCCCTACTGATTGCACACAAGTAGCATTTTTCTCATACAAAGCAAAGCACTATTGTTGTTAATGTATTGTAAAACTGAATTCTAGTTTATGGACATTGGATAAATAGTATGGGAGGAAAAGATCATTATATAGGTAATCTATCAACCAATATTAGCCATTCACCCTCATACTTCACTACAAATTAGGAAGATAATAAAAGAGGAAGGCATTATAATGGAAAGAGTGGACACTTAAAATTTCTATACCCTGAATGAACAAAAGAAATCTGCTATTGAATGGTCACATAGTTCCTTGATATTCATCATGTAACACCACATTTTCTTAATTACATTCTGTATTTAATAACATAAAACTGTTGATACATCATTATTTCACGGGGTCACTGTGGAGAAAGTGGGTTTATTTTGTTTTTAACTTGAAAATGCCATAAATGTGAGAAGTTTGTGAACTGGAAGCATTTCACATTGAATACCATGCTAATGATCTGGGGTTTAATTCCCATATACACCATTCCCCTTACCCAGAAACAAACAGTTCATAAGCAGTCAGTCAATAAACATTTGTTAAACACCTACTATGTGCCAGGCACTTTGCTAAGGATTGTAATACAAAGAAATGTAAAAGACAATCCCTTCCCCTCAAAGAGCTCAGAATCTACCAGAGAAAACAGCATGCAGTTTACTATATATGAGTAGCAATAGACAGGATTAACCAGAGATAATCAATATAATCTCTTACAACAACAGTAAGGGAAAGAATATGAAATATGGAGTCAGAGACTTAGGTTCAAGATTCATTTCCTGTGTGACTGTTTCCTCATCTTTAAAATAAGGATTAGGATTAGTTGATTTTAAAGATTCTCAACCAACTCAAATCCTATGATTTTACATAGCTGACTGAAGCTGGGTACAACTGGCTGCCTCATAAATGTGTGCCAAAGACCAGGAGAGAGAAAGTTTCAATAACTCACTGTGAACATCTTCACTGGGGGAAAAAAATCAAACCACAAACCTCCCACTATAAGTGAATTCTTTTCATCCATGAAAGATAATATCATTAGAGAAAGTTTATCATGTGAGCAATAACTGTGACATTCAGTCGCTGGTAACTTTAATCAGATTGGATGCTGACTGTAAAGATCAGTGCTCCTTAGTCCAGGTATTTTTGATAGGTATACCCTTTTTGAGCTAATTTAAGAGCTATTACCAACACCTATGAGGAGAGGTCAGCAATAAAATGGATAGAAAGAAGTTGGAAATGTGGATTGAGAATGATAAAACAAAGCATGATGTGTAAACCATGAGAACTAATAATCTTTCAGTGAAAAGTAATGCTGATTTTCAGCTGATATTCACTAGATGGGAGAAATCTGGGAGAACATAGTCACTCTAACAGATCCCTGAATTAATAAAAGTAAAAAAATACAAATTCACAAAGTAGAACAGCAATAGCAGAAAACTAAAAAACAATGACTGTGAAGAAACATTGGATGAAGACTAGACTTGATCGTGCTTTGTTTTGTTTTTTAACAAATCTCTCTGTTGTAGTCCTGCAAAAGATCTGGATAAAATTGTCCAACTACTACCATCTACTATGTGTTTTAAATATACCTATTTGTCTACATGTCATTTACACCATTAGAATGTAAGCTCTTTACATTCTAACTTAATAAGTACTTTTTAGAACAAGAACTGCTTACATACATGTACAGGTTTGGGGGGGGTGTTGTTTTTAGTTAATTCATAGAATCTAAAAATCTCAAAAGTGAAAGGAACCTCAGAGGCCATCTAGTCTAACCTATCTCTGAATAAGAATTTCCTTTATGACATTCAATCAGTAATCATCTGGACTTTTGTAGACTTCTGGTGAAATAGAACCTACTATCTCTTGCAACATCCCAATCTACTTTGGAATTGTTAGGAAGATTAAAATGATCATTTTTATACTAATGATTTTCAAATCTACTTATCTAGCTTTAACCTCTCTATTGACTTCTATCTGTCATTGGCCATTTCATAATGCATTTTCCACGGACAACATAAACCCAACATCTTTACCTCAAATTTTTCCCTCTTCCAAACTTCTCTATTATTTTGGAGGGTACCACCATCTTCCCAATCATCCAGGCTTTCAACCAAGCATCATTCTCAACTCTTCTCCATCTCTCACTCCACCCCCATGTCCAATCTTTTGCCAAAGCCTGTTGATTTTTGCCTTTCCTCTTCTCTTGTCGGACACCACCAACATCCTGATTCTGGCCCTCCTCATCTCATGCCTAAATTATTGGAATAGCACACCCTCCAAGGTATCTCTTCCTGCCACAGGTGTCTTGCTGTTCTAATTCATCCTTCACTAAATTGCTAAAGGAATTTACTAAAGCACACATCTAACTTTGAGACCCCCTATTCAATAACTCCAATGTCTCTTTTTCACTTCCAAGATCAAATGTAAAATTTTCGGTTTGGATTTCAAAGCCTTTCATTTTCTGGCCCTTTCCTCCTTTCCAATCTTTTGCAATCCAGTGACACAGGCTGCTTTGCTGTTGCTCATTTGAGATGCTCTGTCTCCTGACTTTTTCCTGGGTACCCTTGAATGGGATTATCTCCTCCTCTTCATTTCTGCCTCCTGGTATCTCTGGCTTCCTTTAACTCCCAGATAAAATCCCATCTTCTTCAGGAAGTCTTTCCCAGTTTCCCTTCATCCTAGTGCCTGTCTTCTGTGATTATTTTCAATTTATCCTGTGTATAGTTCACACATAATTGATTTCATGTTATCTTCCTCCTTAAATTTATAAGCTACTTGAGAGGGGATTGTCCTTTGCTGTTTTTTGTATCTCTAATACCTAGAACAGTGCCAGGTACAAAGTAGGTGCTCAGTAAAAATTTATTAACTACATTGGCTTCTTTCTTCTTTGCTAATTCTACTCATTGTTCATAGAGTTTAGAGTTTATCTATCTCATTTTACAGATAAGAAATGTAAAGCCTGAAAGGTTAATACTTCTCCAAGGTCAAACAAATGGAAGGGCCAGAAATCCAATCCAGGTACTCTGACCCCAATTCTTCACTACTATTCCACACTATTCTATATAAGACTTACTGTATGTATGTAGCAGAATAAGTCTGACTCCCTCCAGAATATGAATGCCCCTCAAATATTTAAATATAGTTATCACATTCTACTTGTCTTCTCTCCAGGCTAAATCTTCCCTAACTCTTTCAAAAATCCCCTTATAACAATTGGAAGGCCCTTCATCAAATTGATTACATTTCTCTAAACACTCCCCAGTTCATAAATGCCCTTCCTAAAATGCGGTTCTGAAAATTCAACATTGTACTCCTGATGTAACCTAAACAGATCATAGCATAATTGGGTCATCCCATTCTTGGTTCTAGGTCCAATGTGAATCTATGTAATATAATGTTATATTAGCTCTCTTAGAAGCCATATTACACTGTTGGCTCACAATGAACTTGCCAGTCACATTACTGTACCCATTTCACACATACTACCACCCAGCTATGCCTACACTTATCTTACACTTGTGATAGATTTTCTAAACTCCAATCTAAGACACACATGTATCTCTTTTAAATTTCTTACACAATGGGCTATTTTTGTAAGGATCTTTTTAAATGCTGTCACCCAGTGTATAAGCTATCCCTCCCAGCTTTGTATCATCTGTAAATTTGACAAACATGCCATCTATGATTTTTATCAAAATCCTTGACAAAAAGCAGTAAATTGCATGAGACCAAGCTGAGATCAGTTGATATTTAAAGAATCCAAACTTTCTAGATAAGAGGAATAATAATAATAAAGCTGTCTTCAGAGAAGTAGTGGATGTCTAAAATACTTCATGTGAGAATTAATAAAAATACTGCAATGTGTAGTAGGAAAATGTTCTTTTTTTCTAAGGGTAATCAATTCAGTACTTTGTCATTTCTGTGATTCTTATACAGAAAATGGAAATTCAGAATTAGCAAAATTCACCCTCTCGGCCATTTATTACCTATTTCTGGATGGAAATTCATATTCATTGACCTGTAAAACAAGAAATCTATATCTAATTCTCACTAAGTCTATATCAGAAGAAAGAATTGGACAATTTCTGTTATTTCATCCTTAAAAATTCTTCTGTTGTGATTTTAAAAGTAAATGTTTTCTTAGAAACAATATTAAGCATCAATACGAACAACTAAATTATACATTTAAGTTAATTTGAAAAAATAAGTAATCCTAACACTACTTTTGGTCATTGCCCTTAAGTGACCATTAGGATGCTTTCTCCTCTTACTTTGCTTTTCTTCATAACAGAAATTATGCACTGCCTTCATAGGATCATAGATTCATACCATGGGACTAAGAGTAATCTCAGAAAGCAGTTAATGCAAGTTCTCCCAAGCTACAGATGAGCAAACTGATATCAGGAGGTTCTAAATTTCCCAATCATACAAGTAGTATTCATGAGAAGTCCTTATTTGAACACAGCAGAGTCAGTGCCCTTTCCGAGGTGCTATTTTTCTAGGTTTTGTTTGTTTGTTTGTTTACATTCTTGAATAAAGGACTTTTCAGATTTCTTTGTATTCCTTACACTTTTCAGTTTTATTGTGGCACAGGGAGCACTAGAGTGCTGCAGTCAGGAAGAACCAAATTCAAATCTGACTCCAGACTTTATTAGGTGGATGACTCTAAATATTTAATCTCTATCTGCCTCAGTTTCCTCTTCTGTAAAATGGAGATAATAATAGTATCTGTTCCCAGGGTTATTGTATTAAATAAAATGACATTTGTGAAGCTCTTCTGGCACACAATAAGTACTATATAAATATTAACTATTATTATTTTTATGATTATTGAACCTTTGTATCCTGTAACATTAATGTACCAAAATTTATTTTTAAATTCCTCAATTATAAAACAAATAATGGCTGCTTCCAGTTTTTATGATTATACATGTAATGCTATTATGAAATTTTTTAAACAGATAGCTTTTTTTAAAAATAATGTTTTAAGGGTATGTTCCCAACAATCGATTTACCAGACCAAAGAATGTGATATAATTTCACAAGACAATCTATAGGCTTGTAATTCCAACAACAAATGGCTTTACTTCTCTACTGCCCTGTCTGAATTGAGTATCATTGTTTTTAGTTATTTTTGCCAGGATCAAAACTTAATTCAGATAAAGATACTTTACTACTTAACCCAGAATAAGTTTCCTGATAAATTCCAAGTGAATTAGCCCTAAAGGGGCCTCAGATTGGGATCCAACAAAGAATGAACATTCTCAGAATATAAGATTGCTAATTATGTCATTAAGGGGGAATCATTAGAGAATCAAGTATACAGGATGAAATGTCAGAACCAATAGCAGCTGCAGTTAGACAGGCTCCACTTGCCTCTGTCTATTCCTTACACAGGGAGGTTTATTCTGGAACCTGTTAGCAAAACCCAGTTGAGATGGTGAAGGAAAATCTAGTCAATTTAAGAGAACAGTGATCTTCTTCCTTTCCTTAGTATTGCTTTTATCACTAAATGTTTGGTATAAGTCTGGTTGTTGCTTGGGCAGTTGTAAAAGCAGAGTTTATATGATTTGTGTTTAGTTTCTGGATTTTCCTTTCTCATCCACCATTTATAATGTTGTTTTTGTGACTTTACTTATCTTTCCTTACTCTTCTACATACATACCATCAATCTTGTTTTTCTGTTGAATTCTTACGATGCCCATCACTTTAAAGTGATCCTCATTCTAGTTATAGGGTCAGCAATCAGTACTTAATGTAGAGTGGAGGTTATGACAAAGTCTGATCAAAGTCCACTATATGAAGGGAGTTTGATATGTTAGATTGAAATGATTCCATTCTAAATATATTTACTACATACAAGTATTATGTTTGCTTGGCTATTAATAAACTTTTTGTTGAATTTAATTGTTAAAATACTAAAGGATAAATGGAAAAGATGAGGTAGACATTTTAATGTGCATCTTCAATTTCAATGGCAGAGATTCAATATGTTTTCAATTTTCTTAAGAATTTAATTACAAAAGAGTTTGGGGGCAATATAGTATTAATACAATGCCAATGCTGAAAATATAGTTTTTAGAATGAATTTGATAATTCTAGAATACCTCAGTAGAATATCTCCCACTATATAAATAATGTTAATCCTCTTTATATTAAAGGTAGAGTTTTGGAGGGTTTTTTTTTTTATTCTGAGTCTTTCATTAGGGGTGATTCACAGTTCTAACTATTATATAATTTGAGATCTAGATAATGATCACAGATGGATTTCAAGCATTGTACAATAATTAAAGGAAAATTACTTAATCTATTCTTCAGGCTTCAATAATTTCTTAAATTTGGAAAGTAAAAGGAGGAATATTTTATTTTTAAATTTACATAATGAAGCCTGAATGCATTTACTTTAAATATCACAACACAAATTTAACCCCAACTTAACTCTTTGAGTTCAAATCTCACTTATTACCTCACTTAGTTAAGAATCAAAGCATTATGTCCAGGTCTAAAATCAAGCCATATAAGCAAATCTAATTTGCAAAATATGACCTTTTAAAATTACTGAAGATGCTTCCTTTTGCATCACTTTAAAGTGCTTCGTCATTCTTCTAGCATTGCTTTTCTTTCTTATATTAAGCTTTAATCATTCTAAACCATCTCAGTTCATCTCACTCTTATCTCCTTCAAGCACCAGGTACTAAAAATTGATTAGCTCAGAGTTGTTCATTGGGGATGCTCAATTGTAATGAAAATAAAAGAGCTAAATGCAATAAGCATGCTCTTTGAATGACAATTTATATAATCTTTCTGTTTCCCCTACAAGTCTGATATATACCTTGAGTGATACTCAAGCATCATATGTCTCCATAAAAGTATTAATTCAATGGCACCTTTTGGTATCTTCTGCAGAGGAGGAAGGAGACCTTAGGAAGCTGGCAGCTCATTTGGTTAGAGCATTGTACTAATGACACTAAGATCAAGGGTTCAATTCAATTCAACAAAAATGTATTAAGTTCTGTTGTGCCACAGTTCCCTTTTATTGTCCTGACTCAGTTTCCCTTATTGTCCTGACTCAGTTGCCCTGAATTGTTCTGCCTCAATTCCTAATTGTTCTGTTCAATCCTCAGGCTATAACATCACCCTTCCCTCTTAATCATCAGAATGTTTGATAGGATAAAGGTCTTATATTTTAGAATATCAGGTGCCTTCCCCATCTCCCCATTCTGTAATCCCAATTTATCAGAATGTCCCAAGCCTCCCCCCAACGCTGTCAGAACTGGATTGATAGTCCCATGTTCCCACTCTCAGTGCTCTGACTCCACCCCTGCCTCAGTCTACCCTGTAGCATATATATTGAAGTGAATATATAGAAATATTTACTTTAGAAGATACAATTACAAATATGCAAATGCTCCTCCTCTCTCTGGTGGGGTAGAAAAAAAATAGGTTCATAGTTTAGCTTTGTTTCCTACAAAGCACAGTCCTATTCCAAGATTAAAATCTACCTTAGGCTAGAGTTTCACACACCTCGGCTTCTCAGGGCTTCCATGCTGGGCTGATGAGCTACACCATTTCACTTATCATCCTGACTCCAAGATTGTCATGGCTTGGACTTGCAGGTCCCATGAGAATCACTTATGATACCCAAAACTGAGGAGGAGAAATAACACAAAATAGAAACTACCTTCTCCCTTCCACTGCAAAGCCCATTCTGAGGTCAGGATAAAGGAGTGAGCAGAACTTAATGTCTCACCAGTTCACTTCATAATGTCATGAATTGGGATCTTTATTCTCTGTAAGAAGTAGATAAGAATGGCCCAAAAGACAGCATTTGGTTCAGTCTTATCAGTTTTAAAGAAGCAGTCAGCTAATCAAAGATACTACCCCCATCCACATGGCCAGAGACAAAGAGGCCTCCATAGTCCAGACATCTTGAACTACATTTTGAAGGCAGTCAGGTATAGTAAAAGTGGGATGTGTGAAGTGCATTTTAGATATAGCTCAGCATGCAAAGACATGGAGGTAGGAGACAAAATTCATGTATGGTGAAGAAGCTAGCAGGTTAGTTTAAAGGTTTTTAACCTAGACTACCCAATTGATTTTTCAGAAGAAAAAAAAAAAAACTCTCCTCTAGACTAGAACTACAGACAAAATCCATTCCACTATTTGAAAGATGCAAGGTAGTGATTATAAAAAGGACAGAGTGAGCAAGTGTAGATGGCTCAGCACAAACTGTTATCAATTGCTTTGTGTCACTAAAAAATGCATGAAATACTGACAAGTGGGTCAATAACATCATCTTCTTACATAAAGGAAGCACATTCATTTGCTGCCAAAGTCTAAAAATGGCCAAACTATACCCTAAAGTGAGAGAAGTCAAAAGTTGCTGAGAGTGCAAGAGGAATCAGCATCTCATAGTTGTTAGAAAGCTCTGACCAACAATTGCAGCCAATAGAGTGTAAAATTGTTGGGATTCCAATTGTTTTTTTAGGATCTTTATAGTCAACTTTCTTGAAAAGGGAAATTTTGAGGGCAGGATTGGGGAATAGGGGGAGGAGGAGAAAGAGAAGGAGAAACCTTTCCATTTTTTCTCCTGTTTATTGTCCATATTCCATTTTCATCCCAAAATGTTCTCAGGATGACTTTTCTTAGTTGGGTCTCTCTTTAAATGTTCTTTAAGTTTTTTTTTTCTCTCTCCACTATTTTTTTATTTAATAAAGCTATTCTTCTCATAATCTTCCATCTTTCTCAATAAGATTTTACAAAATAGTATACATTTTGAAATAGTGTTTTCTTTGGCTGCCCCATCTCTGGCAAAGAAATAAAATGTTTCGCAACTAAAGAAATTTTCAAACTCTTAGTATTTCCCTATTTGGAAAGTGATTTACCTAAGTTTATCATTTATACAAAATATTATTATAATTGGTATTAGTGACCATATTCCATCTGTTTCCATTTTGGGGCCATTATCTTGTTTAAAATGGGGTTAGAATTGTTTTAACGGCACAATTACCTTGCCCCCCTGTGCTTGTTTTTTTAAAGTAATTTTTTTCTTAAATAAACCCATTTTTAAAAATTTTATAATTATAAAATTTTTTGACAGTATATATGCATGAGTAATTTTTTATAACATTATCCCTTGTATTCATTTTTCCAAATTATCCCCTCTTTCCCTCTACTCCCTCCTCTAGATGATAGGCAATCCCATACATTTTACATGTGTTACAGTATAACCTAGATATAATATATGTGTGTAAATCCAATTTTCTTTTTGCACATTAAGTATTAGATTCCAAAGGTATAAGTAACCTGGGTAGATAGACAGTAGTGCTAACAATAGTAATTTTGTTTTTAATTTCCTCTTTGCTCTAGCAAGTTGATGATCTGATTTTAAGCAGACAGCTAATTCAGGAATGATTCCCACATCAGTAACAAGTTATTCACTATCTGTTTAATGCAATTGATTGGGGGGGAGGGTAATATTATTTGGATCTCTCTATGTCCAGTGTCTCCTAATATTTTTCTTGAAGAAAATATTCATGTTATAAAGCTATGAGATGTCAGTGAAATCTACAATTCTCTGGCCTCTCATTCCTTATTTCTGAACAATATTTTCTTTTTTACTTTTGACCATTTATATTATTCTCTTAATATCTTTTGTTTTTATGTCTTCCAAAATATCCCTCTCTCATCCTCCACACAGAGAACCTTGCCTTATAAGAAAAAGAAAAAAAGAAACAGTTCAAAATTAAGCTTATTTTTGAACTGTTTCTTTTTCTCTTTTTTTATTTTGACTCTTTGGTCACAATGGCATGTTCCCTTATTAATATCTAGATGAAAACACTACAATCATTACCAACTTCCCCCCCCCCCCAAAAGAAACAAAAAAACATGTTTACTGGTATTTTAATTTTTTTTAAGCTATAAGAAAAAAATCAGTCACTGATTTGGAAAAAATTGAAGCAATTTATTTTAAATTGCTAGAAATCAAAGAAAGTGAGAGAAAATTGTGCTTTTATATAGGTCATAATGATTAACTTCCCAAAAGTAGGTAAAAAATTAAAGGCTGAGCTAAATCTTAAACTTATAGCACAAAAGGCATTATCACATTACTGAATTCAGACTTGGGGGGAAATGGTGAATAGGTAAAGATGAGAGACATTTTGTCATGAGCTCAACAAAAGACAAATGCATGTTAAAATTTGTTGAGACATATTTTTCCTTATATCACTCTGTTTTAGCAACATGTTTGAAATACTCAGATTTAGACAAGTTTGTAGAAGTATATATCTCCTTCTGAGTATACTTTCTTCTCTAAATTTTCATGTCACTGTTATCTCCTGGTTCTTTTACCAGCCTGATTGTATATTCTTAGTCCCTTTTGCTCTCATTTAACAACTTGCTATGGGTTCATTTGTCATATCTAGGTAAATGATTCCCAGATATATTTGTCTAGCACTTGTCTCTCTTCTGAGCACCAGACATGTGTTACCATCTGCTTATTGGACATCTCAAATAAAATATCTTGCAGTACTTCAAACTTAATGAATCCATTATTGTTTTCCCCAAACTCTACTCCTCTTTTACATTGTTCATTTGCATAGACTTCTTACCTCACACATGACCAAATCTTATTTCTACCTCCATAATATCTTTTACATATTTCTAAACCCAATTTCTTCTATTCATATAGCCACCGCCTTTGTTCAGACTCTTACCCCTTCTCACTTGTATTACAAGAGCCTCCTAATTGGTTTTCCTTTCTCAAGTCTCTCCCTACTCTAGTCTGCCCTCCACTTAGATGCCAAACTGATTTTCCCAAAGCAAGGTATGATCATGTCATCCCACAGTGAATACAGTGAATCCCTGGGTCTCCTAGGATCAAATAAAACACATTTGATTTTAATTCCCTTTATGATGTTTTCAACTTTATTAAACAACATTCCCCTTCGAGTACTGTACAGTCCAGCCAAACAGTGTATTATGGATCCTCACACACTACATTCCATTTCCTACACTTCTAATATAATCTTGGGCAACCGTAAGAAAAATGTAAGCTTCCAGGAAAGGGGAAATGATAACCGCACTAGGTTTTGCCCTTGTCAGACCTTATCTGAAGTACTGAGTTCAGTTCTGGGAACCATCACTTGAGAAAGACCTTGTTAATCTGGAGAGTTCTCAGAGGAGGATAATTAGGATATTATAATAGTCCATGTTATAGCAGGTTTGGTTGAAGCAACCATGAATATTTAGCCTAGAGAAAAAGAAACACAGGGAGAATATGATAGCTATCTTCAAGTATTTGAATGGCTGTAATGTAGACAATGGATTAGATGTCCTATGTTACTCCAGAGGAAAGAACTAAAATAAGTAATGAGCGAAAATTTCAAAGAATGAAATTTAATCTTGATGTCTAGAAAAACTTCGAAATGATAGAAATTCTCCAAAAGTTTAATGGGCTTACTTGAGAAGTGGTAAGTTTTAGCTTTCTTAGAGGGCTTCTGAGAAGCCTGAAGTTCACTTATTGGGTATATTAGAGGCCTTTTGTCTCACGTAAGAATTGGACAAGATGGCTGCTGATGTGCCTTCCAATTCTCAAGTTCTGTGATTATATGATTCCAATCTCTTCTACATGTAGAACATATCTCAGATTGTTTACCATTTCAGGAAGAAAAAGGAGGAGAGAATTTGGAATTCAAAATCTGTTTTAAACAAATGCAAAAAAAAGAATTTTATATGTAATTGAAGAAAAATAAAACATTTTTAAATGACTCATCATCAACTAGATTTTTTTGCTATCTAAGTTTTAGTAAATTTCATTTCTTGTGATGTTTCACAGGGCTTGACACAAATTGTATCTTCAGATTTTCTCCTTGAAGACAGTATTCAGATATATAGCCATGAGCCTCCTGAACAAATTCAAATTCTTTTGTCTTTTTTCAAATGCTGTTTACAATGTATTTATTACTATTTCATCCTATACACATTTTTTTTGTTGGAGTCATCTATTATTGAATTTCATGTAAACTTAATTTGGAGAGTACTATGAAATTCTTCATAGAGTTTCTGTACTTTTATTATCTTCATTATATTTTAGTACATAAATTGCAATGAATTGATGATGCCTTGTTTGCTTTTTTTAATATTCATCATGAAGATTATATGGCAAGGAAGTCAAATGTTCCATGAAATTATATTTCTTGTTGTCTTTAAATAAAGCTATTCCATTTTTTCCTTCATCAATGAGGAAAAATTTTGAGTGATTCTTCCATTTAATTGTAAAATGTCTTCATGTCTTTTGGATTCCTTTATAGTGAGAACACCAATATAATTATGGTGTTATTATAGAAATTTATCAGTTGGTCACTAGACAAAGATCATTCTTTATATGAATAATCTATTCAATTAATGTTCTAAAACTTTAGGAATATTTGTATACATTGTCCTTTTATGATGTTCTGCCACTATTACTGCAGAAGAAGACAATTGCACAGGACTAAGTATCATTTTGCATTTTTTTTAAATTTCATGTATGGATTTGGACCAAAAAAATCATCATATAGTGATCAACTCATTAGTGGTAAACATTGTTTTTTTATGTATATGTTGAATTCTCCCGATATAATATAAATTCTTTGAGGGCAGGAACTAGCAAAGTATCTTTGAGAACAGGCATTTAGCACAGTAAAAATAGAAATTCTTTGTACTTTGTTAGACTGGCACCCAGTCAACAAACAATCTATTAATGTGGCCATGTTGATGCTCATTGGCTAAAAAATAGAGCACCAGTTATTATGTATGTCTGGTTCAATATAGTGTCTTAATATGAATAATTAATACCAAATTTATGTCTTTAAAACTTTTCTTTCTGCGCATTAGATCTTTCTGTGCATTAGACACCTTTCTCTGCTTTGCCTTTAACTTCTGGCTCACACTTAAAGCCATTATATTCTTTAACTATACTAGTGTAAATGATGAAAACTAATTGTATTTCTCTCCAGGGTCTGCCAAAGTTGCTTTGGAAATGAGCACTAGAGTAACTCTATATTGAATGATAAAAAAGATACTCTATACTCTAACATAACTGTGTACATCTCACAGTCTTTTCTGATGTGAAAGTACTTCACATTAGTGTAGAATCTCTTGGTTCAAGATTAAGATTGACCATTGAACAGCAAGGTGGAACATGGACTAAAATGTTGAGCTAGGAAGATCTAAATTAAATCTTTTCTCAAATACTTACTGTCTGTGTATCACCTAATAACTCTGCTTGAGTTTCTTCCAACTATAAAAGAAGGATAATAATAGCCTTTACCTCCCAGGGTTGCTTTACCAAAAAAAAAAAAAAAAAAAAGATATTTGTACAGCACAATGTTTGGGACATTATAATCACTAAATCCTTGTTTTCCTCCTCCTGTTTCACAGAAGAGAATAAAAGCTTGAAAATTTGTTTTTTTTTTAAATTGTTCTCTCTCTGAATTAATGTGTTAACAAGTCTGGACTTAATGATCTTTGAGATCAAGCTTAATCAATCAATCAGCCTTTCCTTTAGTTTGAACATATTAGTAAAAACTCCAAATTTTATCTAGAGTATATTTAGCTCAAAACTAGCAAAGATATTTCTTTGCAGCTTGAAAAGAACAAAACTGAATCCTGAGCTTAGAGTCTAGAATCTTTTTTTGTTTCTGTTTTGCAGTCAAAGATCTGGGTATTCCCTAGGCTCCAATCCAAATGGAGTAGTGGCAATGGTCCCAGAGTAACGCGTTGCAAAGAAACAACTTAAAAAGAACATTTCTTTTGTTTGGCAAAAAAAAGGACTTAGATGATGGCAATGGAGGTACTGAGTTCATAGGGGCCAGTATGTGAGATGCATCCCTGCGATATATACTAGAACATATCATATCACTGGATACTTCAGGTCATCACTTGGAAAAATTATAACTATATATCAGATATTGCTCATCTTGATCCTGGGGTGGATTACAACAGTGACTTCAAATCACAGAGTTTGGTGACAATCTAATTAGAATATTCTTTTATAGTTGACTTGCTAAGGATGAATACCTCCTTATTAAAATGAACAAATAGCTTTTAAAAAATCTTATCTTCCCAAAGTTTCATTAATTAGAAAACAGATTATGGAATAGAGAATTTGCAAATAGCCTATATCAGAAGCCAAAGTGAACAGTAAAGGTAGTTCCCTAAATAACACTTATCAGGAATAATAACTGACAATTACATAGCATATTAAGTTTATAGAACACTTTACTCACATTATCTAACCTGAGTCATACAACAATCCAAAGAATTAGATGTAGCAGGTATTATTAAATCTATTTGACAGAAGAGGAAACTGTCATTATTATTCCTATCTGACAGATGAGAGTTGAAGTAGTTAGGCAAATAATTTGATCATGACTATGTGCCCATGGTCACACAGTATCAGATATGAACTTTAAAGCTAGGTCTTTTAACTCTCACTCAATCCACTCTGCTATACTGTAGTTGCAGTTTATATGGAAAGCAAAATATCCTTGTATCTGTCATAAAAGTCCAAGCTTGGACTTTAAAAAAAAATTCATTTACCACATATTTCCAGAAAAGTCAACCAAAGAGAAATTCTCAAAAGAAATGGAATCCATGTGGGAAAACTGACACTTGATATATATTCATTCCAAAATGTTCCATTCCTAAAATGATTTAAATGCACACCATCTTAACTTATCAAAACATACTTAAATAAAAGCTATTTTCAAGTACTAGACAACATTCTGAAAATATGACTGATGCTTTTAAAAAAATTCTCTAAAATGTTGATTCTCCTCTGACCTTGGTCCTGAAGAATCTTTGTCTTCTCTGATGCAATTTTCTGTTTGAGGACTCAGTAATTCCCTTTATTCTAATTTATCCTAATTCCCTTTATGATGTTTCTTTAACCAGTGTTTTCAAACTTATTAAACATCATTCCCCTTCAAGTACTGTACAGTCCAGCCATACAGTGTATTATGGATCCTCACACACTGCATTCCATTTCCTATACTTCTAATGTAATCTTGGGCAGCAGTAAGAAAAGCATATCTTCCAGGAAAAGGGAAATGATAACCACACTACATTTTGCCCTTCTCAGGCCTTACCTGAAGTGACATTCTTTTTCTTAGTGAGCTATGTAAATATATTGATGTCTGCCTCATAGACATAGCTAGAAACAAAAAACAAAAAAATTTAAAACAAAACAAAAAATGAAAGATAGGATTAGAAGAGGAAAATATAAATAAATCTGAATATATCACTACTATTTCTTTACCAAAAAAAATCCCCCCAAAAGCATCACCAGTAGTAACTTTAGAGTACATATTCTTTTCCTCTCAATTGCATATGAGTTTTGAAGAAACTAAAGCAAACAGAAGTTAAGTGATTTACTTATAGATTTAGCTAAGACTGAATTTGAATTTAGATCTTCCTGACTCTAGATTCTACACTCTATCCACTGTATCACCTACCTGCCTGCACAAATATGTCTCTTGAATTTTAATTGCATGTGTCCACTCATTAACAACGTGTAAGTGCATAACAGTTTTAATAATCCCTTACTGTGGGAAATTTACTGATACACAGAAACCTAACTCCCAGTTCTGAAAAGTAAAAAAAGTTTAACATCATCTTAAAATCCCAAGTTTAGCTTGCTGTTGATCACTAAACATTTTATTTTCCCACTGATAGTAAACTTTATTTACAATGTCTATCATGAAGCTTTAGAAGCTGTGTGTGTTTTTCCAAAGAAAGAAAATCCATGAGCCCAAATGCTCAAATGATCCTTTTCATTAGGGCACATGCCAGAAACTTACTAGAAGTAAATTGAGTGGGTTCTATGAAGCAATTTGATAACGCTGGTAAACTGTGATTGAATGGAAAACAGATGGCATAAGGAGATTTCAGGAAAGGAAGCCCTAAGATTGACAGTACTTATTAAGATTTATTATTCCATACATTGACTGTATGCAGAAGACATTCTCAGTGCCTTCTGTAGAGCCTTGAACAAATACATTAAATTTGATTCCTTTCCCATGATGAAGCAAGAAGGCTGTTATATCCCCTCAGAAGCATCCCTTTACTGTGCTTACATAGAGGCTAGTGCCTGCACAACTAGAGTGTCCAACCATCACTAACAATGCTTTTTTCCAATGACAAACCTTGCCACATATCTCCAGATACATAAATAAACATAAACATCTATCTATGCATATATGTGTCTGTGTTTATATGCATGGATATTTTATATGCACACAGTACTAATCAATTCTTTTAAATGAATACTTTTTTTAAAAAAAATGCAAACCAAATCTTCCCAAAGGAAAAAAAAAATTAACATTTTTAAACTTGGCTTCCTATTTCAAATGCAGTCTCTGACACAGTTTTCTACACCTGTAGATATATTCAATATATATTCATTTAATTTAATTGAATTCGATACAATGGAAAATAGGAGTATGGATGTCTTGATCTCCTACTAACTTTTATGTGATCTTGCAATAATGTTGATTAGCTTCCACCTCCAATTTTTGGCCTATGATAAGTGGGTCATGACACTATGTTATGAGTCTGAATAGCTTTAAGACCCTTTTATACAATAACAAGAATTTAGCTTTCTTTACAATCTAAGATTTTCTTTTAATCTGTCATTTTTATGTTGCAAATATGCCAAGTTTCATCAATTTCAATAATTTCTCTTAAACTCTTGGAAAATATGCCATTTATTTCAAAAATAGGTCCAAAGAGCAAGTGAAGTATCCTATATAAGATGCTAAGGGGTGTTTAGGTTGAGCCATTCTATTAGTGCAATTTTAGGCATTAACCAACAAAATGGGAATTATTCTGGGTACAAACTTCTCAGAACCCCTGAATACATGCCATTCAGGAAGACATCTCCTCTGCCTTCTTATTGGCAGCCTTATTATTAGAATAATTCCATAGAAAATGGTACTCACATAAAATTTTAATGAGAACATAACATTTTTGAGGTTCTTCCTGGATTGGGATAAAGACAAAGATTCCTAACTTTTCCTTGAGAAGGAACTATTGTTGCCCAGCACCTAGAAAATTGATAAGGACCACTTTATTCAAAATTTATAGGCTTAAAAAATCATCATGTTGTTACTTATAAAATAAGCAATACTCTAATTTCCCTCAATTCTGTCATTCTCTGTGATTGCTTTTTTTCTATCTTTTTCACTTTTTCCTTCTCCTTCCCAAATAGATATTTGTAAAGCATTTATTTAGCACAGTGCCTGGAACACAGTACATGTTTAATACTTGTTCCTTTTTACCCCTCCCCACTAACTGTGAGCATTCTCTAAGGCTCTCTCCTTAGTCCTCTTCTCTTTCCTCACTATTCCTTTCCCTTGGCAGTCTAATCCACTCCTGGGGCTTCAGTGACCATCTCAGTGTAGATGACTTTCAATATACCTCCAGTCTCAGCCTTTGCCCTAAGCTCCAGACCTACATTTACAATTTTTTACTAGACTTGCACCTGGACATCCTGCAAACACCTTAAATTCAGTGTGTCCCAAATTGAATTCACCAGGGCTTAGAGTTTTCACCTAAAAGAAGCTTAATAAATATTTATTGGCTTAATGAAATATTATTTTAAGCATATACTATATAGGATGTATTGCACTAAATGATAGGACACAAATGCAAAATTGAGACAGTTCCTGTCCTCCAGAATCTTACATTCTGTTGAGAAATAACAACATGACTGATAGCCATGGAAAGAAGTTTTGATTTGGAGAATCAAGAAGTTATGAGTGGAGTGACAGAACATTTAGTTATAACATCCTTTTTAATAGCAATGGTAGCAATGATTTTATTAGTGTATCACCAAGATGTAGAAACTGGGGAGGTAGAATTTGAGGCATTTTCAGGCAGGACAAATAGCAAGAGGTTTAGGTAGACTATATGGAATCTTAAAAATGGGTTGAAACTAGCTAGATGTAATGGGTTAGGTGAATTTCCCTTTCCCAATCAAAACAGCTGAGCCCTAAGGCAGAATATCCAAATAGAGTGGATTAGCTCTACAAAGAAAGTGGGAAATTATCTCTGGAGATTTGGTCCTGATTTCCTGGTGGTTGGTTGGATGGGACTCAATTTAATAATTAAATTCAATTATTGAATCATCTTTCTCTAAAGACCTGACCATCCTCCTAATTTTTTTTCTGTTGAAGATATCATTATTATCTCCCCAATCATCCATGCTTGAAAACTATGAGTCATCTTTAAACTATTCCTCTTAAACTATTCCTCTTTGACTCATCCTATCTGCATTATTATCCATTGTCCAATCAGTTGCCAAATTTTATTATTTCTATTTCAGTTGCCAAATTCTATTAATTATATCTCTACAATCTCATATCTGTCCCCTCTTTTGCACTCCCACTGTCACTATACTGATTAAGGATTTCATCATCTTTATTTTTGTAATTGTCTCCAAACTAGTCTTAATTACACTCCAAACCAAAATCCACACTCCTGCCAAAATAACAATAATAATTTTACACACACCACATTCAAACTCTCCTACCCACTACCTTTGGTCATGTCCTTGCTCTTTCTACAATATTGCCTTTATTTATGCCATGTCTCAGGTCTGGAACAAATGTACTTCCATTTCCATCTGATGAGCTTCACTTTCCTTCATAGCCTAATTTGTATCCTCAGTGAAGCCTTTATTGATTCCCTTACCTAGAAAAGGGATTTATGTCTATAAATTGGTTTTAATGTCTCTCCTATTATCACCACCACCATCATTAGAATGCAAACTACTTCTTTTTTTTGGGGGGGGGGAAGAAACAAGCATTTATTAAGTGACTATGATGTGCCAGACATTGTGCTAAGCATTTTTTTTTTGAAGTTGGAAAAACTGGCTTTATTACATGCTCAAATTTAACAACAAAAAAAATTATTCCATGGGATTTTAATATTGTAATACTGATTGTAATCATAGTATTGTAATACTAACAAAGAGATTTTTTGTTTCTTTCTTTCTTTGTTTTTTTAAAAAGATTACCATGATTACAGTTTACATGACAGCAATGATTTTAAAAGATGAATATGTATAGAAATTTTTTTCTTTTTTAAAAATTTTAATAGTTTTTATTTACCAAATATATGCATAGGTAATTTTACAACATTGACAATTGCCAAACCTTTTGTTCTAATTTTTCCCCTCCTTCCCCCCACCCAGATGGCAGGTTGACCAATACATGTTACATATGTTAAAGTATAAATTAAATACAACATATGTACACATGTCCAAACCGTTGTTTTGCTGTACAAAAAGAATTGGACATGAAATAGTGTACAATTAGCCTTTGAAAGAAATCCAAAATGCAGGCAGACAAAATTAGAGGGATTGGGAATTCTATGTAGTGGTTCATAGTTATCTCCTAGAGCTCTTTCACTGGGTGTAGCTGGTTCAGTTCATTACTGCTCTATTGGAACTGATTTGGTTCATCTCATTGTTGAAGATGGCCACATCCATCAGAATTGATCATCATATAATGTTGTTGTTAAAGTAAACAATGATCTCCTGGTCCTGCTCATTTCACTCAGCATCAGTTCATGTTAAGTCTCTCCAGGCCTTTCTGAAATCATCCTATTGGTCATTTCTTACAGAACAATAATATTCCATAATATTTATATACCACAATTTATTCAGCCATTCTCCAATTGATGGGCATCCACATAGTTTCCAGTTTCTTGCCACTACAAAGAGGGTTGCCACAAACATTCTTGCACATACAGGTCCCTTTCCCTTCTTTAAGACCTCTTTGGGAGATAAGCCCAGTAGTAACACTGCTGGGTCAAAGGGTAAGCACAGTGTGATAACTTTTTGAGCATAGTGGCAAACTGCTCTCCAGAATGGCTGGGATGCATTCACAATTCCACCAACAATGTATCAGTGTCCCTGTTTTCCCACATTCCCTCCAACATTCTGCATTATCTTTCCCTGTCATTCTAACCAATCTGACAGGTGTGTGGTGGTATCTCAGAGTTGTCATAATTTCCATTTCTCTGATTAATAATGACTTGGAGCATCTTTTCATATGACTAGTAATAGTTTCAATTTCTTCATCTGAGAATTGTCTATTCATATCCTTTGACTTGATTCCTTATAAATTAGAGTCAATTCTCTGTATATTTTGGAAATGAGGCCTTTATCGGAACCTTTGACTGTAAAAATGTTTTCCCCATTGTTTCCCTTCTAATCTTTCTGCATTAGTTTTGTTTGTACAAAAACTTTTCAATTGATATAATCAAAGTTTTCTACTTTGTGATCAATAATGATCTCTAGTTCTTCTTTGGACATAAATTCATTCCTCTTCAGAGGAATCTGAGAGGTAAACTATCCTATGTTCTTCTAATTTATTTATAATCTCATAGAATGCAAACTTCTTGAGGACAAGAAGTATTCTTCTCTTTTTTGTTTCCTCAATATGTAGCAAGATGCCTGACATACAATAAATATTTAATAAATGTTTAGCAACTAGCTAATTAACTTATTGATATTTTCTGCTTTTTTACATCACACTACTTCTCATTAACTTTTCACCTCATACCTTTTCCTTTATACCAAAGAAGAAACAGTTCATCAAAACAAACTGACCTATTAATTCTAATACCATAGACAGCAGTTTATACCTATAGTTCATTGCCTTTGTATTGAGGGAAGAATATTTCATCATTAATCTTCTGAAATGAAGAATGATCCTTATGTTCATCTGCATTTTGGTGCCTATTTGTATTGTTGTCTTTTATATTATTATGGTTATTACATATGTTAATATGTTAATTTATTACTAATAATAATTTCTAATATAATGAATACATGATAGGAAATCAATAGGTGAAATTTAAATTTTTGATTACTCATTTTGGAAATAATTTAAAATAAAAAAGAGTATTTTAGAAGTATATTAATTCATTACATTTTCCTCTTATTTTGAGACTTTTAGGCATTAGGATTTCTATCTTCATATGGAATAGGAATGGAACATAACCAGGCTAAGGTATGATCCTTTTATCTTTTATAGAATAAATTTGATTTCAGGAAAAGATGTTAGATAAAAAGCCTGTTAAAAGGCCCAAAAGTAAAACAGGAAAGTAAATATATCAGTCACTTTGATACGGGCTACAGTATATTACAATGCCAACAATAAACATTAAGGGACTAGGTTTTCCTCCCACCTCCATTTTTTAATTCTTCTAAACATCTTGATTCTTGATCCTAGGCGCTGGTATATTATACTTTTGGAAGTGCTGGAGGAAGTTTGATGTCTCAAATGATTTTGGTTTGTAATTGAAACATTTCTATACCCCATTACTTATACTACAAGTAGAACAGTTACGTTATATCAAATTTTATTTAAGGAATAATATGTATTTCTGTATTGTGTTTGCAGGGGTACCGATATTTGTCAGGAATCAATGTTTTACAGAATTGTGAAGCTGCACTTTTCCATTACAAGAATGTAGCAAATTATAGTGAGTATTTTACAGTTTGTTTTATGATTGATTAAAAAAAATGCAAAAAACTATTTTGAAAAATCATCCTGCTGAGCATCATAACAGGTACTGAGGAGGTTGAGGCTGAAATAAATCAGGTACTAGAGTACTAATCCCATGAGTAGACTCTGAACTTCCAATTTCAGCAAGATGCTAATACGGCAACTTTAATTAAGAAATTATCTTAAGATTGAATAACCTTTTAATTGTACTATGTAATATTTTAATATAAGAGGTCATAATTTTAACGTGTATTACATTTCTGTGCTTTCCACCATCATTACAACAGCTAAAAGTTTGTAATTCTTTTAAAACTATTTTTTGCAAAGTTGGAAATGACTAATCCCAAAACCACTTTCCATTTTCTTTAACATATGTTAAACATATATGTTTTATATATATATATATATAAATATATGTTTAACATATACTCAGACAAATTAATTTTCCTAATTCAGATTGTATTCTTTTCTAAAATCAAAAATGCTGAGTGCAACATTAAGTCTCTATAATAAGAAGACATAAGAAAAATGTTAAAATAGACTGATAATAACACTATCCAAAGTTATAATTATATAAAATGTGATTATTAATTTCAGCCTACTATAAATATGTAACACAAATTCAAATAATGCAATGACTTCAGAAAATCTATTTTTTGCCTTAATTGGACATTAATCAGGATCTAGTCATATTGGAATGTAAGCTCTTTACAAGCAAGGTCTATCTTGCTTTTTGTATTTGTATCCCCATTACATAGCACAGTTCCTGATAGAAAATTACTGTTGAATAAGTGCCCTTTTCATTTACATTCAAGGGAAATGAAAATTACAAAGAAAACATTTGTATACTTCATTACTGCAATAGCAGATAACTTATTCCTATCATGCTCTTGCTGACCTACCAAGAACAAAGCCTGGGCTACTACTTGTTCTTTAAATAATTTTACAAATTAATGAGTTACTATGTGTCATACTATAATCTTTAAAATTTTACTGGAATAAGTAGATAAATTATGCTGATTGTTTTAATACTGAAAAAGATCCATGATTTCATTGGTATGGGCACTTCCACTATGAACATAGTTCACAACCTTCTCACTGCTTAATAGATTGTTTCATGAACTTCTGTGGCTAAAAAACATTTATCACCTGATGGCCAAATTGCCAGTAATGAGACTCTCCACATTTAGCAAGGAGGACAGACAGTCTGTCTCCAGGCTTCTATTCGAAGCCTTTCCAGCTTGGTAGAGGCTGCCAAAGGTTGTGATCCACTGGCATAGACTTTGAAAACCCAGGGTCACCTCCAAGCCTAGGTGAGACATCAGAGGAAGACTCAAGAGCAAAACAATTTAAACAGTTCTGTAGAATCCTCCTAAGAATTCCCTAAGGGTGGGAATAATTATTCTGGAATATATGACATGTTTACATTTCTGCTATCAAAGCAGTGAATAATTCATCTTTGTGACTGTCAGAATATAAGGAAAATTCAAAAGGGAAAAAATTATGATTATTTTTGATTCTGAGATGTCACATATAAAAAAATTATCTCATATGCAAATTGGCCTGATGCTATTATAAATACCACCTATTTACATAGTACCTTATGAAAAATTCAAAACATACATTTTTATTATGTATATACAAGCATGTACATATTTCCAGGTTCATGGAGGTGCCAAAAGTTGGTTTCCAGGTAACCAACTTTTTATTCTTTTTTCAGTAATTATATTCTTGGAGTGAGGGGACTTTAATTGAAAAAGAAGAGATATTTCTAAGAATTCTCTAAGGAAAAACAGAAGGATTATAGATAGGTCTTGAGGAAACACATTCTGTTTCTGATTTTATTAGGAAAGAGTAGAATGAAAGAATGGGAAGGAGGGGAGAATGTGGATGGAGAAGAAAGGAAAATGGAAAGAAAAAGAAGAGGATAAAGGACAAAGAGGGATACAAAAAGGAGAAGGACAAAAAGAGGGAGACAAAAGAATTTAGGCAAGGCAAAAGCAGTAGGCTCATCAATATACTGATAAAGTGAGAAGAGTTGAATGCCCCAAACACATATAGTATTTGCCAGAATAGCTTTTCAGCATATGTGGTCATGAGAGTTCTGAGCAAGTAAGCAAAGGACTTAAAATCATGCTCCTAGCAAGTTTAGAAAGCATTTATTAGTACAAGAATGTGATGTTAGTCTTTCTATTAAGTTCAAATAAATCTGGCCTACAAAGTCCTGGCTGTCTCCCTCCTAAAAAAAAAAAAAAAGGACCTAAAGAAAGCCTCTCATTTTGTAGATTATCTGTGAGCATTAAATGTCCTTAAAAATGGAGATAGATATGAAAATCATATTTGCATGTATTTTGAAAATTAAAAAGCTATTGTTATTTTAAAAAGATATGAAAGATAATGTAGCAAGTATTCCCAGATATTCCCCTAAAATTTCTCACTTTACGAGAAATGTCATGGGATAAAGTCAATTTTTTGATAAGACATGAGCTTAACAGTTTTGAGTATTTGCTATTTTGTTAAGAATATAATGATGATTAGGTTCAAAGCCTATGAAGCGATACAATTAGCTTGGCATAGTCCAAGAGAAAGCAGAACTAAATTTTTGTTTCTATATTTTCTGACAGAGTATAATCATAGGCAACTCTCTAAAGCTGTAAATTGCAGAGAAGGTGCCGATCTACATTGGGAGAGAAAGTTTCCTCACAGGGAAATTCACTATGCCAATAAATTCTCAGGCAAAAAAGAAAGGCATGGGGAATATGTTTATTGAATTGGTAAATAACACAAAGTCAAGCCAGTCAAGTCAAAAAAGCATTTATTAACAGCCTGTTTCTAGTGCTAAGCATTAATGATATAAAACCCTATCCCATCACCACAACTGCCAAATGAAGAAAAAAAAAAAAAGTCTGCTTTCAAGTACATAAAAAAGGAGGCACCGTGCAAATAAAGAAGATAAATTGGAAATAATCAGTAGAAGAAAAGTACTAGCAGAGGATTAGGAAAAGCTTCAGGGAAGTCAAGCAGGGTCCCCATCTGGACAGAAAAAGCTATTGTGGCTCCTCCAACGATAGCCACAGATCTGTCCTCTCTGCAATCCTAGAGATGAGCAGGGCCAGCCCAGAGAGCTACCTCAGAGAGCTCTCCAAGGTCCTTTCATCACTGCAATAGGTGTTGTAGAGATGGAGTCCCAGAGAAACTATAGCAGGGATAAGTAACATGTTCAATGATAGAACTAGGATGCAAAATTACCTTGACCAGGTAAAACATGGGACCAAATCTAACAAGATGATATAAAAAAGGATATCATATGAAGCTTTATATTTGGACCAGGGAATCATGTAATACAGATAGTTGTCAAAACATTTGAGGCTTTTAAAGAACTGCAGGCTCCCTGTGAGTCAGCTTTGTGATATGGCAGCCTAAAAAGCTATGGTGATCTTAGGCTCTCTTAAGAAAGGTACAGCATTATTCAAAACCAGAGAGGTTTTGTTTTGTTTGGGGTTTTTAAAATTGCAGGGAGGAGGAAACAAATGATGGTAACCAAATGATGGTAACAAAGCCTTTAAAAGCAGTAAGGGACAGAGGGAAGTTCTGTGGAGGCTACAAAGAAGTAGGACAACTTAGAAAATGACATGTTAAATTTATCATTACTTTAAGAGTCAAGCTGTTCATGGTAAAAATTCAAAGTTTCATATGTATGTTCTTTGCATGCAATAATGTTTATAGTTCCTAAGTGTTTAAGTATAGAATAGCATGATTTTTTTAAGTTTTTTTTTTTTTAAAGACATAGTATCCAGGACAAAGAAAGTGATGGTTCTCCTGTATTCTATCCTGCCAAAACCAGTTAACAAGCATTTATTAAGTCCTTAAAGTAGTCTACAAGTATTTAACTGCCTATTTCATGGCAGGCATTGTGCTGTCATATTGTCACAGGCATACATAAAGCTTGAGCCCTAGCAGAGGGCCAGAACAACCTATCAAAAATCAGTGGCTCTTTCCCTTCTGTTTTAGGGCTTGTAAACTATGGTTTTGAGTGAATATAAATACACAGAATACCTTAAAGTAGTTTTATTGAGTACTTGAGGATAAATCATCTGGATCAGGTGATTTGAACTCAGAAGAAACATCAATGAGAAGTTTCCTTAGATTTTCCAACAACCTAACCCATACTCCATACCCACCTACAAATATTGTATTTAGGTCCAATTATTTCCTTTTAGGAAGTATATTGATATGTTGAAAAATATCCATGGGAGTACAACCAGGTTAGCAAATTTTAAAATAATTTCGACTAGAGATCAGTTGAAGATGTTAAAATAAAAATGAAGCTAGGGATTACATAGTAGTTGTCTTGAGTATTTGAGCAATGTCTTGTGGGGGGAGGAGGAGTATTAAACTTGTTCTGCTTGACTCCATAGGGCAGAAGTAGGAGCAATTAATAAATGTGTAACAGAGAGGAAGATTTACATTTAATGTGAGCCAAAACTTCCTAACAATTAGAATGATTCAAAAGGGTAGTGCTTTGTTTTGGGAAGTATAGCAGGTTGCTTCTCATTAGAAATTCTCATGAAAAGGCTTGGATTACATTAGTTTAGTTTTGTTTTTGCTGAGGCAATTGGGGTAAGTGACTTGTGCCCAAGGACACATAGCTAGGAAATGTTAAATGTCTGAGATCACATTTGAACTCAGATCCTCCTGACTTCAAGGCTGTTGCTCTATCCACTGTGCTATCTAGCTTCCCTGATTACATTAGTTTTATTGACCATAGAAGCACACTGCTGACTTTTATTGAAAGTATTGTCCAATGATCTTTTTCAGAAGAGCTACTATATAGCCTTAATTCCTCTCCCAAAACCATTTTGCATGTGTGAAATTGGTTTGGGAACCAAAATATGATGCTTTGCATTTATTCCTATTAAGTTTTGTCTTATTAGATTCAACCCAAAGTTCTAGGTTTGGGGGAGAATTCTTGTCTTTGTTATCCAATGTGAGTCATCTTCAAATTTTATAAATATTTCCTTTTATAACTTTGTGCAAATTATTGACAAAAATGTTAAATAGCATAGGAATAAGCACATTTCCCTGGGACAACCCAAGAGGTCTCCCTAACTATCTCTGACTAGATATTAATGACTATTTTTAGGGACCAACCATTTAATCAGTTCCAATTTCCCTAAATGTACCATTGTCTAGCTAACGTTTTTCCAATATTCACAGAGATACTGTGAGATACTTTTGAAAATGTTTAGCTAAAATATAGGTAAATACTATTTACAGCATTCCCATGATCTAACAGTCTAATAAACCAATCAAAGAAAAAGAAATGTTAATCCTGCATGACCTACTCTTGATTCTCTTTATCACTGGTGTTATCTAGATGTTTACTAACCATCCTATGACTTAGTGAATATTTGCATGGTTTCCATTCTTTGCTTATTTTTTTAAATTAGGATATCATTTATTCTAATCCAACTCTAGACTACATTTCTCCTTCTCCATGACCTTTTTAAAAACCATTGACAGGGACTCAACAATAACAAATATCAGTCCTTTCAGTCCCCTTGCAAATTGTTTATCTAAAAGTACTGAATCAAACTCCTCAAGAGCATCTAGGTGCTACAGTACTATTTTCTTGATTCCTTTTGGGTTTAACTCCTCCTCCCTATTATTTTTGTTCAATTTTTTTCTCATTCAGAAGTATTTAGTGATATGATTATTTTTTAAGATGAAAATTCAGTTCATCTCAATAATAATTAAGCACCCATTAAGGTCTATACATGTGATAATCTAAAAAGTTGAAAATAAATGACTAGGCTTCTTGTATGTCTGTTAAAAATGTGCAGGAATCACTAAACTAAAAATAATAACTTGACACTTGCATAGTCAGCAGCCTCTTCTGCTTTAGTCAATTGATCTGCATTCATTGACTATCATATGTATCCTTGATTATTTCTGAGTATGTTTCTATTCACAGTTGCTAGTAAATTGGAAAAAAATGAAGGTGTCCCTGTGGAAAAAGTGAGACTAGCTGAGAGACCTGAAAATCTGAGTTCCAACAGTGAGATTTTGGATTGGGATGTATACCAATACTATAAATTTTTGGCAGAAAGAGGAGATATTCAAATACAGGTAAGGCATACAAATGAGTTTCCACTTTTATGACAAACAAAATAACAAGGGGCTTAATTAACCATGAACCTATCAGAGTGCAGAAGGGAAAGGTATATCCTTTTCTATCTGGCTTCTGTTTTATCCAATAGTTTTCCTTAGCTTGTGTCTCCTACAAAACAAAGAATCTCCCTGAGGCTATAAGCATGACTGTAATAAAAATTGCAGAGTTATTTGCATTCTATTATTCCAAGTGAATATCTCTTTGAGGAAAAATGCTTATTTTTAGAGAGAAAAGGAAAAGGCTTCAAAAAGTATTCTTCATTTAAATGGATTTAAGAAGGATCTATGATCAATATATTTTAGGGAATGATATTTTAAAACTATCTCAGTAGAATTCATGAGGGCAACGATTTAACCCCTCTAGTATAAGAATCTAGTTGCCATATCCTAGCAAAGTAGAAAAAAATTCTACTGTTGGGACTGAAAAACTATGGCTAGCGATAAACAATTCCTGATGTATTTAGAAGAGCACAGCTCCTCTGTTCAGAAAAAGCTGCCTAAGCTAGTAGCTTTATGCTGTCTTCAAAGATAAACAAAATGCAAGAAAGATGATGAATCCCTGAAGAATCCAAATACCATAGCAACATTATGCATAATTGATTGTTCTTTCTGTGTTTGTGAAACTGAATGTTAGTAAACATTTTTAATCATTATTCTTAGGTATCTCTCGGACAATTGCATCTAATAGGACGGAAGGGACTAGAACAGGATTTCTATGTAGGTATACATATAATTCAGTCTTAAAAATTGAATGGGATGTATCATTAATCTTGGTAGCATTGTAGATGATTTTGGCTTTAGGGGAAGAAACATTGATTGGGATAAAGGAGGAAATTAAAGGGAAGGGGAAGAATGGAGAGGACTTCCTAAAAGCCTTTCATTTATCCTCTAGGCACCTTAGCTTCACTACTACTTCTTAAAGGATACAAATTGCCCAGGAATAACATGCTTACCTCTTCCTATTGTCCTTCTCAAAGATAATATGAGAAATGAACAGGGGAATGATGCCAGGGCTGATTTGGTGGGAAGGAAGAATTGGTCTTCTTTATCACCCCTGAAGGAAAAGCTAATACATAAATCCTGGTACCTTTGTTTTAAAAAGATCAAGCCTCCCTTTCTATCTTAGACTGTTAACTATTATTTACATTATTGATTGGTAGTAGAATTAGACAGGCAGGCCCTTATGCACAAAAAGATGGTTAGAAAATTTTGCAATCATTATCCTACCCATATATACAATGATGGCTTTAGCCACCTATACCAGGTAATATGATCCATGTATCCCCGGACTTGTTCTGCTGGGGATTTGGCCTGGTCATAGATTCATTAGACACAGGCTTATATTTAGCACTAAAGCAATTAACTTAGAGCATAATTAAAAATATTATTAAATTTTTTTATGTATTTGCAAAGCACCTTTCAGTCATTTTTATTAACTAGTCTTCACCTTATTCCTATGAGATTGGGAAAGTAATTAACACTTTACATTTATAGTAAGAAAAATACATTGTTCATGGAAAGGTCTTCTACAGAAGTATCAAAAGACAGAAACATTAAAAAGGGATAATTTCTAAAGTCTAATAATTGTTATGAGAATCAAAATCTTATTTTGAGAGGATGGAATAGGTATTTTTTAAATTTAAATAAGTTTTATTGATGGCTTTTGTTTTTATATTCATCATTTTTGGGTATACAAATCCCTTCCAGCCAGAATTGAATATTCAACAGGAATTTCTTAAATGATACTTTTATAATACTTACCATTTAGATTCATGCCACAGTCTTTCTCTCAAAGAACTACATACACTATTTTTTATTCTAAATTTCCTATTATTAAGTAATAAAAATAGCTATTCAATAATGAAATCTACTTAAAAGAAAAATCAGCTAGCCTTTTTTTGTAGATCTTGCTTTATTTTTTATGAGTTATTTTTATTTTAATACTGAGTTTTAGGTTTTATGGAAGATACAGTGAAGACTGAGTAAGCCTCATACAAATAAAGGTTATTTCATAAAATGTAATGAAATTGCTAGCCTGTGCAATCTGAAATGGATGTATTATAGATCTTTGGATTTTTACACAATCTCATAACCAGTGTCTTAGCTTGTTATGTAAGGAATTCTAGAATCTTGTTGTCACTGCAGTGGGCTGCTTGCAGTAAGTCAAAAGTCCAAGGCTATAATGACTTTCTTTACATTACTCTCTGGAGAAAAACAAAATCTTTAATCAATAAACTGTGAGTTTCTCACATATTCTATTAATAGTGAATCCTGATTCAGTACTTTTCTTCTATTTAGGATCACTGGTGCCTAATCTATAAATGAGGGAGGGGGAAAATCTTTCAGATTTCTTAGATGCAAAAATATTTCACCTAAATAATGCAGGACAAATATGGTATTATGATGAAATGGAAAGAGAATTGATCTTGAAGTCAGAACTCTTCAGTTAAAGCTCAGCTCTAACCCTTACTAAGCTATGTGACCTTGAGCTCTTGCAAAATAAAGGTTAAAACTACTTACATTTCTGTACTATAGAAGTATCATAAAGAAAAAATGTTTTAGAAACATGTTAAACATAAATGTGAGTGAGGGACTGTGCCCTCTAGAATGTCTGTTCCATAGGCAATAAACTTCCTTTCATCTTTAATCTTTTTCTCTCCCACTTCTTCCATCCACTAGCTATTACTAAAGCTGACTTTCCCAGATAACACAGCCCTCCTTACCATCCTCCTCAGGACTAGCTGGACCTTCATTCATTTCCCACAGTCAGTTGATTAGGACAAGAGAGTTGGAACACACCTTCCTCCCACTGTCACTTCCAGGTTCTCCCCCTACATGATACTAATTTATACTACTCCATCAAAATCCTGGTAGCTATAGCCTATAGACCTCTAGGTTATTCTTTGTTGCTCAATGAGTTCAGTGCATGGCTCACAATTTTTCTCCATTCCCCTACTCCTGTCCTCATACAAGGAGATACCAACATACATTTTCTCTGTTTCTCTTTCTCTATATCTGCCTCTTTCTATCTCTATTTCTCTGTTTCTTCCTCTCTATGTCTGTCTGTCTGTCTCGTTCCACATCCAGCTGCCTTTCTGACATCACAAACTTTTCCTTCTCCTATTTTTCTTATCACTTTAGAGAGCAGCACTATCCTCCCAGTTCTACAGACTCAACCAACCTAGGAGTTGGCTCAGTTCCCCATTATCTCTTATCCCCTCCCCTTTCCAAATTGCTGCCAAAACCTATCAATGTCACCTTAGCAACATCTCTCAAATATGGCCTCTTCTCTCTTCTGACTCTGCCATTACTCTAGTACAGGGCCCTCAACATCTTCCATCTAGATTTTTGCAGTAGACTACTGCTGGGTCTGCTTGCCTCTAGTCTCTCCTTACTGTAAACCATTCTCCATTCAGTCTTTAAAGTGATTTCCCAAAAACTCAAGTCTGACCATGTCACTTCTCTACTCATCTCTCCCCAGATCAAATATAAAATGCTCTAGCTGGCATTCAAAGACTTACATAATCTAGTCCCCCCCTAACTTTCCAGTCTTATATCTTACCCCCCACTGAAAAGTACAATTCAGTAACACTGGCTCCCTAACTGTTCTTTCACACACAAGGCACTCCATTTCTGGACATTCTCTCTTGTTGTCCCAGAATGATGTTCTTCCTCAGTTTTGCCTACTGACTTTCTAATTTCCTATAAGTCCCAACTAAAATCCTATCTTTTATAGGAAGCCTTTCCCAAGCCCTCTTAATTCTTGTAGTGTTCTTCTCAATTATTTATTTATCCTGCCCATGTGCATATATTTGTTTGCATATTGTCTCCTCCATTGGATTGTAAGCCCCTTGAAGGTAGGTACTATCTTTTGTCTATGTAACTTCAGGGTTTATCAGAGTGTCAGGCACATAGTAGGTACTTTAAAATGTTTATTGATTATTGAATGATTCTTTTTTATGTTAAATGGTAGCTGCCATCTAGAAATGGGAAGCAATATAGAGGTTTGCATCAGCAGCCTTAATTGTCTCTACACACTAAAAGAACATCAACTGAAATCTTTATAGAGTAATAGCTGTCTCCTATGCCTGAAATACTTCTTTCTCATCTCCACCTCTAACAGTCCCTAGTTTTCTTTCAAAGTCCATCTCAAAAGTCACCTTCTATATGAACTCTTTTCCTGATCCTCATAGCTACTAGTAGATTCCCCCCACCCAAAAAAAGGTTCTTTTTTATATTAGATCATTTTTCTGTCATTTTTTATTCTTCTTTACACCATTTAAGGTTCTCTTGGTAAAAAACTGGAATGGTTTCCTTCTCCATTTCTTTCTATAGATCATTTTGTAGATGAGGAAACTGAGGCAAACGAGGTTAAATGACTTTCTTAGGGTTATATAGCTAGTAAGTGTCTGAAGCCAAATTTGAACACAAGAAAGTCTTCCCAATTGCAGGCCTGGCACTCTATCCACTTAGTCACTTAGCTGCTCACAAAAATATTGTGTGTGTGTATACCTGCATATATATATATATATTTTTTTAAATTTTGTGCATATTTATGTAGACACATCAAAGAATATTTACATAGGTTATACATGTGTTTTCTGCTTCTTGAGGGCAATAAGCTATTTCATTTCTGTGCCTATCATTGAAAACAGTACATTTATTGCAAGTAGAAGCAAATAGTTAATTTATTAAATAGCTTATCTACTTAGATTATATCATAGACTGACATTTATAAACAATTTTAGAATTCATCTAATCTAAGCCCCTCATTTTACAGAAAAGCAAATCCAGGGTTCAGGAGCTGAGTTTTCCTGGTTTACACAGGCTATATATGACAGAGTCAAGATTCAAATCCTGGAACTCTGACCCCCAGATTTACTGTTCTTTTCTGCTGTAACACATTGCTCCCTAACAAATTTGATTGAAACATCAAAGTGAATCTGAGCCAGTCAATTTGCCTTAGAATTGCAGCTGTTCCAAAGGCAATATTCCAGTCATTCACTGGGCAACTATCCCTTGCACAGACTTCTGGGCCTCTCTCCACAGAATGGCCTCTTCAGTTGAAATACTTTCCTATTCAGAGGTGTGGGATTCTTTGAACTGGCTAGAGCCTGTCTGTCAGAATTCCAAGTAACATGTGCTGCTTTATGTAATTACCATTTAGGGGGTAGTCTCATTGATCAACCCAGTTCACTTACTGTTTTAAACATTGTCTCAAAGAATTAAGGTGGGGGGGAGGGATAAAGTCAAAGGAGTTTTTTTACTTCTCCTATAAAATAATTTTTTTAATAAAGGCCTGTGAAATTTTGATTGCATTATCTTGAATTTTCTACACAGAATAGTAATGTCATTAAACTTACAAATATTCACACAGGCTCAGAATTGACTAGATTTGACAGTTACATTTTAAATGTCTACTAGTAAAATCAAAAAGGAAGAATTAGAGTATATACTGGGAAGAAGTACTACAAGATTTTCTAAGACAGTTTCCTTCCCTCCTCCACTCCAATAAAGAAAACACAAGCAAAGGACTGTGGGGGCTTCAGTCACTGTCAAGTGAGTAAGCTACTCTCTGGGGGTAAATTAGATATTTTGGAGAGATTCAACAACTCCTTTGGGCCTCTGAGGCACATCATTTTTAAAATAATTCACCAAAGGCTTAATTTGTGTCATAGGGAACAGTTTACTCTCTTATAAAGGCTTGGTTGCATTTTTTTCTTCCTCTAAATAGTTGCTTTAGAGAAATAGTATTGCAGAGTATTTGTAATGTAGTAGCTAGAAGACCTTATAGTCAGGAAACTCCATCAGCTCTGCCATTAACTTGATCTGTTGTTCTGTGAAAATCTCTCTAATACTCTGGGTCTCAATTTTCCCATTTATGAATGAGACAGTTTGACTCCATGATCTATAAGGACCTTTCCAGCTCTAGATTTTATGACCCTATGAAAAACAAACTTTAAAAAAAATATTTTTACCATGAATAGCTTCATATTTACAAAGAACCTATAGTGGAAAATTAGACGCTGTCATAAATATCCTTAGTTTAGGTTTAAACATTATATAGTATCCTAAGGTAAAAGCATTTGCCTAGGTCTTGCTATGTGCTAGACATTGGATATACAGGTATAAATCAAACTCAGGACTTCTTAATAGCTTTTAAATGTTACAGGAACATAGATTTAGTGAAGAAAGGGACCTTTTGGATCATCTAATCCATTCCCTTCTATTTACATTTGAGTAAACTGAGGCCTAAATAGCTCAAATGACTTTTTCAAAGTAATACAGGTGGTAGGTATTAGAACCACACACCCTCTGACTCCAAAGCCAGTGTTCTTTCTAATGGACTACATTACTTTCAAATCCTCTTACTGCTCTTTGGCAGGGTGCCTGTGACATGTTTCAAGCTATAGCTATCTATGTACATCTTACTCTCCTCGTAAATCATAAATGGTTTTAGGGCTGGCATCAGGTCTGTCATTTTTCTATGCCCTAGACATCTTATACATATTAGCCATCTGATAAATATTTAATTTGAATGAATGAATGAATGCTTTAATATGAACAAGAGGCATCTAGATGAAATGGGGAAAACAATGAACTTGAAATCAAGAAGAGTTGAGTTCAAACCCTGCCTTTGAAACTTTATAGTGTCAAATATATATATATATATATATATGTGTGTGTGTGTGTGTGTGTGTGTGTAGTGTCAAATATATATATATGTGTATATATATATATGCATATTTTATTGTCTATATATCTATGTTGATATATAGACACTAAATGGATATAGAAAATCACCTAAGACATGTGAGCCTCCACTCCTCATCAGTGTGAGAAATAACTTCATTGCACTTTGGAAGAGTGAAATTAAAAATCTTTCATTACATAAATGCAAAACTGGTAATCTATAGAATAGGAACATTTGTAATCAATAGACATACACTTGCAAATTACTCCCCTGCTATCTGATAACCGAGTAAAATAGAGGTCACAATCCAACCCCACACATGAGTGTGATTCTGTACTCCAGTTACATCATTACACCTTCCCTTGGCATTCATCTTATTTGGATGTAATCCAACCCTTCCCCTAATTCCCTATTGGCAGAGAACTATAAAGACTATAAAGAATCTAATTCTCCCACGTGAGTCTCCTCCCCTAATTACATCATTACATCCTCCCCCCAAGCATGTAAGTAGTTCTCCACCTCTTATTACATTTTATAACAAATTCTAAATCCCTATTACATTACATTACATTCTCCCTCCATTTTCCTTTTATTAGTTTCGTCTCCTTGTTCCCTGTCCCAGCTTCCATTTTTTAAGCTTCAGCCTCAACTTTCTAATTTAAATTTTGTGTCTCTGCTCCTCTCCATAACTCTGTGGAAACCCCTCCCCCCCAACAATTTGCATGCTCAGTAAAATGGTTTTAGTAATATATAAAGAATTTACTTGTAGAAGTTCCTGTGCGATAATGTATTTAAAGCATATATCATTATCATTATTGACATTTATCCCCATGATATTTTGTGCTTTTTTTTTTTAGTTCAGTAAATAGGAATTAGGAAATGATTCTGAAATAAGATGTCAATATACCTATGAGCAATTCCTGTTTAACAAAAAAAAAAAAAGCTCTATATGCTTCTTTGAGAAGAACAACCTCACCCTTGAATAGGAACAGTAAAATATGACAGTATCACAAAACAGGTCTGAAGGAACCATCTGCCTTTGATTACTATAGGTATTCCTTTTTGATTATTTCAAGTAAACTAACATAAAGACTTTTCTGACAGATGACCAATTCAGCCCTGGTTAATTTTGGGCCCCATTCATTTTATATTCAATCCTGAGTGTGAAACAAGTGTCCCCATGTCTGACTCTCTCCAATTTCATTTAAAAAGGTATTCATCTCAGGTTCACATCTGCTAGAAGACCTAACTTCACTTACTAGTACTTTGAATTGTAATGGAAAAAAAGGAGTGAATGTATAGTTCAAGAACATGGCTTTGAATCTCAGATCTCTTACTTGCTACAAATATGACCTTGGTAGGTCACTTTGTCTCCATGGACTACTTTATTCCTCCATAATATGAGAATATGACTTCTAAGGTCCCAAATGATTGTCAACCTTTCAATTCAGAGACTCTAACCCATAAATACATTACTTTTAGGGGCAGCTAGGTGGTGCAGTGGATAGAGCACCAGCCTTGAATTCAGGAGGACCCAAGTTCAAATCTGGTCTCAGACACTTAACACTTCCTAGCAGTGTGACCCTGGGCAAGTCACTTAACCCCAGCCTAAAATAAAATTTAAATTTAAAAAATACATTATTTTTATTAATGTTTTACACACACATACACAAATTATTTTTACTGTTAGAATATAGTTTACTAATATAGAATATTTTTACTGCTAATAGAATATAGTTTACTAATAGATTTTTAGATCTGTAAACTGTTCTAATTTTAACCTATTTTAAAGCAAGTCTTCTCATAGGATTTAATTTTTATCCTTCTTAAATCAATAAAAAGTGGTCAAGCATATACTTTATTAAGTTTTCATAGATAGCAATATTTGTCCATTTAAATGTTAAATATATACTTTCACAATAGCCATTTTTAGAGTCAAAAGTACAGTTTAATTAGTCATTTTCTTGAGCATATTCGTGAATGTCAGTGATATTGTTTCCTTCTTCTTTAGAAAGCATTATACTACTTCTTGAAGGCGGCCAAGGCAGGAAGTACAAATGCCATGGCATTTCTGGGGAAGGTACATATTTTCTTTTGATTAATACTTTAAATTTTATTGTGACACATCAGGGATGAACTAGAATCTCTCTGAGAAAATAATAATATATAGAAGCAAATGACCAGCTATTCTGTAGTCAGGATTTTATAGGAGCCAATGAATATAAAGGTCTAAAATGAAAACATTAACTACATATTATGGAAGATAACTTCATTTATTCAGGAAAGGCCTGGTCTTTGGAAATCAGTATGGAAAGCAATATTTCCCCACCAATAGATGGGGAGAGAACTGAACAGATCATCTGATAAAGTAGTCTTCTACTCATGTAATGATAAAAGGTATCCATCACTTATGGGTCTTCATAAGCAATATAGACTTCCCCTCTAACACTGAGTGCTCCTTCTCTTTATGTCTCCTATCAATCCACATCTGTCTTTCTACTTTCTTGAATAAGAATATGCATCCAGGTCCCTGAAATCAATAGGGTCAGTAGATGCTAATCTAAATTTCCCAAAGTAGAGTTGTTAATGTTTTGGAATTAAGTAGCTTTCTTCCTCCTTTCTTCCTCTATCCATTACAAAAATCTTCAAATTCCACTCTTGTGCCTGCCAATCTCTCCTACCAATGGATGGGAGATTTTATGTACTAAATTTCATTGGTAATCATGAGGACATACCTGTTTTTCTTATATATTGAGGGTTGATGAACTCAGAAACCAGGATATGGTTGAGGGACATTGATGTACTTATTGAAATTTAGCATATGAGGAGAGGAAGACTGATTCAGAGAACTCTTGAGAAATAAGGGAGGTGTATGGAGAGAGATGGATGACTACAACAAGGATTTGGATTTAATGAGCCTCAAAGAAAAGAAAAATTGTGAAATAACAATGGCAAGAGGACAGAGAATGAGCAGAAACAGTATGTCATCTTGATAGGATAAGAAATGCCTCAGGAGCATTGGGGAAAAAAACGAATGAGAAATCATTAAGTGCTGATTATGTGCCAAGCACAATGCTAGGCACTGCAAATGCAAATATAAAAGTGAAAAGTTTATAATAAAACAGAGAGAGGCAACACACACCCATGAAAGAGAGTAGTGGTCAGAGAAGGATATTTTGATTTGGAAAAGTTACAAGGATTGAGAATGAAAGCAAAGCAAACTCTTTCCCATAGCAGTGGCTGTATAAATTTAATTATGGTTGCAGAACTGAAGCTGCAGAGTAAAAGGTATGCACAAGGTGACAAGGCAGCTGGTGAAATGATATCCAGAAAGTAGAATGAAGCATCACTAGAATGGGCCAGATGAAGCATACCCTGTCAAAACAGCAGAAATTCTAGTGTGAAGGCTCTAGAGCTCAAAAGAGTTAAGTAAGTCCTTCAGGGCATGATTTCTTGGGAGGCAAGTCATCTAGTTAAGTAGATGTCCGGAAAATTAATGAAGCAGGTTGGACTTGGCTGACCATTGTAAGATAATCACTAGTGTGTACAATATGTTTATATTGTGGGAACTGGAAACTAAAAGGTCCAAATCCACCAAAGCATGGTTTCTGGTGTGCAGGCAGCAAGGTAACTGGCTACAATGTATCTCCCAGGGGCAGCCAGGTTCCGACTAGCAAAAGAAAATGGAAAGAGTGTCAAGTAAAAAGATCCATGAAAAAAGGGAATTTCTCACCAAGAGAGAAGAGGCTCTAGAAAGCACCATGGAATGGGAGGAGAGAAGAGAATATGAGGCTAGGCAGGTATAGAACTGAAATAGGTAAAGATGAGACTCTAGGGAGTATTTGGAGGGGAAGAGTAATTTTGCCTTAGCAAACATTGACCATGAATTATGAAAGATAGAGAGGACTAGATCTGGAAACTGTTTTGCCATTGCATGGAGGTATCCCAAAGGTTATTGTAATGATAAAATGAGAGAATATTTGTAAAGCACCTTGCAAACCTTAAAGCATTATATAAATGTTAGCTATGTTATTACATATGGATTAGACAGGATAATTTAAGATACCTCCTACATGTAAAATTGTATAATTCTGTATGAAATGTACAAATGACAGGATCAAAAAGGGAAGCACCTAATTCATTGCTTTCCCATCAGGCAAGATCATTCCCAAACATTCCCTATAGGTTCCCTTATAATTACTCTTCTTTGTTTTTCTTAGATGTACTTAGAAGGCAATCCTGCGGTACCACAAAATAATGTCACTGCTTTTAAATACTTTTCTATGGCTGCTAATAAGGTATGAAAATATATCATCATGAAAATGTAAAATGTTTCATTTTTGTAAATGATGAACTAATATAGTAGAGGTGAGCTTAAACCGCAAGCATTTTATTGACAATGGATGAGTTTTGTAATCTAGGGAAGTGAGATAGTACTGACAATATTAATGTTGTTGAAAACTATTCTCACCCTTCTAATAATTATAGCTTCTAACTCTCTTAAGACATCACTCTATGTTGTATACCAGCTGCTAATATGCTTTGGTAGAGGAAGTTTCCTTCCCAGGAGTTTCATCTACAGGTAAAATCACTAGTCCAGACCAAAAGCAATTTTTAAAAAACGTTTTAGGGCTTTTAAGTGCTTTCCTCTCAACACCCCTGGGATAATTAGGTGACACAAGGGATAGAGCTCTGGCCCAGAAATCAGGAAATCCTGAGTTCAGACATGACCTCAGACATTTATTGGCTGGGTGACCCCCAGAGAAAACACTTAATCCTGTTTGCCTCAGTTTCCTTATCTATAAAATGACTTGGAGAAACAAACCACTCTAGCATCTTTGCCAAGAAAAGCCCAAATTGGGTCAGGGAGAATCAGACAGGACATAAACGACTCAACAAGAACATCCCCCGGAGATAAGTGGTACCTATACCACTTATGTCATTTTAAATGAGGAAAACTAAGAGTGATAAAGGCCAGTCAGTGGCACAATGGATAGATTTTTATGATGAGTCAAGAAAATTGAATTCAAAAGCAACCCCAGACACTGGCTAACTGTGTGACCCTGAGCAAGTCACTAAACTTATATCTAGTTCAGTTTCTTTACTGAAAAATGGAGATGATAATAGTACCTTCCAGTGTTGTTGTGAGGATCAAATGAGATAAAATTTGTAAAATGCTTTTTAGCACAGTACCTGGCACATGAGACACTAGATAAATGCTTTTTTATTTCCTATTTCCTTTCCTTCCCCCTTCGAGGACCATAGTTAATATTAAAGCCTAGAAGAAAATGCTCAGTAAATCTTAAAGTGCCATGTGAAAGTGAAGTATTACTAAGGGGCGAAAAAAGAATTCTTGCTTTATTGCTAATAAAAGTAAATGATAAAAGTCCAAGGTGCTATTGAAATCTAGAAAAAAATCTAAAGATACTTTAGACCAACACTTCATTTTATGGATAAGAAAAATAAATTTTGGAGAGGGCAAAACATTTGCCTAACTTCACAGATGTAGTGAGTAGCTTTTAAAAATTTAAATCTGGGTCACTGGACTCCAATTCTTTTTTCCATTATACCCTTCTCGTCAGCAATGGAACAGACACACACACACAAAAAAAAACTGATCTTTTTCCCTTTACCTCTGCAGAAAAATAGTCCTCTGTCTTAGGGTACTAGAAGAAAGAAATGGAAAGAAGATAGTGAGGTTCTAAATACACAGACCATATAAGTGCACAAATACTACAGTACTAACATCAGCAATCCTGGAGTTATTGTTACTTAGTTGTTTTAATCCTGTCTTACTCTTCTTGTCTCCATTTGGATTTTTTTGACAAAGATACTGGAGTAGTAGTTTGCCATTTCCTTCTCCAGCTCATTTTACAGATGAGGAAACTAAGGCAAATAGGATTAAGTGACTTGTCTAGGGTCACATAGCTGGGAAGTATCTGAGGAAGGATTTGAACTCAGGAAGATGAGTCTTCCTAACTTCAAGCCTGGTTCTCTATCCACTGTGCTGCCCTAAAACAGCTATGTTGAATCCTCTAATTCTACATAGTGTGAACTATTTTATTCCCTAAGAATTACAAAGTTGGATAATAATACAATTGTTTTGAAGCATTATTATTTTAGTAAAACTGCTCATACCTGCTGATATTGTGGCACAAATTACTTGGGAAGACTATATAAAGCTTTCTGCCATATGGCATACTGGATAAACTACTGAACTTTGGAGATAAGAAGTAGCTTCAAAAATCAACTCAGAAACCCAGTAGCTATGTGACCATAGGAAAACCATCTAACTTTTCTGAGCATCATTTTCTGTATCTGTAAAATGAGAGTGGTTGATGTCAGTGATTGCCTCAAGAATACATGAGATCATGCAAGTGAATTCTTTCTTTCCCAAAGCAGACTACAATCCTTTCATGACCAAGTTGACAGTTTATTGGGGTGACCAAAAAAAGCATAGCCCTGTGGCTTACCATGATAAATCTGCCTGAGCCTGGATAGAGTCTGAAAGATCTAAATTCAAATCCAGTTTCAGAAATGAATTAACTGAATGACCCTGGGAAAGCTACTTAACTGTTTTCTGCTTCAGTTTACTCAACTATAAAATAACGATAGTAATAGCACCTATATCCCAAAGTTATGGAGAGAATCAAATATTTCTGAAGCACTTAACCAGTGCCTGGCACATAGTAGGTGTTTAATAAATACTTGTTCCCTTTCTTCTTCACTTGGAATCTGCTATTCAATCTATATTTTAAATCTTTCTAACTGGCTAGGACTCTCCAGAACTCATTCTATTCTGGCATAGTCTCTGAAAAGCAGGGTCATCACTTTGTCATGATGAGGCAACCCAGGACAGCTCTAATGGATTCTCTTTTTGATTTGTATAATAATTGTTGCTTATAGTATTATGAAGTGATATTTATAATTATTCATCATTTGACTTCTATAATTATTGCTTAGTATATTTCTCTGTAATCAGATTATTGTGAAAGAGTAGAAGGGTCTAAAAGGGGAGGAGGAGAAAAGGAAGGGGGAAAATGAAGGTGGGCAGGAATCTGGGAAACAGTGCAGTTTCATTTACCTCAAATAATTTCAGATCTATGGTTGGTTGTATAAACTAATCTCAGCCCAAACTATTCTATGAAATATGATCAGCAATTATCTGGGACTTGATATATAATCAAATCTGACACTAAGCTTCCCACCTTTGCATCCAAATGAAATATTAAGTCATTTTCCAGTCTATTATTTTTCATAATGTAGTGTAGGATGGCCAAGGATTAATTCATTAACCTGATGCTTTATAAGACTTCAATTTCTTGGCAGAAATACTGGAGTGGTTTGCCATTTCCTTCTTCAGTTCATTTTACAAATGAGAAACTGAGGCAAACAGGCTCAAGAAACTTGGCCAGAGTCACCCAGTTAACAAATGTTAGAGGCCAGATTTGAACACATTAAGATGAGTCTTTCTGGTTCCAAGCTTACTGCTCTATCTGCTGCTACACAACCTAATTGTTCCTTCTTTACCTTTAGCAGCTTGAATTTACATTCATATGTGTCCATGCCCCAATGCAAACCTATATACTTCACACCTACTATTATTTCTTTGATTCATTACTGAAACATAGAACTTGGAGAGCTTTAGACAAGAGTCTGATATAGCAAAGAGTTTATTAATTTTGTTTTAATTATCTCTAAATTCATTTGGTCTTCCCACAATTTTCTGTATAAATTACACACATGCCCCTACACACTTCTTATTGGAATTCTCTCTCCATACCACAAATTCTCTATCCATATCCAACTAGTTCTTCAAAATCCAGCTCATATCATTTTACACTTCAACAACAATACTGTATGAGGATGTATTCTGATGGAAGTTGGTATCTTCGACAAAGAGAAGATCTAATTCAATTCCAATTGATCAATGATGGACAGAATCAGCTACACACAGAGAAGGAACACTGGGAAATGAGTGTAAACTGTTTGCATTTTTCTCTTTCTTCCCAGGTTATTTTTACCTTCTGAATCCAATTCTTCCTGTGCAACAAGAGAACTGTACAGTTCTGCACACATATATTGTATCTAGGATATACTATAACATATTTAACATGTATAAGACTGCCTGCCATATAATGGAAAGGAGGTGGAGGGAGGGAAGGGAAAAGTCAGAAGAGAAGTGAGTTCAAGGAATAATGTTGTAAAAAAATTACCCATGCATATTTTCTGTCAATAAAAAGTTATAATAAAAAATCTAGCTCATATCCCCCCTTCCATGATACTTTCCCAGACTCTACTGCACTTCAGACTCATTTTTCCATCCTCTGAAATCCTAGAGTACTTCTTGTCTGTACAATTTATTTGACAATTTAAAATATTCTACCTTGAGGCATCTCTGGCATTATTTTACTAAATATGTGCATACATATATTCATAACTTATTTCTCCCACTATCTCTTCCCAAAGCTAAAGTATCATTAGAAATTATCCTTATTTTTATTCCTTGCAGTGCCTAGGTTAATGGTTGAATTAGTAAATTATATATCTTGGACATAAATTAATTAAAATAAGGAAAGTCTTTGACTCCTAGATGCCCTAAATATAATCTTTAACACAAAGCTTCTTAAACTTTTTCTGCTCACTATCCCTCTTTGCCCAAGAAATTTTTTGTTGCCCTCACATTCATTTAAGTCACACTGAAATAATTTAAAATATAATAATGGAGAGATAGTGTGGTATGGTGGAAAGGATACAGGACTTAAGTCAGGAAGCTCTATAAGGGAATTACAGGAATTGAGTGAATCGTACCTAGGACCTGAGTACTACCTATGTGAACGTTCATTCGTAAACCATTTAATGTTGAATTCAGTTTCTTAGTATCCAATATGGGGGTAATACTACTGTAGTACTTATCTCACTTTATTATTGTGAGGAGCAAATGGGATTATGCATGTTATGTAATGAATGTCTGTTATTGTAAAATTAAGGACCTTCTAAGACCAAAACAGTTGTTGGTGGTTGTTGTTGAGTCATGTCCAATTCTGACTCAACATGATCCAATGGACTGATCCATCAGGCTCTTCTATCCTCCATTTTCTCCCAAGATCTGTTCAAACTCATATTTATTGCTTCATGGAAGCAATATCTAAAGACCTCATCTCTCTGCCATCTCCTTTCTCTCTTGTCTTCAATCTTTCCCAAACGCAGTATTTTTTCCAAAGAGTCCTATCTTTTCATGTGGCCAAAGCATTTAAACTTCAACATTTAAAGTTCAAGTATTTGAACTTAAGTGATTAATCTGAAATAATTTAAGTATTATATGATTTGATTTTCTTATTGTCCAAGGTACCCTCAAAAGTCTTCTTCAGCACTATGATTTGAAAGTGTTGATTCTGTAAGACTCAGCTTTCCTTATAGTTCAATTCTCATAGCTATACGTTGCTATTAGATAAACCACAGCTTTGATTATATGGACCTTTGTCAACAAAGATCTCTGCTCTTTAATATGCTGCCCAGATTTGACATATCTTTCCTTCAAGGAATAAGAGGTGTTTTTTTTTTTTAATTTTGTGGTTCTGGTGCCTGTCTGAAGTGATCTTTGAAGCTTGGAATATAAATTCTGACACTGCTTCTATTCTTCTCCCTCTATTTGCCAGGAAGTGATGGGATCAATTGCCAAGATCTTATTTTTTATGTTAAACACTAAACCAGCTTTAACACTTTCTTGTTTGACTCTCATCAAGAGGCTTCTTAATACTCCTCTTGCTGCCATCAGAGTGGTATTGTCTGCACATCTGAGATGATTGATATTTCTCCTTGGCAATCTTAATTCCAATTTTTGATTCATCTATTCTGGCATTTTGCATGATATACTTTGCATAAAAGTTAAATAAATGAAATGACATATATAGCTTTGTCACACTTCTTTTCCAATCTTAAATCAATCAGTAGTTTCATGTTTTATTCTGTTACTTCTTGATCTGCACACAATTTCCTCAGGAGACAAGATAATCTTGTGTTCTCATCTCTTTAAGGACTTGCCACATTTTATTGGATCCACACAGTCAAAAGCTTTAATATAGTCAATGAAGCAAAGGTAGATTTTTTTTTGGAAGGGGGACTCCCTTCCTTTCTATAGGATACCAAGCTCTGTTATCCTCCACTTTCTCCCAACATCTGTCCAATGAACCCTTCCATTATCCAGCAAACCTAGCAATTTGGTCTCTAGTTCCTCTGCTTCTTTGAAAAACAAACGGCTCTTCTGGTAAATTTTGATTCAGATGTGGCTAAAACCTAGCTTGCAGGGTCTTAAGCATAAACTTGTTGGCATGTGAAATGAGTGCCATTGTTCACTAATTTGAATATTTAGGGACATTGCCCTTCTTTAGGATTGGGGTGTAAACCGATCTTTTCCAATCTAGTGAAAACTGAGTTTTCCAAATTTGTTGGCATATTGAGTGCAACCCTTTAATATCATCTTTTATGATTTTAAATAGTTTAACTGATATTTTATTACCTCCAGTAAGGTTGCCTTATTGTTAGCAACACTTCTTAAGGTACATTTGACTTCACTCTCCAGAATGTATAGTTCTAGGTCAGTAACCATATCATCCTGGTGAACAATGATGTTACAATCTTTCTTATATAATTCTTCCATTATTTTTGCAACACCTTCTTAATCTCTTCCATTTCTGTTGTGTCTCTCATTTTTGTTTTTTATCATGACCATTTTTGCACAAAACAACTTCTTGATATCTCTTTATCATTATATTATTTTCTTCTTTTTTTGCATTGTTATCTCTTTTAAACTATTCTTTGGAATTCTGCATTGTTGGGTATATCTTTCCCTTTCTCCTTTATCTTTCACTTTTCTTCTTTTCTCAGCTATTTGTAAAGTCCCATCAGGCAACCAGTTTTCTTTTTTGCCTTTTTTTTTTTTTGGAAGGTTTTTTGGTGCTACTTTCTGTATAATATTGTGACCCTCTGTCCATAGTTCTCAGCTCCAATCTCTTACATCTATTCATCACTTCCACTAAGTATTCATTTTTTATGTTATTAAGGTCATACATATGTGGCCTAATTATTTCCTTACATTCTTCAATTTAAATCTAAATTTTCCAATAAAAATCTCATGATCTAGGCTACCTTCTGCTCAGGTATTGTTTAAACTGATTGTAAAGAGCAGACTTCTTAAAATTTTTCCATTTGTGACCTCTTTTTTATCTGAGAAACTTTTTTCACAACACCAAGTATATAGATTTATAAAACTGGTATATAAGTAAAATATTTATTAATAACAAATCATAATTTTTGACTGCTACATTCAGTTGTGTGACCCTACATAGGTTTGTAACTCACAGTTTAAGAAGCCTTGGTGTAGTGTTTCTTCACATTTGACTTTAGAGTATATAATCAATCTGATTTTGATATTGATCACCTAGTGATGTTCATGTGCAGAGTCATCTTTTTGGGTTGTTGAGAAAAAGTATTTCCTGTGTCCAAAGAGTTATCTTGACAAAACTCTATTAGTCTCACTTTCCTATAATTCCAATTATAGTTTGATTTTCTACTTTAGTGTTCCAGTCCTTTATGATGAATATGACTTTTTTTGGTGTTATTTCTAAAAGAGTTTGTAAGTCTTGATGGAAGTGATCAATTTTAGCCTTTTAATCAGTGATTAGGACATCAAATTGTATTACTCTGATGTTGAATGGATTACCTTGGGTTGAAAATATATCATTTTATTATTTTTGAGATTGTGACCTAGTACCACTTTTCTTACTCTTTTTGACTGAGAGCTACTCCATTTCTTCTAAGAGATTCTTGCCCACAGTAGTTTATGTAGTGATCAAATGAATTTAATTCACCCATTCCCATCCATTTAATTCACTGACACCCACGATATCAATGTTTAATTTTTCCTATTTGAATACTTACAAAGCTTACCTTGGTTCATAGATCTTACATTCCAGGGTCCAATGCAGTATTGATCTTTATATTTATATTGATCTTTTCTCTTTGTCATCAGACACATCCACAACTGAGTTTCCTTTTAGCTTTGTCCCAGTTGCTTCATTAATACTGTAATAATTGTCTTCTGCTTTTCCTCAGTAGCATATTGTACCTGCGGGACCCATCTTCTAGTTGTTATGTTTTATCATTTTAATGCTGTCTACAGGATTTTCTTGGCAATGATACATGAGTGATTTGCCATTTCCTTCTCTAATGGGGTCACCTTTTGTCAGAACTCTGAATTATGACCTGTCCTTCTTGGGTAATTCTATATAGCATAGCTCATAGTTTCATTGAGCTATACATTCTTCTCCCCAACAAAACAGTGGTTCAAGAGGGTCTAAAACAGTTGATTCACTCAAATAGCCAAACATATGTCCAAGTTGTAAGTTTATTAGAAGAATATAAGCTACTCCCATCATTATATGATATTTTTCGTTTAAAGGTGAACATAAGGTGCCTGATTTTGCTCCAGCTAACTCCCATTAAATTTCAATACTCGCAGATTAGATTAGAAGAGTATGTTTTAGACAGAGAATGAAAAGTATATCCCCGTTCTTTGTAAGTATAGATGGAATGTCCTTTTAACTCTTTCAACCTACTTCCTTGATGTATATGTATGAAGAATTAAGCTAAAACTTTCATTGAATTTTTTTAAAAACATGGTAATCTCACAATTCCCTTGAAATATTATTTTTCATTATGATTATAAGGGAAATCACAGTAAACAGATTCATTTTAAATGCACATGCCATAGATGACACTTTACCAACCTGCATGCTACTGGAAAGTAGATGATAACTTGTATCTTCAAGAAAAATGAACCAACAGTTTTGATGAATAAAACCAAGAAAAATAGTCATGGACTTGCATTTAATTCTTATTAAGCTTAAGTTGATTTCTATCACTAGGTTTGACTCTATGGTACTAGGCATTTCAGAGATTTTTGATACTCTTCCTGATAAATGTGCAATATTAATATTAATTAATTTAATTAAATATTAATTAAATAATTTAATTACTGTTAATAGATTAATCTGGAAACATTTTCACACATGTTATAATAAGGAAATACTTAACTTAAACTTAACTTTTGCTCATCTGTAGTGGTAAAACAAAGAGATGGTACAAATATTTGAAATCCAAGTCAACACAGAATCTAATCCAGCCTGTTCCCACCTTTACCTATTCTTACACCTCCTCCACATACTCTGTCCAGTAACATCTGATCTTCCTTACACAAAACACAGCATCTTAAACTTCGTGCATTTTTCAGTGGAGGGCTCCCACAACTGAAATTGTCTCCCTCCTACCTTCTTTTAGAAACTAGCTAAAAATCCTATCTTCTGCAAAAATTCTTTCCCATTCCCCCTTAATGATAGTACCTTCCTTCTAAAATTAGCTCCAATTTACCCTGTATATATTTTGTTTGCACATAGTCTTTTAGATGTCTTCTTCCCATTAGACTGTGAAAGCATGATCTGTTTTAACCCTTTTTTGTACTTCCAGGGCTTAACATGCACTGTGTTCATAGTAGGCATTTAATAAATGTTTGTCAATTTGACTTGACTATCTAACACAGTGAATAGAATGTGTCAGTTGAAATTTGAATGGATGTCCATTAGGTTGGGGAATGGCTAAATAAGTTATCATATATGTATGTCATGGAATATTATTGTTCCATAAGAAATAATCAGCAGGATGATTTTTGAAAGACCTGGAGAGACTCATATGAACTGATGCTAAGTGAAGTGAGTGGAATGAAGAGAACATTGTACATAGCAACAACAAAATTATGTAATGATCAATTGTGACTCTTTTCAACAATGGGGTGATTTAGGACAATTTTGAAGGATTTGTTATAGAGTTATCTGCATCCAGGAGGAGGACTGGGGGTACTGAATGTGGATCACAACTTAATATTTGCACCTTTTTTGTTATTGTTTGCTTGCTTTTTCTTTCTCATTTTTTTCCTTTTTGATCTGGTTTTTATGTGTAAATATGTATAGAAGAATTGTACATGTTTAACATTTATTGGATTCTTTGCTGTCTAGGGGTGGGGGAGTGTGGGGAAAAAGGAGAGAGAAAAACTTGGAACATAGGGCTTTGCAGGGGTGAATATTAATAACTATCATTGCATGAATTTTGCAAAAGCTATTATTAAACATTTTTTAAAAAGGAAAAAAAATATGTCTCTGACTCAGGAAAACCTGGGGCCAAGTCCCACTCCTTATATATATTAGCTGTGTGATTTTAGGCAAGTTACTTAAACTCTCACTGCCTCCCAGATAACTCTCTAAGATTCTAAGTTACATAATAGTTATTGATTTTCATTGATAGGAATTTGTTCATGCCAATTAAATTAAAGATCCAGAAGCTCCCAAGATATATTTTTAAACTTTATTTAAGAACTAAGGTCAACCGCACTTAACACCATATACCAAGATAAGATCAAAATGAGTCCATGATTTAGGCATAAAAAAGGAGATCACAAATAAATTAGAGGAACATAGGATAGTTTACCTCTCGGACATGTGGAGGAGGAAGGAATTTGTGACCAAAGGAGAACTAGAGATCATTATTGATCACAAAATAGAAAATTTTGATTACGTCAAATTAAAAAGCTTTTGTACAAACAAAACTAATCCAAACAAGATTAGAAGAGAAGTAACAAACTGGGAAAATATTTTTACACTTAAAGGTTCTGATAAAGGTCTCATTTCTAAAATATATGGAGAACTGACTCTAATTTGTAAGAAATCAAGCCATTTCCAATTGATAAATGGTCAAAGGATATGAACAGACAATTTTCAGATGATGAAATTAAAACTATTTCCACTCATATGAAAGAGTGTTCCAAATCACTATTGATCAGAGCAATGAAAATTAAGACAACTCTGAGATACCACTACATACCTGATTGGCTAAGATGACAGGAAAAGATAATGCTGAATGTTGGAGGGGATGTGGGAAAACTGGTACATTGTTGGTGAAGTTGTGAATAAATCCAAACATTCTGGAGAGCAATCTGGAATTATGCCCCAAAAGTTATCAAACTGTGCACACCCTTTGATCCAGCAGTGCAACTACTGGGCTTATATCCCAAGGAAATACTAAAGAAGGGAAAGGGACCTGTATGCGCCAAAATGTTTGTGGCAGATCTTTTCGTAGTGGCTAGAAACTGGAAAATGAATGGATGCCCATCAATTGGAGAATGGTTGGGTAAATTATGGTATATGAATGTTATGGAATATTATTGTTCTGTAAGAAATGACCAGCAGGATGAATACAGAGAAGCTAGGAGAGACTTACATCAACTGATGCTGAGTGAACGAGCAGAACCAGGAGATCATTATATACTTCAACAATGATACTGTATGAGGATGTATTCTGATGGAAGTGGATAATTTCAACAGAAAGAAGATCTAATTCAGTTCCAATTGATGGACAGAATCAACTACACCCAGAGAAGGAACACTGGGAAATGAGTGTAAACTGTTAGCATTTTTTGTTTTTCTTCCCAGGTTATTTTTACCTTCTGAATCCAATTCTTCCTTTGCAACAAGAAATTTGGTTCTGCACACATATATTGTATCTAGGGTAGACTATAACACATTAAACATGTATGGGACTGCCTGCCATCTAGGGGAGGGGGTGGAGGGAAGGAAGGAAAATTTGGAATAGAAGTGAGTGCAAGGGATAATGTTGCAAAAAATTACCCATGCATATGTGCTGTCAAAAAAAAAAAGTTATAAAATTAATTTTAAAATGTAAAAAAAAATTTTTAATCAAATTTCAAAAAGAAAAAAAAAAGGAATTAAGGTCAACCCCCCTTTCCCTAATCTGTTTGGCCAATTGTTGTTCAGTCTTGTCCAACTCTTACCCCATGTGGGGTTTTCTTGGCAAAGATATTGAAATGGTTTGCCATTTCTTTTTCCAGTTCATTTGACAGATGAGAAAACTGAGATCAACAGGATTAAGTGACTTACCCAGAATCATGCAGCTAGTAAAGGTATAAGGCCAGATTTGAATTCAGGAAGGATGAGTTTTTCTGACTTCAGGAATGGCACTCTATCCACAGAACCACTTAGTTGCCCACTTGAGAACTACTAACAAATGGAGAATGGGTAATCTGAAGTTTCACTTTTTCTTTTCTTCTCTCCCCACCGATGGAAATAATGTATGTAAACCACTTTGCAAATCTTAAAGCAAAATGTAAATTTCAAATAATATAATCAAAATATTATCAAAAATAGCCAAAAATAGGAAGGAGATCCAAAAAGTGTGTATGATCCATGTTATAAATAATCCAAATATTGTTTTATGGTAATTTCCTTTATTAATTCTTCCAATAGTTTGCTAAGAGTTTTAAAAATTATGTTCATAATAATCATTTTAGGGCAATGCAATTGGACTCCATGGGCTTGGCCTTATTTATTTTCACGGAAAAGGAGTTCCTGTGGTAAGTAGATTATACTTAACTTTCACAATTGGGGGAAGAAAGATACATTTCATGATAATTCACTGTTCACATGTAAATCAAGGTCTTTTAAAACTGAATTCATCATATCTTACAAGAAAAGATAAAAATCAGTAATATATTTTTTCCTAAAGGGCTGGATAAGAGAATGGCAGTTAGTGAGGAGAAAGGGGGAGGTGGAGAGAGGAGACATAATTTACTAAGATCCCAAGTATGATCCTAGATAACTGATTGTCAGTCTTCTGAGCATTATTCAACAAAAGCTATTTGCTGTAATTTCTTAGAAAGCATGGAATAATTTTTGTTTTGCCTTTTCTTTTGACAGAAAAATTGTTAATATAATGACATAAAATTTGTTAATATCAAAAAACCCAAAATTGTTCATATCAATTGTAATATCATATTCCATTCCCTCCTAATGATCCCAGTGATGTCAATTCCAATGGTCCTTGAATTCCTACTTTTAAGATATTTTCAATTAGATTAAGTTGAACCATACCCTGAGCGACTTTTTCTTGTAAACAAAACCAGTTTGATCTAAATCAGCTTCCAAATTAGCTACTGATGAACTTACCCACTTCTGTTGGCATTCATGACATGAAAGGCAAAAGAGTCAAAATGAACTGGTTTTTCCTTGCACAGATTTCTGGGAACAGCTGGCATTTCATGAGCAAGGCTTACTATCTAATATGATCCTCCCAGCTCATTTTCTCCAAAAAGTATAAGGATTTTTCTTATAGGTCTTCTAGTGGGACATCCCCCAAGACCAGTAGCTTTGCTAACTGTTATTGCAATTAAAGATGCTTTATTCCTCCACTTATGAGTTTGATTTATTTCAGGATTTGATACTTTGCATTCCTAGAGCCTTGCATACTACCATGAACATAGCAGACATGTAATAAATAATTGTTGAGTTGAATTGAATTTTATTAAAATCAGAGATAATTCCCAACACATAGTAGGTCTTTAATAAATGCTAGTTGACTAACATCTTTATGACAAAGTAACTGAGGTCAGGGAAGTTCATGGTATTTCTGATACTATTTACCTTTTTTTAGAAAGACAGCGTGTTTTGTTCAGCCCTTTAAAAAATATAAAAGATAATTGTTACCATGGTGTTACACATTTACCTTTGAGTTACAGAATGTAATTATCTTCCAGGATTACGATGAAGCTCTTAAATTGTTTCAGAAAGCTGCAGAGAAAGGTTGGCCAAATGCACAGTATCAGTTAGGATTCATGTATTACTGTAAGTACTATAAATACTGCTTCTTTGTTCAGAATAATAAATACATTATTCATTTCTTCCCTTGTGAAAAAGAAATAAAGGGTTGGTAAATTGGAGGTTTTCCCTTAAGTGATCTGCACACAATTGGATACTCTAGACCACTCAGTGGTGAAAGATTGCTCATTCCTAACCTTTTAAAAATAAATAGCATTGAGGCAAAATAATTTTTTTTTTAAATGAATCTCCTTTGAGCTTTCCAAGGTGCTAGTGATAGACCTTCTGAAGGGAAAGTATGGGAAAATTTGGGTACCGAACTTTTATGGAGCAGAATGATGCTGAGTTGATTTTAGCTACATCATCTGTTGCTAGTTAGTTAGGACAGTTTGCCATCCACATATTTTTATTAGTGGCAAGCACAAGAGAAAAGAAGCCACCACAGAAAACCTAAAGCAGTTATCTTCTCTACCTACTTCCTTTCTGGGAGTATTTAGACAAGGCTATCCTCTAAGCAGAGTAGGCTTCAATGGCTTCCAATCTCTGCCTTCAACTCTTCTGCCACTGTCAGGGGAAAATCAAGCATCATTCCTTGTTTCTAGTTTGCTCTACATGCAGTTCTAGACCCAGGCTTCCCTTCTTCCAAAAGAGAAAGTGAAAATTGACAGGCTGGGTCCAAAAAGGCTTCAAATATACTACTTAGTGAATCTTCCTGCCTCATTTCCTTTTCTCCCTAAGATATTAGCCAACTTCTGAAGAGCCCAGAGTGCATTTAGGAAGACTGATCTTAGTGTGGAGTGACTGCAGATGGTTTAAACCCCTTACAGAGTGATTTTTGTGGGGATATTGTTAACAAGGGGTAAGCCACCATTTAGTGTGACTTGGTCTTCAAGACCTGTTGGGTCATCCCAGAAACATCCCTTAGTTTGCTCCTGTCAACCTTTTTCCAGAGTTCAGTTTAAGAAAGACAAACAGAATTAGGATATATCCATGGGTTTAATCCTCCTGAAAGCAAATATTCATAGGAGCACAGTTAGAACTGAACTCAGGATGGGTATAAGCAGCAGGGTTAAAAAGACAAGCAAGTGGGGAGCTATTGTTCCCCTGGGTTGGGCTCTTTCTTAGAAGACATATTGTGACATTATCAGGTTTGTTCTTTGGGCTAGGCTGCTTCTCATGAAGTGTCCAGCTTAAGGAATGCTCAGTTTGCCTCTTGCTTGGTTGATTCTGATTCCCAGATCAGTCTGGCCCCCTCTGGATAGTAAGGGAGTTCAAGCAAATCAAAATGGTTAGTAAAATTATTAACTGCCTCAGTTCCACACTCCCCAGTCTACTAAAAAGTCTTTTGGATCACAGATAAGACTGGTTTGAGTTGGACTTCTTGAAGCTGAGTGTTTTCCTTATTCTTGACTATACAGAATTGGTAAATAATAGATTATCATCCCCTACTTGATCAGACACATAAATGGATAGTCCAGACAACACAACTGTATAGTCAAAAGCAGGCTGGAATTGGAATGGCCTTCTTGGATTGAGAAAGGAGAAAAAAGTACAAGCTGGCTTTTGTCTAGATATATTAATCTCTCTTTCCAGAGGCAGCTGATTGTACAGTAGATAGATTGCTGGGCCTGGAGTCAAGAAAACCTGAATGCAAATCCAGTTACAGACACTATTTTGTTCCTAGTGGGCAAGTTATTTAACCTCTGCCTCAGTTTACTTAAGAATAAAATAGATGTCATAATGTTAAGGTTGGGAAGGACCCCAAAAGGTTGGGGTTGCAAACTGGTGTCATGAGGTGTCTCAAAGAAATTTGAAGGCTTGGATCCATATCGAAGTCAAAGTGGCAAAATTTATTGTAATTGTAATGCTAATTGAAGAGGGCTAAGTTCCAAAAGAATTTAACAAAAGATTCGAGAGAAAAGAGATAGATTTATAGGACAAGTTAATCAGAGCATCATGTTTCTTATTTGCTAATTTTATGACTTAAATGTGGGTTTGAGGGGTAGTATATTCACTATTGTCTCAGGAACTTGGTTATCACTGATCAATAGATAGATCGATATCAATAGAGCAATGTATCTGTACAGATTATCTTTCTGACAGTCAGTAATGATGGAACAGTAATGCTCTAAGGCTAGAAGACTTTGAAATCATTGACAGATTATTAGAACAATAGCATTCTTAGGTCAGAGGGGCTCACTAATATATCTAAAATCTAAGGGAAGAAATGTTATTATATTCCTAGGCCAAAAGACTTTTACAATCATTGATGGATAGATTTCCATGACAATAGCACTCCAAGGTTGTGAGGGGAATTTCAGGATCACAGATTCCAACGCCAGAAGACTGACAGATTGTCAGAACAGAAGCACTCCAAGATTAGGGGGAACCTCCTTATTACTCCCTTCCTTAGAAGTTCTACTCCTTCAATAATACCACCTATTTCACAGGCTTAGTATGATTATAAAATGAGATACTATTTGTTAGAACAGCACCAGACACAGTAACAGAAACATAGTAGAAGTTTAACATATGTTTATTGTCTTCCATTTGCTCTGGCCAAAACAGAGCCCAGAATATTGTTCCAAACCTAGAAGTCAGAAGTGTTCTTAAGTCTTTTTTTTTTTTAAATCACCTTAAAAAAAATCACTGCCAATTAACTTTATTAAGAAAAAAAAAAGTTTTTTGTTGTTTTTTTTTTGTTTTTTTTTTTTTATAAAAGTCTTCAATGGTTCTTCATTAATTCTATGAACTATTCTAGGATAGATTTCCCTTCTGACTTGATTTTCAAATGAAAGTCTTAACAAACACTTTTCAAATGGGAACAAGGGAGAGAAGGAATGTGGGGAACCAGTTTTATTCTGAAAGGATTCTTTTAATCCTACTTAAAATCATAGTCACCACAATGGCATTTTATGTTGATAGTCTGTAACTAAAAACAGAAAGAGATGGTACTTAAATCAATTTTAATTTTCAGCTGGCTCTGGAGTGTGGAAGGATTATAAACTTGCCTTCAAATATTTTTACTTGGCATCTCAGAGTGGACAACCCCTTGCCATTTATTATTTGGCTGAAATGTATGCTTCAGGAACTGGAGTGCTGAGATCATGCAGAACCGCAGTTGAGGTAAATAATGAGCTTTTTAAAGTACTAGTCATTTATCATGGTGAGGAGACCATAGCTTACTTGAGCTATGGGTATTTTCAATTTTACAGCTATTGTATCCTTTGCTCTTCTTTTACAACATGGATGTGTGCCCTAAGGGAAGAATAATGATAGCATTTAAATGGGGAATGGGAGAGAGACAGACCAGTCTCATTCCTCCTGTCTGGAATTGAGTTTTTCATAGAGTTTGTGACCTTCTGATGAATCCTTCTGGTGTCCATCAAATTTGAAGTCTCTGTTTAAATTCATTGAAGTAATTTCTAATCAGTCTTTGATCAAGTCATTCAGACTACTGGGCACATCTATTTGAGAGAAGAGTTGCTCCTTGAAGAAGCATGAGGCATACACACACACCCTCAATGGAGCCTTTTCCTTCCTTTCCACAGTTCAGGGGTCCTTAAGTGTTTGATTGATTGGATGACAACTTAGGGACTGATTTCTTAAGCCTCAATCAGAGAAGTATTTTTCAAAATTCTACTCAGTATTTCATTTTCCTTCATTGATTTATCAAATACTTCCTCTGCATCACTATAAATACTTCCAATGTTGCATCTGGCCTCTCTGAAACTTAGTTCAAAAGCTGCCAGCTAATAATCTATCTTTAGATTTGTTACTTTGCCAACTTCCTAATGAATTATGTATGGATAGCCTTTTTTGGTTACATAAGGGCTATTCAGCTAAAGTTGAAGTTGACCTCCTATAGAAAGCTGCCCTGGCAGTCATATCACCTATACCCCAGGGGGACCATTTTCCCTTTATCCTCTTCTTTCCAGGGCATCCAGGACTTTAGGACTCCTTTACACACAGCAGCATTGTCCAGGAAGGCCATTTATTTTAAATAGAAGTCGATAAGCACTTGTCTTGCAAAATAGCCCTTATTTAAGTCAGCAAAGTGAACATAAGCTTCCTTGCTGAAGCTAAAAAATGAACTGCTATATTTTTATACTTCCAAAATGCATTAATTTTTCCTCCTATATAAACTATGCTTTTAAAACCCAAAATTTCTGAACAACTTGACCAGAAGGAGTTAAAATACTGGTTATTGATCATTTGCTTGAAATTAAATATAAGATCTTATTGAACCTGTTTGATTTCTCATCCTCTTTATACAGCTTTACAAGGGTGTTTGTGAACTGGGCCGCTGGGCTGAGAAATTCCTGACAGCGTACTTTGCCTATAAGGACGGTGATATAAATTCATCCCTTATTCAATATGCATTGCTAGCAGAAATGGGATATGAAGTAGCTCAGAGCAATTCAGCATTCATTTTGGAATCTCGTAAGATAAAAGTTAAAATTCTCCACTATTCCTTCATCATATATATATATATATATATATATATATATATATATATATACACCCAATATGGCTTGACCACAGAGTGGGTCCTGGAAGCACACTAATAGGATATCTTCTTTTTTTCAGAAAAGGCTACCATTCTTGAGAAAGACCAAATGTACCCCATGGCACTTCTTCTGTGGCACCGAGCTGCAGTTCAAGGTATAGGACACCAAGTTAAAAATAATTTGTGACTTTCCATTCCTGTTAGTCTGATTTGCTGCAGCCAGTTTCTTAGCTTGTAAAGGCAGTAAGGAGGGGGAATATCAAATAGGTGACATGTCATGCTCTACTGATATTAAGGTCAGCATTGAGCTAGCTTTATTTCAAACAAGAATTTAGTTCATTTCTGCAATTCAGGGTTAGAGAGATTAAGTGAACTGCCCACAGAAACAATTTTAAAAAATGGAGCCTATAGATTCTGGTTCCTATGTACTTTTCATTACCACACAAACTTCATAGAAAAAGATCAATGTTTTCAAACCACATTCTCTTCATTTTTTAATAAATGGTTTCAAGAGTAGGTGTTACTTGGTGGTCAGCCTTCTGGTGATGAGCTTCTCTGGCACTGAATGGTGCCATTCATTTTCATTTGTTTCTATAAAATCTCATATTACCCATTATCACAACTTGTAAAACTTCCCTCATTTTCATGTGTTTCTATAAAATCTCATATTACTGATTATCACAACTTATAAAGCTTCCCTTGTGGTAGTTGATAAAGTTCAACAAAGAAAAACCAATATTAGAAATTTCTTTTCTAGCTATTACAGGAAGACAGACACTTAAATACTGCCTCCAACATGCCATATTATCCTAGACAAAGACACTCTTTTAGTCTGTTTTCCCTACTGCTAAATTGGGACAACAATAGCATCTACCTCAAATACTACATATATATATGTATATTGTTCACACGTGTATATATACACATATACACATACATACATATTTCTTTGTAAGCCTTAAAAGTTCCATATAAATATTTTGCTTTTGTCTGATTAGATGCAAAGACAGCTGTTAACATTTGTTTTTTAAAGTTTTGAGTTTGAAATTCCCTTCTTCTCTCTTCTCCTCTCCCTTAAGAAGGCAAGAAATTTAATGTAGATTATATATGTGGAGTCATGCAAAACATATTTTCTCTATTAGCTATGTTGCAAAAAAAAAAGGAAAAAAAGAAAAAGAAATTTAAAAAATAGTATATTTCAGTCTGCATTCAGACTTCATCAGTTCTTTCTCTGGAGGTAGATGTGCTATAGAAATACTGACCATCATTATCAGAAGAGACATTCATATAGTGCTTAAGGGTTATAGTTTTATAGACATTTTCCTGTTTAATGTTTAATGCACACAAAGGCCCAAGCACAAAGGGCAGGTATTATTATTTCTATTTTGCAAAAAAAAAGGAAACCGATTCAGAGATGAATACTAGGACCTGAATCCCAGCTCTTTGCTCTTTACATTTTATCATTCATTCGAAAAAAGAAAAAAACAACTACTAAGAGATATATATGAACCAGAGTAATCCCTTTACGTAATAATACTGTGGGTTAGTATTCATTGACACCATTCTCCTTTTCACTCCAGTTTTCAGCAAGGAACTTCTATTATTCACACGGAAGTATATTATTAAAGTAGAATGATACTGTGAGCCTGCCACTTCTGTCACTCACATTTCTGAAAATCTATTGCAGTAAGAGAACAATTTTACTTCCAACGAGGTTTCTTAAAAATGCTTCATGCTAGAATCAAATCATTTCCTTTCATAGGAAGTGAATATGGTATAAAAATAAGTCTAAACCCATTTTAATACAAGGACTAGAAAAGGACACCTTGATGCCTTCTCAGAGCCAACTGAGATAGTAATGCTGCATCAGGCCATCAGGGTGGCTTCAGTTTGGAAACATTTCCTAAAAAAAGAAAAAGCTGTGTTTCACAAAATGCAATACACTGAGTCGGGGAAAGAACACAGAAATCACTCAGCCTCATCCATCAGCTCAATTGCCACAAACTCCAATTATTCCCAACAAAAAAAGTATCATAAAAGAGCAGAATAGGAGAAGAAAAGCTGAGAACTGAGAATTCTGGGAAATATTAATGTCTCCTTAACATGATGAGCAGGTGATTAAAGATAATAGGGACTGACTGGAGGTCAGTCTGGAGCTATGACTTTAACTGTGTAAAGAATCTTGCATAAAATTGTCTCCTAAAATAAGTTATCTAAAGATAATGGGGACTCACTAGGAATCAGTCTAAAATTAGGGTTTCAACTATTATGAAGAAATTTACTTATTAAACTTTTTCAATTAGTAGTTAATTGATGATGCTTGTTTTGGCTAGCTACAACAGGGAAAGATGTTTATTCCAACATTGTCCCAAGACTTTATCAAATTGCCCTCAGGTGAGTGATTTGGAACTATGCTCAGAAAGTTATCAAACTGTGCATATCCTTTTAATTCAGTGGTGTTACTACTGGGCTTATATCCCAAAGAGATCTTAAAGAAGGGAAAGGGACCTGTATGTGTAAGAATATTTGTGGCAGCCCTCTTTGTAGTCTAAGAAACTGGAAATTGAATGGATGCTCATCAGTTGGAGAATGGCTGAATAAATTATGGTATATGAATGTTATGGAATATTATTGTTCTGTAAAAAATGACAACAGGATGATTTCAGAAAGACCTGGAGAGACTTACATGAACTGATGCTGAGTGAAATGAGCAGGACCAGGAGATCATTGTATACTTCAACAACAATACTATGTTGATCAATTCTGATGGACGTGGCCCTCTTCAACAATGAGATGAACCAAATCAGTTCCAATAGAGCAGTAATGAACTAAACCAGCTACACCCAGCGAAAGAACTCTGGGAAATGAATGTGAACCACTACATAGAATTCCCAACCCCTCTATTTTTGTCTGCCTGCATTTTTGATTTCCTTCAAAGTCCGATTCTTCTTGTGCAGCAAAATAACTGTATGGACATGTATACATATATTGTATTTTACATATACTTTAACATATTTAACATATATTGGTCTACTTGCCCTCTGGGGGAGGAAGTGGGGGGAAGGAGGGGAAAAATTGGAACAAAAGGTTTTGCAATTGTCAATGCTGAAAAATTACCCATGCATATATCTTGTAAATAAAAAGCTATAATTAAAAAAAAAAAAAAAAAAAAGGTTTGGGTTAAAAAAATTGCCCTCAGGCCACAGCATTAGAAAGTCATAAAAGAAAAAGAAACAAATCTACTGCCCACCCTGACCCATTTTGTTAGAAAGGTTCTGAATCATATAAGCACAGTCACCACCCTAGGCTATGAACTCTTTTGGAAAACCCCTGTGATCCAATCATCATTTTTCACTGTGTCAAGATGTTACTGATTCTAGTTCACTCATATTTGAAAAGACTAGAAAAAGGACTCAGAATGAGCCATAAAAAATGTCATTGAGTTTGTGACATAAATTTCTCAACAATAAAAATATAATAATCATCAGGGACTTTTATATAACACACTAGGGTTAATAGCATTTTATGATATTTCCTTGTTTTAATCCTTACAACAACCCTGTGAATTAGGCAGATGTTATTTTCACTTTACAAATGGTATGAACTCTGGACTCAAGACCTCAGAAAGCTCTCAGCTTGGCCCAACACATAAGCCTTCCCTCGAGATACATACAACACAGGGAACAAAGACATAAAGGGGAACTCACCCAATCACAGACACTCCCACTTCCACAAAGTACTCTGTTCTGCCTCAGAGTAGTTTCCCATCTTAATATCTCATCCTCTTTCTAAGGGAAGTCATCTTTGTCAAAGCAATAGAATGGACAAGCCTTATAAACACCAGCCCAGAAGTTCTATTTCTCTACGCTATTAGAGGGCTATAAAATTTAAAATTGAAAAGGATGTTTAGAGTTCATTTCTTTCTAGACTTCTCATTTTATAGATGAAGAAACTGAACTGGAGACATAACATGCCTTGCCCCCAGGCTACACAGTAAGTAACATAGACAGGATTTTAATCCAGGTCCTCCCACTCAAACACATTATTCCTGATGCTTGCAGTAAGCCCCAGGATGAGAAAGAACATGGTACTATCCTCAGAGCCAATAGCCACAAATCCCCCATTGTTATCCTAGAAAATCAGCTATCCAGATATCTTTAGGGCAGTGATTCAGAGAACCTGTTCCTACTACCACATTCCTGTTCAGTAATGAATTCTTATTTCATTAGGCTGAAACAAAAGTCCAAGAAGAGTTTTTGTATCATAAACCTGCTTTCCACTTACATAATAAGAGTTTATGACTAAATGTTGTAGGGTAGGTGATCTTAGTTATAGAGCCTGACTCTCTGCCTCTGAAACTTAGCAAAAATATGAAAGTTTTCTCTTTAACATTCTGACACCCCCTGCCTCACATCTCCCTAAACATATCCTCATCCCAAAGTGCCTTACTTTGTTCCTTTTCACTTAAAGAATCTAAGAAGTTCATCCCATTAAAATGTTAGCTGAAAAAATTCAAGGTATTACTCCACTAAAGGTATCTGTATTTTAACACAGGATTCTTAAAAATAAAAAACCCAAAAGTTCTATAATGGTGTTGATGAGGCTGGGAAGGAGGGACCCCAAAAGTCCCAAATCAATGTTGCAAGGTGTCTCAAAAGAATTTGCAATTTTGAACCCATCTCCTAGTTAAGGGGAAAAGTTTTATTGAAAATAATATAACAGGGGCAGCTAGGTGGTACAGTGGATAGAGCACCAGCCCTGAAATCAGGAGGACCTGAGTTCAAATTTGACCTCAGACACTTAATATTTCCTAGTTGTGTGACCTTGGGCAAGTCTCTTAACCCCAATTGCCTCAGGGGAAAAAAAAAGGGGGGGGGGATATAACACTATTACTAAGAGGACTGAATTCTAAGGGAATCCACTAAAGAAATAGAACCAAGGAGAGTTATTTTATCCACCTTCTACTATAGATATGCTAATTCTGTAGCTCAAGGTTGGGCTAGGGAGTAATCTCCAGATGAAGTGAGGGTGGTCTCTGAAATTTGATTATCACTGACCAGATCATCAGGCAGCAATGAACTGAGAAGTAGTCTATTCAGAATCAAGACAGATTGGGTGTAGGAATTTCCTGAGGCAGACTCCAAAACCAAAAATTTTAGGGTTTCATATTACATCAGTGTGATTTTAGGCAAAGCTTTAGAGGGCAAGATACTAGGGAAAACCTTTTGGATGAGAGACTAAGGCATATCTTGATTTAGACTTCATGGGTGGATCACCTCTTCTGAGAACTTGTTAGAAGGACTGGTCATGATTGAGTCAGATAACCAAGGTTAATTCTACCCACCCACATACACACACAAAACCTACAGTTAGTACAAAAAAAAAAAAAAAAAAAAATTTGTTTTTTCAAGTGGAGAACTTTTGTTTTATTGATATATTTATGGAAAATAATGACATTAAAAACAAAAAATTTAAATGATTTTTTCACTCCAGAATCTATCATGTTGAGATTTACAGATACAGATTAGGTTATCTCCCATATTTCTCCCACATTTAATACTCTTAAATATGTGTGTGTGTGTGTGTGTGTGTGTGTGTGTGTGTGTGTGTGTATACATGGGAACAGGCACAGACAGTTAAAGAAAAGGAGGAGAAAGGGAATAGGTACTTATTAACAGGTACCTATTATATACCAAGTGATGTGGCTTAAGGTAAGCACCGAAGCTGGGATTGATGTAGGCGCCAAAGTTGTTGGGGTACAGTCATGTGAAGTATTCACAGCGGCCATTCTCTGTGGCAAAAAAGTAGATTTATTTAAAATGAAGAGATATAATAGACATCTGGAATGGTGAATGTGAAATGGAGTGGGAGAGCATATAACAAGGAAAGGAGTTTTAATAATTAATGATGGAAAAGGCAAATTTTCTAATGGAATTGACAATTAACCAAGAGAAAGGGAGAAAATATCCTTAGCTTGCAGGCTAAATCCTAAAAGGGATTTAGCATCTTAAAAGTAAGCTATAAGAAAGAGAGAGACACCATGAGGGTCGGGTAAGAGGAGAGACACTAGAATGCATGATGGGGTGAGAGGAAAGATACCATGTGGTATGGGGGGAGTGGAGAAGAGAAAAACACCATGAGGCTGAGTGCTGTGGTGGGAAGTAACCCCAAAAGGGACTGACCAAAGATGGCGTGAATCATGGACAGATTTGTAGGGGAAATTTAACCTCTGGGGTTCAACATAACTTAAATTTCTTGGCTGGACACAGCAAGGTGAGGCTATAAGGTTAAACTGATCCCCATTGTGGCCCTTCCTGCTTGCCTCAGGGAACAATTCCATCAACATTTCATTCTCTCTACTAACTGCACCCAGGACCTCATCTTCAGACACAGTGATAAAAACGGTACAAATAATGTCTCATTTGATCTAACACAGACCTGCCATGTAAGTGCTATTATCTTCATTTTATAGTAGAGGAAATCAAGTCAAACAGAGGGTAAGTGACTTGCCAGTGTCACATAGCTATAAGTATCTAGGATCAAATTTGAAAAATCTTCCAGACTCCAAACCCAGCACTCTATTCAACTGCACAACATTATTGTAAAGAGTAAATAAGAGGATTTGGTTTAAAATTTAAAAAAAAAATAAATTGAAAAATTTAAATTATAAAAGAATATCCCAACCATTTAGCATTCATTACTTAAATTAGCAAATTTGACTCAGAGATGAAGAGTTGGTCCTAAAATCTTTTTTCTTTTTTTTCTTTTAATTAAAGTTTTTTATTAAAAAAAAAAAAATGCATGGTCCTAAATTCTTAAAAGGAGTCTTTAAAACATTAATGAACCAACAAAAAGGCTGTGAGTTTTTTCAACTTTTTTTCTTTTATTTAATATCCATTTCTCCCTCAAATTATTCTCTCCTGTTCCCTTTCACTTGCAATTCTGAGGTCAGCATTTTTCTTTGATATTTAAAAATACAAACTCTTCTTTACAACCTAGATCTCATTGATAAATATGGAATCAGGGCATGGAAGTGTTAGGATAAAAGTAGGCTAATAGCCAAAAAAAGAAAAAAAAAAAAAAAAAAAAGAATTTTTTGGCTATATGAATATAGTATAAGCAATATCTATTGAATTCCTGGCCTTCATTGTATGAGCATTGAGAGGGAAGGGGGGGAGGAGGAAAGCCCACTCAGTTCTTAAAACATACACAGAAGGGGCAAGCTAAATGAATTAAATTCAAATTAATTCAACAATAACAGGAAGGAATCTACTTGTTATCTTTCTCTTCCTTCTCTTCCTTCTCCATGTGATCAGTGTGGGTACTTCCTCTAAAGATGTTCATCCCAATCAGTACATGTGTACCCATCCTGAGTAATTCTTGTCCGTGGCTATGGCAATTAAGTGGCACAGTAGATAGAGTGCTGAGCCTGGAGTCAGGAAGACTGAGCTTATACATGTACTATCTGTGTGTCTCTGGGAAAATCACTTAACCTCTGTTTATTTCAGTGTCTTCATCAGTAGAATGAGAATAATAATAGCACTTAGCTGGCAAGGCTGTTGTAAGGATGAATGAGATCATTGTAAAGCATTTAGCATAGTGCCAGCAAGATATATATTTATATCTATATATTCTTTAATAAGTCTTCCCATTTTAGAATTCCCAAATGGATAAGAGAAAAGCTAATGTCCCCCTAGAATTTATTTTGAAGGCAGAAGTAAACACAATAAGGATGAATTGCCAGGTAGTGTCAACCTTCAGCATGAAATTTTATACAGGTTCTTTGTTTTGTTTTTGTTTTTGTTTTATGAAGCAATTGAGGTTAAGTGATTTGCCCAGATAGTAAATGTTTGAACTCAGGTCCTCCTGACTCCAGAGTCAGTGTTTTATCCACTTAAAGATTTTTTAAGCTGATTTGTGCCACATCATAATATCTGCTTTTCAATAAAAGGCAGCAGATTATTTTAGGATATTATTCCCCAGCACATATCTCAATTCAATGCTATGATTGATTTTTTTTGAGATAGTTATAGTTAAGAAACTAAAGCAAGAATAATATGTCAAATAATTAGAGATAGATACAAATTAATGGAATGATGTTGGTTGTCATGATTTCTCTCTGCTTTTTAATATTTCTAACAGGCAATGCTTTGGCTAGAATTAAAATCGGAGATTACCACTACTATGGCCATGGAACAAAGAGAGATTATCAGACAGCGGTGACTCATTACAGCATTGCGGTAGATAAATATCACAGTGCCCAGGCCATGTTCAATCTGGCATACATGTATGAGCATGGCTTAGGGATTTCAAAGGTGACTACTAATGTGGGAATAATGATATATAGATGATGTAAGGTGGGGAAAGAGAAATCAAGAATATAAATGTTAGCATGATATAAAATATAAAGAATACATTAAATTTTTTATAATGTATAGCATATGTAAGAATATATATTACATGAGGAATATAAAATGTTAGTTTTTATGAATTAAGGAATGTAAAATGTATAAAATTAATATAAGAATGTTAATAGAATCTAAGAATGATTAATATAATATAGTAGAATATCTAAGAAAAAAAGAGAATATATAAGAATATAAAATAAAGAATAAGAGATGTTTCTGCATCCTTAGGGCACAAAGGTCACATCCCACAGAAGCAACTCCTAAAACTGTATTTCATTAGTCTCCACCAATACATTTATCTCTTGATATCCAAAAAAAAATGTATTTTCTGGATGATCATATAATAAAATATGCTTCTCCCCACCAAAAAAGAGGAGCACTGTCCCAAAAACATATATACCACCAGTGGAGAGACTGAGCAATTACGGAGTGTACACAAGAAGGGCCCTGAAGTGAAGAAGCAGTGTAAATGGGCGGTTCACACTTTTGGTGCAGTTACTCCACTGACAGCCTCTTATCATTTTTCCAAACTGGGATTCCAAATTAAAAATCTTGACCAGATATAATGTTCTTCTAGGCCCACTGGGCCTGATCACTATAGGTTCCATAGCTTTGCTGATTGGCTACAGCATCCATAGCCTCCAACTTCTATCTATTCTATCTATTTCTATTTATAGAAATCCTTGGCAAGGAATTAATAAATTCTTTAAAAAAGAGCATGCTTAACCCCTTACAACAAAGAAACTCCTCACTTCTGCTCCTTCACACTCTTGAATCTCCTCTTTGGAGATCTTTTTGGAACTTATAGAGGAGTTTTTTAACCACCTATAGGAGGTTAAAGTTCAGGAAGCAGCATCCTTGAATGTGCCTCTTAGGTTGCTCTCACCTCCTTATCTCCAGTGGCTGTGTGCTTCTGTTGTGAGAAATCATTGCCAGTGGAGAGGACAGGGGAGAAAGAAATTCCTTTTATTCCCACCTACTAAACTCTGCTAGAAGTGCTCTTAAAAACTGGCTGTCTTTGTTCAACTGCCTTTGGATTACTCAGTTCCCTAATTAAAAATTGAATAGTTGGCTGTGTGACCCTGGGCAAGTCATTTAATCCCAGCCTCAGAAAATAAATAAATAAATATATAAATGAATAAATAAATAAAAATTGAATAGACAGACAACAGACAAAAGGTTTTAGAATAATATACAAAGGCAAGTCTAGTATGTTAATCAATACTTAACTCTTAATAAGATGAAAATGTGTTGCTTAAAATTTAATTTCCTTGAAATAACCAAAAATAGGCTATTTTGCAGCTAGCACCCTTAATTTTGGGGAGTGGGCTCAATTGACCCAAAATCCCCTGATAAACTCCTTACTATAGCTGCTATAATTTCAAACTGTAGTCAAATCTTTATGTGCTTGGTTGGTTGTATGTTCTAAATCTGTAGCCATCTTTCATCTCAGCCATAGGTTCAAGTAATAAAGAGATTAAAAAGGGTTCAGACTTTATATGGAGGGGTTAAAAATTGTTGTTTTATGAACAAAGCACTAAGAAAGACACAACAGTGTTTGCCCTCAAGAGCTAATAATTTAATTAGGGATGGGGAAGAGCGTTCATACACATACAAAAAGAAAATGAACAAATATAATGCAATACATATTGTGTCAAATGATGGCTATAAACAATAAATATAATAGGATTTCATAGTAGAGAGAAATCACTTCAGGCTGGGGCAACCAAGGAAAGTTTCACAGAAAACATTGTGAGGCTTGAGAGTAAGAGTAAGGCCCATTTGTTGAAGTATATGTGTCTTTTAAATGTTTCTCTAGCCATTAAGCCAAGCCATGTGAAAATTAGGACGGCCCAAAAGCTAATATGAATTGAGTTAGCATTAACAGAAGCACAACATTCAGGAACTGGGACATCCCATTTTACTCCATCTGCTCACACTATTGTGTTCATTTCTGAGAGCTAATGTTTAGGTAAGACAAGCTGGTAAGCTGGACATCATCCAGTAGAAAGCAGCTGAGATGGCATAGGGTCTCAAATTCATGGTGATTGAGATTAATTGAAAGAATTTAGCATGAAGAAGAAAAGATTGGCAGTTGGAGGGAAGGTTGGACAGTATAGCCATCCTCAAAGACTTGATAGATTGTCATGTAGAAGAGAGATTTGACTACTTTTGCTTGGCCCCAGAGGGCAGAATATGTGTAGAAGTTGCAAAGAGATAGATTTAGATCTGATGTAAAAGTAAGTTTCTTAACAATTGAAGCTCTCCAGAAATAGCATGAACTGCCTGGGAAGCTAGTAGGTTCCCTCTTACTTGAAGCCTTTGAGTTGAATAACCACTTCTCTGGTATTGGACTAAATGGATTCTGAGTTCTCTTTAATTTCTGTGATTCTGTGAAGGATTTCATGCACTTCATGATTAGCCTCTTCTCCACTTGAAAACTGCTGGTAATTGATAATTATTACTAGCACTGGAGGAAGAAAAATGAAAAATCAGAAGAGGCTCACACTGAAGCCAAATCGCTCATCCTCCAGTACTTATTAACCAATGGATGGTTTGTCCAAGACCGACTTTTTTCCTCCTGCTTTTTGATCTCCCATTTTTCATTAGTTTTTCTATAACAAATAAAAAAGTTGAATTCAAACCAATCCATTCCCCTACTTTCCAAAGCCAATGACAAAAATTTAATGAGAGAAGAGAGATTAATAGCTGAAATGGAATTTGGGATTACCCATGAATTTCCTTTTATCTTTTGCCACCCCCATTTTAATTTTAATTCTTAAAGAAGAATAAAATATGATAAATGGCATAACATAATGTATCATTCTAAAAAGGGCATTTGAATCAGAGATCAGTCAGAACTTATATTCATAATTTCCCAATGTTAAAAATGAAAAAAATGTAATGTAAAAAAAAATAATACAGGCTTAAATGAAATAATATATGTAAGATGCTTGGCAAATCTTAAAGTGCTCTATAAATGCTAGCTATTATTATTATTACAGGATTTGCAAAGGAAAAAAAGAAATGTCATTTGCTGATAATCACTATAATGGTTTCATATGAATAAAAGAGTACATCTCAGTGAAATATCTTATTCACTGTCTTAGCACGTAAGGTACTTGGAGTCAGAAACAGTTTTTGCTTTGTCAGGTAACAACAATAAGTTGTGATGGTGGTATTTGTCACAGAGAAGGGGTAGTTGAGCTGCCAATATTCTTTACCATATTTTCTCCTCCCACGCCTTTTTGTCTCCATAGTAGTTTAAAAAAACCCACACCCTATAATTGCAATTAGCTCAATTTTTAGGAGCAATAAAATTGTCAGGAGGCAGTTAGGTGGCTCAGGGATCAAGCATTTGATCTGGAATCTGGAAGGCACAAATTCAAATGTGGCCTCAGTCACTTACTAATTGTGCAACCTAGTTTACCTCAGTTTCCTTACCTGTAAAATGAGCTAGAGAAGCAAAGAGCAAACCATTCCAGAATCTTTGCATAGAAAAGCCACAATAGGATCTCAAAGACTCTTGAAATGACTGAATGACTGAACAAAAATACAATATTCACTCAATCCCTTCCTCTTCTAATTTATGAAGTTTACTTAATCAAATAAAAAATTTGAAATTTGTGACTCTGTCCTGATTTAAAATAATTTTTAATCTATCCACTGGCATGGACAGGCATGGAAAAAATGTTGGAGGGAACCCCAATATTCTATTATTGGAAGAACTAATAGCCCTTCTTTTACTTTCTTTTTTCCCCCCTGTTACAAAGGCATTACAGATTACTTCTAGTTCAACTGAAGCTTGAGTGCATGTTTGAGGTTATTTCTATTTTTACTGCTGATCAATTTTTAAGATTACTACTCCTTGATCTGCTTCCACAGAATGTGTGTAGTGGTAGCCTTATAGGAGACACCAAGAAAGTGCTTTTGGGAGGTTTCTCTACCATGTGTTTGGGAAGTAGCCTCCATATTAGGTGATCTCCAACACGTAGGATAATTGGAGGGAAAAATATGAAGAAATCAGTCTAATAGAAAGAGTAATTTGTTAACAATTGAATAGGGTTCCAGAGAACACAGTTGAAATGTAGGATAAGGTAGGACAGAATTAGGTAGGGATTGGGAAGGATAAAGCTGAACAAATATGGATATTAGTGAATGGAGAGAATCCTGGGCATGTAGCTTTGGTCTAGACAGCCTACAATTCAAAATTTTAAAGTAGATGATTGGAGAAATGTATAATGAATTTGAAATGAGTTGAATTCTTAGACATGAAAAAGTAATTGTGTCCTCCATTGACTCTTAAAAGCCCATGTTTTCACTTTCCTTTAGGATAGAATGATTGCTAGTTTGAAGCAGGAAGGGGAAAATTCCTTTTTCTAGATCTCAGTTGTGTTTCTAACTCTCAAATGAAGGACAAACAACAATGGCTATATGTATCAGAGAGTTGGTTTTTCTTCCTTGGAATAATTAATATCTCTCTCACGTGGTACTTATTTCTTAATGTCAAATAGTAATAGTTGGCATAGGTTTTCATGTTTAATACATTTCATGTTTATAGAAAGTCTTTGAAGACTCCCCCATCATCTCTTCTGTTCTTTTATGTCATAGTTCCCTTTAAATCATGAGTGCTTCATTATTATCACTCTTCATTTAAGTCACACTTGCCATTTTTTCTATAGTCTTTTAAAAATAAAATTACATAGACTAGGAACAACACATCTAGATATTAAAATTTTAAGTTAGCTAATGATGGGTCAGCATACTTTGTCTTTAATAATTGATTTTTGTTTAGTAAAAAGAAAAATAACTAAGTGCCAAGGGGCAAAGTTTATTATACTATCTCATTCAAACTAATTAGGAGGTTCCATAGATTCCTATGGCTGAAATGAATACAATAATAATTAAAAGCCTAAAGCATAGTCGAAGGATGATTAATGAGAGCAAAAGAAATTAAAATGCTAAGGCTTTTCTCAGTCTTTAACTCATCTAGTTATTAGTTAGTTTTGACATAGCACAGTGCTTCACAATCACCTTTTATTAGTTAGTCATCATATAAACCTGCAATTATATGAATATAGAAGAAGAAACTGGGAAAAGGGCAAAGTACATAAGTTATCCCCTAGTAATGCAGTCAGAAGACTCACTTCTAAAATCTCTTAGTCCCAGATTTAGCCCCAATAAAAAAAACCCATGCCTGGAATAATAGCTTAAATATTCTTCATTTTTCTTGTGAAATTACTCTGAAATATCTTTAAAATGTTATTATGAATAAAACTTCATGCCATTTTCCTTCGATTCTCTGGTCTATTATCCTCATTTAGGTTCCCAGAGAAGGTTTTTCTTGGCAAAGATGCTAGAATGGTCTACCATCTCCTCTTGAAGTATACGATCATTGATTTAGAGCTGGGAAGGGCTTTAGAGTCACAAGTCCTTTTCCTTCATCTATTTTAGGAATCTTATAAAAATCACCTCATCTTGTGTCTGTCCCTTCCCACCCATGCCATACTGCTGCTAGAGTAGTTCCCTTCAGGCACAGCCCTCATCCTGATACTCTTCTGCTCTAAAACATCTAGTGACTCCCCATTGCCTAACAAAGTCCAGTCTCCTTAATCAGCTCTACAAAGTTTTCCATTACCTGACATCACTCTTCTCACTGCTTATTCCATGCCACTAAGTCTTCTGCCACTCGTAGACTCTTCCATGGGAAAGAAATCTGACTGAGGGGGACCCAAGGACATAGGGGATTAATTTAATTCAATTCAATAAACATTTATAAATGCTTACTATATGCCAGGCACTGTTGCTAAATACTGGGCATATAAAAAGAGTCAAAAGGTAGTCTCTGTCCTCAAGAAACTTGTAATCTATTGGAAGGGAGGGGAACAACAAGCAAATATATACAAAGCAATCCATATACAGGATAAGTAGGAGATAATCGATGGAGGGAAGGTGCTAGAATTGAGAGGCTGAAGAATCATCCTGTAGGATTAGAGAAGGGATGTCATACCTCTGAAGTCTGCAAATCCTGCTTTCCAACTCAGGTCAATTCTAAAAGCATATACTGTTCCAGTGGGTGCTACAGAAGTACAAAGATAAACACAAACAAACAAAAACCTGACACAATTTTTATCCTCACGGAGTTTACATTCTACTAACAGAATACAGGTACACAGAAAACTAATGCAAAGTAGAATGTGCAGGAGCATGGGAGAGATCCAGAAAATGTAGTTGATGCAGAGAAGGTTAAATTGAATACCCTTTTTTTAGGGAAGAGGAGACATACAGATGGAGAGAACGGATCTGATTGATGAACATCCCTAAGTACCCCTGTCTCCAAAGATATTTTGCCCAAACCCTGTGTTCAATCTCATCTGACCTCCATGTGGAAGAAGTTCCCAAATTTTTGTCTTCCTCAATATAAACTGCATAAATTGTCAGTGTTCTAAAATTACCCATGCATATATCTAGTAAATAAAAATGATTAAAAATGATTTTAAAAATGAATAATATATATATATAAATATATGAACTGCATAGCCACTAAGTTCTCCGGTGAGTGACCAGGCTAATAGTATCTGGGTACAGTTAACTTACAGCTTCATTTTCTACTGTCAGACAAAGCAGTTATCAGTAAAGTAATGTCTTCTTATATGAGAGCATGCCCATGTGGTTTGTTTATAACTCAATAAATCCTGTAGTTAAATCAACTAAATATGAGACCTTGAAGTTTCTTGAAATTCTAACGACTATAGTAGTCTATGAAATTTTGAGAGAGAAAAAAAGGCACTTTAAAACTGCAGCAGAGGTGGAGAGGGAGAACTGGAAGGCTTTACAAGCTCTGTGTACCAGTCATCTTTGAAGGAAGAGATTTCTAAGAGAAATGAAGTAAAAGAAGTGAATTCTAAACATGGAAAATTGCCCATTCACATGCATGGAGGTAGGAGATGATATGTGGAAGCTATTTTAATTTAATTAGAATGAAAGAGAAAAAGTAATATATGCAAAGGTAGGGAGAAGTCTTTAAAGGCAGAGGGATTTGTACTATCCCCCTTAGAGACAATAGGGAGCCACTAAAGGTTCTTGTGAAGGACTTTTTGCCCATACATTGGGAAAGATAAATTTTTTAGCTATAACTTTTCTTTTTACATCATGTTTCCAAAGGAAGATCATTTTAATATCTATGTGAAGGATGGATTGCAAAGATGAGATTAGAAGCCAGAGAACAAATTAAGAGGCAAATACTATACACTACACCATAAGAGTCAATTACTAAACTATCTCACACACACGAGAGATGTGATTATAACTTGAATTTGTAATTTCCCTTCTTAAATCTATCCCTCCTCAACATCTCTATCCTAAGATGGCACCACATTGCCTTATACAGCACTCAGGCTTGCAACTTTTATATCATCTTTTTCTTTTTACTCCCTACTCAAAAACCATCAGTACCTAGCTATTGCTTCTAGCATAAAATATAAATCCCCCATCTTTTTTATAAGAGACACTACAATGTGCTTTTTCCCTCCTCAAATATTTCTCCTGCATTTTATCTGAATTTTTCCTATGCTTGATAATTGCATGCGGAAATTCTATTTTTAATAGAAGAATTTAAGTTCCTTAAGGGTAAAGACCATATCTTTTTAAAATCTTTATATCCTTAGTATATATAAAGTCGTTTGTTGAATAATGAATGAGAGATGAGTTTTGGACACTTTTCAAAAGTAGCGAAAAAGGAGGAACAGAAGTAATCGTTAAAGATGAAAACTAGAGGAAAAGAAATCATCAGTAGAACAAATCCTTTGAGGAGACAGGAGAGGAAAGGTCCAAGTAGTGGAGTTAGGAAGAAGAAGGGCGAATGAAGCCTTAAGACTACACAAGAACCAGTTACAGAGGCAGGAGATGCTTATAATCTAGTGGGAAAACATTGTGTTTATATAAATAGTCCCGTAGAAGACAGAAGAGAACCTGAGAAGGAAAAGCACTAGTAGGTGGATGACAAAAAAAGGTCTCATCATCTTATTTCTTCATCCAGATTGTGGAAGAAAAAATCCACTCCCTTATAACAAATTATAGGATGAAATGTCCCTGAAAGAAAGAGTTATAACAACACAATATCACACTTCAATTTTTTTTTTTGTTTGAACATCTAAGAAGTATTTATTGCTGAAACTTTTATTATAGAAGGTACTTAGGAAGGCCTATTTAGGTATATTTTTTAAATATATCTTTCCTACCACTTAGGAGCCATAGTCTATTATTAGAGATATCTTAGAGATAGCAAAGTTTGTGAACTGGAAACCTCCAAAAAGAATAAAACCAGGGTCACAAATTGGTCACTGACTGAGTTGACTGTGGAAGAGCAGTGACCAGCTTAATGAGGATTTCACTATGACATTCATGACTTCCCAAAGGAAAGAACAGAGAGGGAATAGAGCCAGCAACTAAGAAGTTGGGTCACTTAATTGAAAACAAAATGAATTAAGATTCTAACTTAAACTAGAAGCAAGAATATAGATACTTTGGGTTCTATACTAACCTAATTAAGAAAGTTATTGGTAAAAGTATAAAGATGGTACTTTGTTTTACACAGTTAACTAAATAGAGGCCTGACAATATGCTGTAATAGAGAGCTTCTTAACCTGGAAGGCACAAACAGATTTCAGGTTTCTACCTATTAAGCTGGGAAGGGGGAAAATGCATCTTTTTCACTAACCTCAAACTAAACTATATTTCTTTCAAATAATAATTTTTTAAGAATTATTTGTTGGGGTAGCTAGGTGGAGCAGTAGATAGAGTACCAACCCTGAAGTCAGGAGGACCTGAGCTCAAATCTGGCTGTGGACATATAACACTTCCTAACTGTGTGTGCCCAGGGTCACCCCAACTGCCAAAAAAGATTTATTGTCAAATAGAGTCTTTTGGTTTCACCAGAATGTGAAAGACAAGATATTAATCTTATTAATTAATAAAATGGGTTTTTATTTTTAACATTTTATTTATTAATTTATTAATAAAAACTCCTGCTATAGTGGAAAAGGTACTGAGTTTAGAATCTAAGAATTTGGATTTGAATTCCAACTCTTGCCAGTTAATATCTTTGTGACTGAACAAATTCTTTAACTTCTGGTCTCAGCCTCCTCCCCTGTAAAATGAGCAAATTAGATTAGGTGACCTCTAGACCCACTTCCAAATGCATTTTTATTTCCGGACTTCAAATGATATAAATCTCCTATATAGTTTTCATTCATTTCCAAGGGAGGTTCTGAATTTTTTCTTTGACTATTAAAGAGGAAAAAGATATATTCCTTTTCCAGATAGTTTGTTCACAATGTTGCCTAGAGGCCAGGAAATAACTATGATGAACTTTTGAGCTACCTCTCCAAAAAAGTTTACTCTTTTGCATTAACAACTCAATAACTGAGCTATTTGTCTTGAGGAATAAATTAAGAATTATTGCCTAGTTAAATGTCTGACATTTATCTGCCTACAACAAATACTGATTTCTGGTGAACTTCCTTTTGAATTAAATATGCCATTTGTATAGGAAAAGGATAGAGTCGTTATAATCAGCAGAGCATTTTTAAATGGATGCCAAATGAATTTGAAGGAATTAAATGTACAAATTACTACATTTACAAGATCCATTTAGTCTTTTGCTAGGAAAATCTTGTTACAATTCTCTAACAGATTTAAAGCATTTTGAGGTAGGCAAATTCCTCTTCTCAAATAAATTAACTAATTTATAAGACCATACAACATTTGAAAAGTGACAAAAATGATTCAGCAATTCATTGATCTAAGAAATGTAAAGCCATTTAATAACTATATGTAATATGTTAGCCTTTTAAGGATTCATTCCTTTTTCTAAACCAGGCTGGTAAAGTAGGGAGGATAAAGAAATAGCCATATGGATAACCAGAAAAATCCCTTCTGACATTTCTTCCCTGAAATAACCTTTGCTCCTTTTGAAATAATCAACATTTCTCTAGCCTAAACCCTCCCCTCAACTCTTGCCCAGAGACCAGAGCAAACTGATTCAGGCTTTACCAGAAACTGTAAAGATTTTGGCATAAAGTAAATCTTTTTTTTTTCTTTTCATTCATTCATCCATTATTTGGCTCCATCCATAAATGATTAGATTTAAAAAAAAAACTCACATAAGTACTCAGTCCCATGTGTTTAGTACAGTTCTAAATGCCTGGGAAACAAATACAAAAAGTGAAATAATCTCTGTTCAGGGAGAGCTTATATTTTAGTGGAAGAAAACCAAATATCTAGAAGAGTAATGCCCAGGGAAGTAAATTTTCCTCCAGAGAACCAAAGGAATAGTGAATTGATCCATGGGTCAGTCTATCAGCATTCCTATTTAAAAATGAAAAATTAAAAAAAAAACCCACCTAGATATCATCTCATACTTATCAAATTTGGTAAAATGATAGAAGGGAAAGATGACAAATATTGGAAGTGATATAGAAAAATTGGAACACTAATACATTGTTAATGGAACTGTAAATTGATTCAATCATTTTAGAGGGCAATCCAGAACTATACCCAGAATTATAAACTCTATATACCTTTTGATATGGCAATGTTATTACTAGGACTTTCTTACATAGCCTTTATTTATCACTGAATGGGCATTGCCTCAGCCAAACTGAGACTTGTTAAAGACATTAAGTCTTTAAGGTCAAGGTCACTGCATCCAGCACTATCTCCAGTCATCCTGATCTACATCTTGCCATGACCCTGAATGATTCTGGAAGAGAAAGTGAGACTGGTGACTTTGCCCAGCCCTCCCTCATTTAAAACCAATTCACTTGCATATCATGAAATCACCTCCCTGATATCATGGTCATCTTTAAGAAGGAAGGACAAAAACAACAATAGCATTAATTAGGTTATGATGTCCAGAATAAGAGGCGGAAAAGAGAGACATTGTCAATATGTCAGATGTCAATCTGACTAAGTGGGTGGCTCTGTACATGGAAAGCCATGATGGTCTGGCAACACTCCCTACGAAACCAAATTAAAAGATATTGACAAATATTTGACAAAATATATAGAAATATAATAGAACATAGATAATATTCATTAGTGGTAGTTTAAGTCAACATATGGCTTTTGGGGAATTTGACATTACTGAAATAATAGTTTGGGACTGGCTAGAAATAGTTAGGAAACTTTTTGTTCTTTCATTCATTCCTCAGAGATAACAGCCCCAAGTAGAGAGTTCTAAAACTGGCTAGATTAAGGTCCCCAGAGCTCAGGGCATTAATTCTATAGATCTAATGCTGAGAGTGCTGATTAAAATGAGAAGCAGGGTAACAGTGACAGGTCAGATGGCAAGATGGACTGGGTAGGTGGCCAGATGAAATGTGTAGCATATTAACTAGTAAGAGTGAAAATATTCTAGTTTGGCTAATAAATAGCATAAATAGTAAAAAGTCGATTTCCTTTTAATACCCTTTGAGGAAGAAAATTCCAACATAAGTCCCAAAATAATGAACACTACACACACACACACACACACACACACACACACACACACACACACACCATCAACAAAACTAAAGAAAAAATAGAAAAATAATAAAATCCTTTAAAATTATTTCTCTTAAATGGAAATTGATTTTGAAAAATGCCTTTATTAACACACAATTGAACCCAGAACTAACATTAAGTAGGGTTGCATCCCAGAAAGATGTTAGTAGATTTACACATATAATAAGTGTGTACTGGGAAATGTTTAACAACTGGCTCTCTGAGGAGGGAAAAGCACTCAGAACATACTCTTAACTTTAATACATATTATTAATATTTTCAGAATCACTTAAGTCTAGACAATAAAAAATACATCCAGACTTGATTTATAGCTTTTGCTTATTTCCTGGGTAAAAATGTTACAATGAAAATTTAACAATCATGAAACTGTTTGAACCACCTCCTGCATACGACTAGGTATATTCTTATTAGATCCTCATGGCAGCCTTTTGAAGCAGGAAAGATAGGTATTCGTATTTTCATTTCTCTTCTGAGAAAAATGAAGGCTCAAAAAATATCTGTTTAAGATTATAAGGATAGTGGGGCAGCTAGGTGGTGCAGTGGATAAGAGCACCATCCTTGAAGTCAAGAGGACCTGAGTTCAAATCAGACTTCAGACACTTAACACTTCTTAGCTGTGTGACCCTGGGACCTAAAGCACAATTGCCTCAGCAAAAATAAAATAAAATAAAATACAAGGGTAGAGAGTGAATTAAAACTTGTCTTATAGTCCCTAGTTTTTTCCCTATCTGGAATGATAGTTTATTTGCCCTAGTGATTCTATTTTTTAAATTTCCTTCCTCCTTTCTTCCTTCCTTCCCTCTCTCCCTTCCTTCCTTCCTTTTCTTTTTTCTTTCCTTACTTATTTTAAATTTAAATGCAAAATACGAAAAGAAACCAAGAACTCTGCCCTTCTGTAAGTGCCTATAGCCAGCAACATCCCTGCCCCATTTCTTATGCACTCTCTGGGTGTATGCTTGTTCCTTCTCACCTAGGACCACATCTCATCAGCACTATTGGGCCTGGTGTTCCTTATCAGCAGAGACCCCCCTCAATTTTCCAGGACTCAGATGCCTGACTCCCCACACTATCTGGGAGGTGAAAATTCCTGTGGTTGTGACTGAGACTACCTGCTTACCTAGCTAAGTCCTTCAACATTTCTGCTGGAGGAACTGACCTGGAGGTGTTTATACTTCACAAGGGCCAAACCTCTGTCCTGATATCTTTCTTTGAATCTGTCCCAATTCTTATTTATTTTGACTATTTTATATTTGCCCTGAGGTAATTTTTGTCTTGTTTGTAGGAAAGATCTGGAGAGCTCTTGGAATTTCCCGACCTATTCTGCCATCTTTTAACAAGAAGTCTGTTGTTTTTGTGTTCCCAGGACATTCATTTGGCCAGAAGGTTATATGATTTGGCTGCTGATACAAACCCAGATGCCCACATACCAGTGTTCTTGGCACTCTTGAAACTAGAAATGATGCATTTGATCAAAGATGTCATGTTTTACAATGTAAGTCTGATTTGAACTTTATCACACACTTTTTAAGACAGCAAGGAGTTCAATTTGTAGTAATCCTCTTTTTAAGTGAAATGCTCAGATCCTTACATAGGTGCAAATTTTTAAATGTAAATTTATAGATATTGATGTATATACATGTGCATATGTGTATATGTGTGTGTTATGTATACATTTGTGCCTGATCTGTGGTGGAGCATTCCATACTCATGTTGTTCTAACTGGCCACAGTTGGACACATCATACCTTGATTGCAACATAGTGACAATGAGATATACATACATACACACGTAACACACATAAAACATGTGTGCATATATATACATGTGTGTTTTTGTGTGTCAGATGGTTGTTAGCATCAAAGGAACTGTCCTAGGTGCTAAGGGGAAAACAGATAGTAGGACAAAGCAGCTGTCTACATGCCATCATCTTAGGAAGGGGAGTAGGGAATATTCACTCCTCACAGCAGTCCAGAGACCACTATTATACATCTCCACTCTTCTACCAGACTACATTCCTATAGAGTTGAGTTTGGGTAGATCACTAGCAGGAAACTAAGAGAGAGTGTGAACTGAAGTTGTACAGGTGGGGCAAGCATGAAACAATTTTGTAATCTTTAGCACAGATGACAGTACTCACATTAGTGACATCATAGAGTCATTCAAGAAAGGCTTATAGTATCAAAGTAGTGACATAATCAGGTCTGGGGAAGTCCACAGTCCTGTGGCCTATTAGTTCTATCAGTGGTGAAAGAATGATTAGAATTTTCAGTGATGGAAGGACACTATTTCTATGGATTGTATAGGTATAGAATGAGGAGGAAATTGTATTTTAAACTTTGCTAATCTCCACTCAGTGTTTCATTCCAATGGCTCTTTATAGAATGGTGCTCGTAATGATCTTTTAAAGGCTCTACCAGAGAAGCACAAGGTTTTTCTTGATGCCTAGAGTATGGATTTGATGATAGATTGTGTGCCTATCATGTTAGGAGAAAGAATTCAATTCAGTTTCCAAAAAATTTATTGTGTACAAGGCATTATACTAAGTACTTAAAGAAATTGTTAAAAACTCCTCTCAATGTATATTTGAAGTTTTTATCTAGATAAGAAATAGTTGTTACCTTAGTAGAATTTAGAACTTAGGAATTCAATTCAATAATCACTTATTACTGTTTAAGATACTTTTAGGCACTAAGGTTACCAAGACAGAATAAACATTCTCTGTCCTTAAAGAGCTTATATTCTACAGAAGGAAAACAGCATATACATATATAAATATATGCAAAAACATATTCAAAGTTTTTTGGATAAGCAACACATGGGAATTTCATATGTACACATCACTATAATTCAAAATAATATGTTAAGGGCAACACAGAAGCACAGAACAAAGTGCTAGGTGACATCTCAAGAAGAAAAGGTCTTTATGGACTAGAAGAATCAAGATTTATATTCATATTGGTGGGTGGGCATTTAAGTTTGAATAATTCACGTGGGGAGGCTAGATGGCACAGGATAGAGCACTGTGAAGGCTTATCTTCCTGGGTTCAAATTTGGCCTTAAACATTTACTAGTTGTGTGATGCTGGCCATGTCACTTAACCCTGTTTGCCTCAGTTTCCTCATCTGTAAAATGAGTTAGAGAAGAAAATGAAAACCACTCCAGTATCTTTGACAAGAAAACTCAAAATGAGATCACAAAGAGCTGAATATGAGTTGAAAACAACTGAACAAGAACAAAGAATTTAATAGTTGAAGATTAATAGGCACAGGAAAAAGCATTGATAAAGGTACAGAGTCTAGGAAGTTCAGGTTATGTTCAGGGGACAGAACAATCCAACTGTATTGAAGTAAAACTTAGAATTTGTGGTGGGAAACTATTATGAAATAAGACTAAAAAGGGAGAACATTGAAACAATAATTCAAAATTTCAACATCTACATTGCTAAGCTACGTTTTCTTTTTTCCTCAACAGCTTAGTGAGAAATGGGAACAGCTGAATGCTACCTTCGGACCCAACTGGGATTTATTTACAATTGGTGTCATTATTATTTTGCTGATATTAATGGTTAGAAACTGGCAAGAGTAAGGTAGCAATCAAATGACAACCTGTTAGTAAAGTCCATTCATTTCTGGACTTAATTGCTTAGAACTCAACCAGTGAAAAACACCAATCATGTAAGAGCCTGCTAATGGATTCCATTCATTCCTGGGAATCTTCTCCTAATCATAATAATAATAATAAAAAATTCCCCACTTAAATATGTGTTAATTATATTAATCCAGTACAGGCAAGTCCAAACAACAAATTCAGCCTCATCATAAAAAAACAAAAAACGAAAATAGTTGACAAAGTCTGAAAACCATTCTAGAAAGAAATACCTGCTACCATAGAATATTCATTGGGACTAAGATTTAGAAATCTGGTTCTGATTCGATTTCTGATGTTTTTTGATTCTCAGGTTTCTCATTTATAAAATAAGCATAACTACTCAGCTTGCTTCACAAAATTACTATGAGAATAAAGTGAAAAAATGATTGAATATGCTTTTTAAAATTAGTGCAATATAAATGTAAGCTTTATCATCATTATTTTTTAACACAGTTCTGTAGAAGATCCTCCTGAGCCATTTTCTGAAGGGAAGAAATAGTTACTCCCTTTTGCTTGCCCTCCCACCCCCACCCCACTCTCCTGTTTACAGAAGCTTTTGTTTCTTGATCCTCCTTTAGGGTTAGGATTTTCTCTAAGTCATCTGGAGAGTGAGTATGTTCTGTTAAACCTACTCTCAGGGATGGATAATAAATTACTTGTTACCACTTCAATATCAATAAGCATCTACCAATCTATTTATGCCAATCTGGATTCACTTGCTCTCTGCTTGGGAAAAGCTATGAGATTCCAGCTCCTACTCCTTACCCTTATCCCCTTTCTCTAGTATCATGGAAGATAAAAAACAATTATATAAACTTAGAAGACAAGAATATAAAAATACCACAAGCAAAGCCTCAAAGAAAAATGTTAATTGAACTCAAAAGTCAGCATAAATTCCTGAAAGAGTTAAAGAGATATGAGTGGTAGAGGAAAAAAATTGTAAAAAAATAAAAAATAAAAAAAATGAGAGTGGTGAAAGTGAAGAGGTCAAAGGAGATAGCCCAGCATGCAAATAATTATTAGAGAAACTCCTGTCTTAGAAAAGGTCAAAGGAGATAACCTGAGACACAAATGATTAATAGAATTTAACATCCTTAAGAGAAATTCCTCTTATGCAAACTTCAAATGGATTTTCAAGCTTCCTCAGGAACCTTTTTGATATACAAACATCTCTATATCCAAAGGAAGCAGAAAAGTCCTTTGCAAATACAAATTCTGTTTTATGATCCTGTTTCATGTATAAAATGAACTTCCAAAATTCTATTCCTTGCACTAGGCTTTTCTCTGTCTTGTCCCCTTCCAGGCAGGTTGGCCTTTCTCCCTGGAGGCCAATTGTCTGCCTATCCCTTTCCTAATCAATAAAGATTTTGTTTTAACACAGCATTGAGTAAGAGAATTCATTCGCTAACTAACTGGCCTTGGTACTTTGGAGGGAGAAGAGAGAAAATCAGACATCCAGAAAGGAAGCACTGACCCATCTCTTTCATTTTGCCCTCATCAAAAGGAAATTATGAAAAGAGAATCAACAACTTAAAAAAAAAAAGGCATAAAAATCAAGAAAATAATTAAAAAAAAACCAAAAAAAAAAAACAAAAACAGAATTGACCTAATGGTAGAGGAGCTACAAAAATTCACTGAAAAGAATTCCTTTAAAAGCAGAAATGGCCAAAGGGGAGAGAGGTACAAAATCTCAATGAAGAAAATAATTTCTTAAAAATTAGAATTGGGTAAGTGGAAGCAAATGACTCCCTGAAATTTCAAAAAATAATTTTTAAAAGTAGAAGAAAAAAATAGAAGAAAATGTAAAATATCTCATTGGAAACTCAATTAACCTGAGAAAAGACTAAGGAGAAAAAATTTAAGAATTAGATTACTTGAAAATAATGATAAAAAAAAAAATTCTCAACAGCACTCCAATATCTTAGATCCAGTGGCTAAAATAGAAATTGAAATTCACCAAAAGAGACCCCCAAAAGAAGACTACCAGAAATATTATAATAAAATTCCAGATCTCCCAGATTAGGGAAGAAATATTACAAGCAGCCAGAAAGAAAGAACACAAAGATCATGGATCCACAGTCAGAATCATACAAGAGTTAGTAGCTTCCATATTAAAAGTATTTGGAGGTCTTCAAATATGATATTCCAGAGGATTTGGAGCAAGAATTACAATTAAGAATCCACTTACCTAGCAAAATTCAGTATAATTCTCAGGGAGTGGGGATGGGAGAGAAGGGGCAATGGCTCTTAAATGAAATAACAGCTTCCAAGTATTCCTGATAAAAAGATCAGAACTGAATAGAAAATTTGACTTTCAAACAGAAGACTTAATGATAAAAAGGTAAACATGAACAAATAATCATAGGTAACTCAATGGATTTGAGTTTATATCCCTACATGGGATGATAATCTAATTCATAAAAAAAAAAATTTATTAAGGAAGTTAGAAGGAAGTCTGCATAGACAGTGTATACCAAATATGTTGGAATGATCTACAAAAAAAAAAAAAAAAAGTAAGAAAAAAAAGGGACACACTGGAAGAAGGGAAAAGAAGAAATAGAAAATGGAAAATTTTCTCACATAAAGGTTCTCAACAAAGTTTTTATAGTGGAAGGGAAAATGAGAGTGTTAGTAGGCAATGCTTGAACCTCATGAGGGTAAAAGAAGAAATATCAGAAGAATGATAAGGATGGAGAGAGACTAGAGGAGGCAGTGGTCAGAAATTAGACTTCTGAGGAAGGGTCAGGATAAAAAGGATACACAGCAAAATGGATAGAGGGAAATGAATAGTCAGTAATTATAACTCTGAATGTGAATATCAAAAACCTAACTCCTAGAATGGAAGTGAACAGCAGAATAGATTAGAAATTAGAATCTAACTATGTGAAACAAGAGAGAAACTGGAATAGAAAGATGCACCCATTCTTGAAAATGAAGGGTCAAAGAATCTATTATGATTTCAGACAAAGCAAAAGTAAAATAAACCTGATTGAAAGAGATAAGCAGGGAAACGACAGTTTAGTTAAAAGTACTATAGATAAAGCAATATGCAAAAAAATGTCATTGTAAGTTTCTCTGATAAAGATCTCATTTCTCAAATAGGGAACTCAAATTTATTTAAAAAATTATATTAATATACTATATTAATATATCATTTAATCATACAATATATTAATATATAATTTGAATATTATATTAATATATAGCATATATAATTATATATAACTTTATTAAAAAAATAAAAGCCATTCTACAATTGATAAATGATCAAATGATATAAACAGTAAGTTTTCAGAAGAAAAAATCAGAAAACTCTAATCATATAAAAATTGTAATGTTCTTGGTTGTTTGGTTTTCTTGGGGTCTCTGGGCAGCCTCTGTTTCAGTTAGAGTAATCACCACAAGAGTAGCCAGGGGTTAAAGTCCAAATCCTTTATTATCTCTCTCAAAGTCTTATTTCCTTTCCTGGGGCCTGTTTAGCTTTCTTAAAGGCCTTCCGGTGTCTTGATTTCAGTGGAGAAAATACAGGACGGGATAGGCCAGCCATCACAGGGTGTGAGATGGGATGAATGAATCTGAGTCCAAGGGCTTGTGCTTCAGCCTCCAGTCTGTTCATCTTCCCTAGCTCTGAATCAGAGCTCTCTGTGTTCCAGGAGAGCCTCCAGGAGCCTGATTGAAGGTGGAAATGAATCTATCTCCTTGGCTCTGAGAGCTTGGCTTACTGAGTATAAACTAATACCACTAGGAAACCATTATTGTAAGATTAAATCAATCATACTGAATTTAGAGAACTATTAAGCACCATGCTAAACTAGATAGCCATTGTATCATCAATTCCACTTAGTACCTTGTAAAAATCCTTGTTTCAAGTTCAAAGTTCTGACCCATAACAAAAAAAAAAATTCTAATTCACTTGATTAGAGAAAGGTAAAACAATTTTGAGGGTACCACTTCACATCTATCAGAAATAATAAATGCTGCAGGGGATGATGGAAAAATAGGTTATTAATGAATTGTTAGTAGAATAGTGAATTCATCCAATCATTTTGAAGAATGATTATGCCCAAAGGGCTACAAAATTCTGTATATCCTTTGACCCAGTAATACCATTATTAGAACTGTATGCTAAAGAATCAAAGAAAAAGGAAAGACATATACATTCAAAAATGTTTATAGCAGCTCTTTTGTGGTGTCAAAAATTGGAAATTAAGGGGATACTCATAAATTGGGAAATGACTGATCAAGTTATGGCATATGATTATAAGGGAGTACCATTAGTGAAAGGTTTCAGAAAAAAAAAATGTGGCAAAACCTATATGAACTGATGCAAAGTGAAATGAGAAATACCAGGAAATCATTGTGCACATCAATAGCAATGTTGTAATGATTATTAACTGTGAAAGACTTGGCAACTCTGATCAATATAGTGATCTATGACAGTTCCAAAGGAATTATGATAAAAAATGCTATCTACCTCCAGAAAGAGAATCAATTAACTCAAGTCTAAATTGCAATATTTTCTCACTTTTTTGTGGTATGGCTAATATGGAAATATGTTTTGCATTATTTCACATGTATAATTGATGTATTTGCCTTGCCAGTGATTGGGAGAGGGGTGGAAGGAAAGAAAAGAATCTAGAATCAGTTTAAAAAGAAAAGGATGTTAAATAAGATTCAGAAAAGTCTTTGTCACCAAAGTTCTTTTCAAAAATGAATATATTTTTATCTAGAAAAATTATGCTAAAAAGATTTATTACCATCTGTCCTACCCCTGGATTACTGAACCTTTATATCTGACCTGCAGTTAAAACTTCCTGTTTGTTTTGTCTATAAATTAGACCACAAAGAATAATGACTATCTCATTTTTCTATTTATATCTCCAGCAATTAGCATAGTTCTTGAAATGGAGCAATCACTAAAGTTCTTTTTTGAAGAGAACCATGTCTTGACTTGATCATGAATTGGATTTAAGTGAGACAGAATTGTCAGTCTCGCTCTCTTTGATGGAGTCATTGAAGTCTAGTGGCAAAATAAAAATCACCTGGTGATAGCTCAGAGGGCAGGAGATGACTTTAGAATCATAAGTTTTTGACCAGACTCTAAGTATTCCTCAATAATTGGTTTGGCTACCTTCATGGACTTTGGAATAAATTATTCCCATCTGCCCTTTCTGTGAGGGAAAGTTTTCATACGCTTGGGGTAGATACTCCCTGCCTCAGCAATGCATCTGAGACTTTTTGCTTATCTCTAACCTGGTTTAGTCCATCTGTTCATAGTTCTATTGGATTGTGACAACTGTGCATACTATAACTTCTTACAACCAAGGGTGAGAGTAGGATAGTAGGTGAACAACAAAAGTAGATAAATAGCCTTGAAAACAACTAATCAAGTCCTGGTGCCAGAAATACTTGCTTTCCTTGAACACCCTCTACATCTTCTGACATATACTGACTGTGACCCTATGTAGGTTTACCAACCTCAGTGTGTTCTAGGCTAATGGTGTCTAACTCAAATAGAAATATTGGCACTAAACTATAAGATTCTTGCAAACTGCATGATGATAAGATTTTAGTTTATTGTGTTTTATTGAATTCTCATTTATTTTATTAAATAGTTACTGATTACATTTTAAGAGTACCCAGGCTGCATGTTTAATACTTCTGTTGCAGACAACTCTCTGAGACAAAGGCACAGACCTGCAGAGGTAGAGAAAGTTCCTCATTAGAAGCTTTCTACACCAATAAAATCTTAGCTCCCAACTACATATTATCAATAAGGCCTTTTACCTCTTTCTAGGATCTTTGTACATTAGAAATTTATTTTTTTTTCCCTTATAGAATTTGAGGTAGAATTCAAATATGGAATCTCAAGGTGAAAAGCTAGAAGTACCTTACTAAAAGAGACTTTAAGAGAATTACATTATAAGACCAGTCTCAGCATTTCTCGAGATGTTAGGAGACACTCTGTTTTCCAGAATTAAGACCCAGAAAATCAGCTGTGCCCTGAGGTTGGTATAACCAACAGTCATTTGCACTTAACCCTCAGGAATTTCTCACCCTCTGGCAAAATTACATAATTATTCTATTGTTTTGCCAGCACTAGGTATTCTCTGAACACACACAAGCATCCAAGAGTGAACATGCTATAGTGATGAAGCCCTTTCTTATTGTTGCTGTTAGTGCCCATTTGTAATGGCATCAGCCTGCCAGTGGCTGCTGGGTATTACGGGAGCCATCTACTAGTGGTTGCTGGGGATATAATTCTGACCAGCAGAACTGATCCCTTCATGTGAGAGGATAATAATGATACAAAAAGACTGAAGGGCAGTTGCATTCTCTGACCTCTCTCCTCTTCACCCTTGCCTCCAGTTTAATTCATTACCAACTCACAAGCAACAACTGCATCAGTAAAGGCTAATTTGCAATTCCTTCAGAGGTGTTATGATTCACAGCTGTGGGGGCTTTTGGAGAATCGACCTGCCCCAACACACTTATGTTGAGTATCTGAGACTAGATTTGAATTCATATCCTCCAGACTTCAGGACAGGTCTAGCCATTGTACCCACTAGCTACCTCTACTGCCTGCTTTGTTAAAATTGTGTCTACTTGAGACTCTTTTGTCATTGTGTCTGTGTCTATATTTTTCTAAAGGGTAACAAAATCATTTTTATATGGGATAATTTAAAAATGCAGTTATGTCATCTGAAGTCTTTTTTGTTTTAAAACCACAATGTTGTTTATGTTATTATTGTATTTCTAAATTCTTTTATAAGGTAAAATTTGAAAGACCATTATAATAGAAATGCTATTAGACAAAACAACTTCACTTTTTAATTAGGATTATAATTATTATAATTATATCCTGTTAGATTATAAATTGGTATTTTAAAAAGATGTGATAAAAATAGATATTTGAAAAATGTTAAATATTTAATGAGGCATATTTTATTGTAAAACACATGATAATAATAGTAATAAGTTTACTATAATAGTGAATTTTCATTTGAAAATTTAACTTTTATGAAGTATATAAGGTGTTTTAAAGGTGTACTTTCAACGTATCAACAATGAATCAACCATCAGGTATTTGCTGTATATATGAAGTCCCAGAATATAGGTAATCTATACACCAGAAAAAAATATTCAAATCCTAAATTGTGCTTAATGAAATTTTGCTATTTAAGTTAAAAATTCTTGCAACTGTAATTTACTATCATTCTGAGCTTTCATTACAGGGATAGTTGTCTGAATTGTCAGGAAACTAATAGTAGAAAATGAAATTACTTCAGTGTGGGAATTGCTAAATGTGCATGGCTGTGCCTGGGAAAAGTTTTGGGGACAACTTTGTCATGGTCTAGATAAGATCCTCCTGACTCTACTTCCCCATTATGCTATTTTCTTTCTTAAAAGAAAGTTTTATGAGAGTTCAACTGTAAAATGAATCTTTCTGCCTTTTAAAATTATGAGATATTTTAAATTAATTTCATTTTCTTTATCATCTTCAATATAATTTATGTGTAAAATAACATATGATATTGTTATAACTATGTTTCTTTTTCCTTTTATAGTAAATTTCTATAAATCTCAAAATTATAATTTACTATAGTTTTGAGCTTTGATTACAATACTAAATCTATTAAATAATTGATAGTGAAACAGCTCTGAGTTACTATAATAGGATGAACATCTTACAATTTTAACCAGTATTTATGATCAAATTAATACATAGGGATGATATTCTCCTAAGGGTAAAATGATTGGACTAAGTAAGAAGACAAAGATGTTTTGTAAAAAGTTTTCTTTCCAAATTTCTAAATAAAAGTAAATTTTGAGGAAATAGGATTAGAATTTTTTAAAGAACTATACATATGTATACAAACACACACACACATATGATTGGCTTCCAATGTAACTATCATGGAAATTCAGACTTTGAGTATATCATAGGAATAAGTTCTCAAAATTGGATTGAAGATTTTACATGTAAATTATATCAGTGATGGTAAAGAAAGTGAAATTAATTAACAGTATCTGATAATTTTCAAAAGCAGAAGAGTTCATTTTACAATTGGACTCTCATAATTTCTCCCCCACAGAGTTTTAATCTGGCCACCAGATAGTAGTGCAAAATTAAAAAAAAAAATTCCCACAAAGTTTTATCCTGACTCATAATTTTTAAAAATATATTAATATTTAGGTAAGAATAGAAATAGCAAATGGCATATAAATTGAAATTCTCCAAAGTTTTAAGATTGAAGAACTAAAGTTACTAAACTGTATTGTTTGTCCTGAGAATAAAGCTTATTGTCCATAAAAAGATATATTGGTAACAGATGACTACATGAGACATCTGAGATTCAAAATGTTTCTAGTTTAATGCATATTGAGAATAGGTGACTAGAATACAAGGAACCTTTTTTTTTTTTAATTGTAGTAAGTTTATTTCTAACACATATTGCTTTGTGAATCATGCTGGGAGAGAAAAATCAGAGCAAAAGGTAAAAACCATGGGAGAGAAAAACAAACAAACAAACAAAAAAGAAATGAACAAAGCATGTGCTGATTTACATTCAATCTCCTTAGTTCTTTTTCTGGATGCAGATGGAATTTTTTGTCCACAGTTTATTGGGATTGCTTTGGATCACTGAAGCACTGAAAAGAACCAGGCCTTACATAGTGTCTAATAGCACATTCTTGATGTTATTGTGCACAATGTATTCCTGGTTCTGCTTATTTCACTCAGCATCAGTTCATGTCAAATTTTCCAAACCTTCCTAAAACCAGCTTGTTCATCATTTTTTAAAGAACAATAATATTCCATTACTTTCATACATCACAACTTGTTTAGCCATTCCCCAAATGATAGTCTTTTTCCAGTTTTTTGCCACTACAAAAGAGTTGCCACAAACATTTTTGCACATGTGGGTCCTTTTCTCTCCTTTATGATTTTCTTGGGATGCAGACCCAGTAATGGCACTGCTGGGTCAAAGGATATGCACAGTTTTATAGCCCTTTGGGCATAATTCCAGATTGCTCCCAAGGAGCAATCTCAAGGGTATTGCTGGAGGAACTGAAACTGCAAAGGTTTCTAATGAGATTGATCACAAGTGGACATAATTCTTTTAAGCTGTTAATAGGAGTTTTACTTGTTTTCTTTAATTTGTAAATAAAACTGTTCCTGGTATAGTGGGAGTGCTGGACTCAACATTAGAGAGAATTGACTACAGATTTTGCTTTTGATCCTTACATTTCTGAAATCCTTTGTTTTTCTAAATCTCAGTTTCTTTATCTGTAAAATGGGAAGTATAATAACTCTAGTACTCACCCCACTTTATCTCAGCTAGATAAAGAGATAAAGCTCCACTGATATTGTGTATATAGCATAGTTGGTAAAATTTGAAGTACTATATAAATATTAATTATTTTCATGAAATATGCTTGTTAGGGGAATTGATGGTTGTTCCTTGAAAGAGGAGTGAGAAGGATAATACTCAAATTCCCAGGTCATCATAGAAAAATAAAATGCCTTCCAAAGTATACCCAGGTTCTGAAGGAAAGAGTTTTCAACAGAAGAACTACAAAAGCTTTATTCTGACGTAGCAGGAGGAAGAAGAGAATACCACATTCAATTTTCAACATAAATGGTCTATGAAGTATTAGAATTCTATCAGAGGTCAAGACTAAGCATACATCAGATGTCAAAGGCCAGCATGAGAATAGGAGGCACTGGAGACAGAGTCAAACAATGGTATATATCCTTTATGAAATTAATTCAAGAAGGAGTGAAAATATCTGAGGGCTGCAGATCAGGGAAGTTGATTTCCTGGCTGCAGAAGGTTATTTTAACTCAATAATCCAATGCTACAGTAAACTGGTACAAGGAGATTGGAGGAATCCATAGTGCCTGTGAAAGGCTGTGAAAGGCTCACTAAGTTTCTATTCTAAATCAATAAAAATACTTTATTTGGGCATGGACTCTTTAAGAACATACAGCGCTAACTAGAGGACTTTCCACCATGCCTCTGAAGGCAGCACTGGGCATTTTCTCAGAGGCTCCTGTGAGGTCAAATGGTGTGGAATGGAGGAAGGAGCTGTTTGGAGGTAAAATACAGCATTTCAGACTTTTAAGCCTTTTTTTTTTCTCTTTCATTATAACAATCACTAGATTGTGAAAGCCTAAATTTCTTTGCTTTGGAGTCACTGATGAAGTGCATCTCTTTCTGTTTGCTTTATTTAATAGAAGAACACTGCTTGCTGTCATATTCTTTCTGCAGGAGGCTTTGATCTCTTTCCTTATTGTTAAAGCAGTAGAGCTCTTCTGTTTTCTTGTTTTGATTCTTAAGAATTTTTTTTAAATTATATTCACACTTTTTGATTTTATTTCACATTTGTTTAAAATATACTCATTCTCTCTCTTCTAACCCTTAAAGCTTCCCTTGATTAAAAAAAAAAAAAAAAAAAAAAAAAAAAAAAAAAAGTAGGAGGAAGGGGATTTGAAAAAAAAAATTAGTCCAGCAAAACCAACCTTAGAACCTTTTTTTTGGAGATTATCTCCAATTTATTCTGCATATATCTTGTTTGTACATAGTTGTTTCCTCCAATAGATTGTGAACTCCTTGAGAATACAGACTGTTTGCTTTTTATCTTTTTCATAGCTTAGTGTCTGGCACATAGTAGATATTTTAAAAATGCTTCTTAATCGGGTTTGACTTGTTAAAAACTTATTGTTGAAGATGAAATAAGAAAATATACCTTCTTACCTTCTTTGCAGAAGTGGGGACTATGGGTCCGAAACTGCACATTCTGTCTGAGTCAACTGATACATTGGTTAATTTTAGAAATTGATTGTTTTTCCTCTTTGTCATTCTTTGTTATTTAGGGAAGAAGTTGGGAAGAGAAATGTTAGAAAATGAAGGTTATTTTAAAAAGTATTTTTTAAAAAAAGATGGGTTTTAGTGATAGAGATCAATTTGATCATAGGAAAGAGTATACTGGCTTCCATACCACTCTCTATTGGGCCTAGTTCATTATCTACCTATAATGTCTTTTCCAAGATATATGTGTGTGCATGGGTATGAGACTATATATATAAACAAGGCAGACATGGACTAGAAGGATATGCCCAGAAGTAGTTTGTGATAAAACAGATAGAGCTCTGGGCCTAAAGTCCAGAAGGCCTGAATTCAAACATGGCTTCTTCATTGATATTTAATTTATGAAATTAGGAAATGGAGTTGGCACTCTGGGCTTTGAGGTCTTCATCAGGAAAGACAACAATGGCAATGAGAAGTGAGAATGCTGTAACCTTTTAATAAGGCACAAGATATAGCAAAGGGTGCAGAAAGTACAAAGACAAGTGGAGAAAGGATGGTACGGAAATTAGGGATAGGATGGTGAAGGAAGATGAGAGGCATGGATTACCACAATATGACAAATAATTCCCAGACTATCTAGGAAGGAACTCTTAAGCAACTCCCATTGTTCATCCCTCAACTTCTGGGTATCTTCAAACCTTTTGAGATAGTGACTTGCATATCTTTAAGTCTAGGACTTGGGCTGCCAAGTGCATTCAATCTGAGTGGATTCCCCCACCTTTGAGCTCTCAGGCACTTCCTCTCCTCCTTGATCCCCCTTCCCTCTTGAGTTCCAGCCTTTACCCCTGGGAAACCCCCAAGGCTATATTTTCCCTATAAAATATCTGGTTTGGATGAAGAGCTTTACTAAATTCTTTCAGGACTAAAGCAACTATGAGGTAATCTCTTTCTCTCCCTCATAGTGCCTTCTCTTTTTGTCTAATCTGCCAGTCAATGGTTTACTCCCATCTCACAAAATATTTCCTTTCTCCTGGCTAATTGTGAGTTTCCCTGGGGAACTTATCTTTTTCCTTGATAACTATGCTTTCCCAACTCTGATGCCTATTTCATCCCTTCATTTTATCTGTAACCTGTTTTCCTAAATAAATCTGCCTTTTGCCAAAGAGAATGGCTATTATTTAAGATATATTTTAACATATTTAACATGTGATTGGACTACCTGCAATCTACAGGAGGGAGGAAGTGGGAGAAAGGAGGGGAAATTTTGGAACAGAAGGTTTTGCAAGGGTCAGTGTTGGAAAATTACCCATGCATTCGTTTTGTAAATAAAAAGCTTTAATAAAAAAGAGACAGAGAATGGCCATTGTGAATTTGTCACAAGTTTCTTTTGAACTAGGCCTTGCTATCTCTACCCCATCAGCAGAACCATATCATCTCAAAGTGATCTGCTGGTCTTATGAAGTTGTCTGGAATATGTCTGAGATTTATCTGTCATAGGACCGCAAACCTCTGACCGCAAAGCCTAGATGAATTCCCCGATTTGGCACATATTATCAGGATGTCATTTTGGGTTAATACATGATACAATCTGTAATTATGCTGCTTTGATCTTTGGAATAGTTTGTGCATAACTTCTAGTTCACCTTTGTAATCTGCATACTATTGCCACTTTATACTGGCTACTTACAAACTTTATTATCCGAATCAAAGGAGGGAGAGAAGTAGTCAGGGGGACCAGGACATGCTGGAACTCTGTCTTCCCAGAAATCAGCCAGAGTCAAGCTAATCAAAAAGTCTTTATTCTTGGTCTTTTGAGGTCGCTGTCAGGGGATTACATCTAGTAATCTCCACACCACCTTTCTCTCTCTCCACCATCAGGAGAATGCCTCAATTTCCTCCTCCTACTCCCCCCACTCATGTCACTTCCCCTTCTTTGTCCCACCAATCGAGCCAGAATAGTTGGGGAGGGTCATCCTTCAAACATGTTATTAGAGAATTGTCCAATTGGCAATTAGTCTCACGTGCTCCATTATCCAAATGCATTTGCTTAGTTCTAGCCCTTTACAAGGACAGAATAAAATTTAAACACACACTCAGATACCTACTGGATGTTGTGACTTTAGGCAACTGTTTGCCTTGGTTTCTTTAGCTATAAAATGGGGGGAGGAAAGTCATAATAGCACCAAACTCCCAGGGCTGTTGGAAGAGCAAATGAGATGTGTTTGTCAAACACTTAGCACAGTGTTTGGCATTTAACAGGAACTATATAAATGCTTGTTCCCTTTCCCCCTTTCCCCAAGAAGAGAATTTAATGTAATCATGCTTAAAATGACTGAGTACACATATGTTTTTTATTTCTGTTAGAAATTCTGCATATATTTTAACAGAATTTGACTCAACAACTACAGAATATCTAAGAAGATTAGAACTGAAAAGGAAGCACAGGTATCTAGCCTAACTCCCACATTTTACAAATTGGGAAACTGACAGCCAGAGAGTTGAAGTAATTTGCCCAGAACCACATAATTAGTAGAAAAAAAAAGATCAGAAAGAATCCAAATTTCTTGAATCTGTCCAATGCTAATTTAAATTAATATACTCCTTAGTGTTATAAGTGTTTTCCATCTATCATTTTATTTGATGTCTAAAATTGTGCTTATAAATCATCTAAGTACTAAAAAGAAAATAACTTGTGACACAAACTATAAGATCCATAAATTAATTTCCTCACAGCAACCCTGTAAGATAATAACAAAGGAATTATTTTATTGAGGAGGAAATTAAGGATGAGATATTATGCGATTCTTTTCAAATATCTATTAAGCATCTGTCACATTTGTTATGTACCAGGCATTATGCACATTTTATTTCATTTTTTTGTATTTTTATTTAAAGTTTTGAGTTCCAAATTTTTTTTCCTCCCTTCCTTCCCCTTCTCCAAGACTCTAAGCAATCAGATATAGATTATACTTGTACAACTATGTAAAACATTTCCATATTAGTCATTTTGTACAAGAAGACTCAAAGAAAGAAAGTAAAAAGTAGCATGTTTCAGTCTAATTTTAAATAAAATCAGTTATTTCTCTAGAGCAGATATATTTCATCATTAGTCCTTTGGGATTGTCTTGGATCATCTCTGAGAAAATTCATTCACAATTCTTCATTGAGCAATATTACTGTTACTGTGTACAATCTTCTCCTTCATCCAGCTAGATGACACAATAGATAGAGCACTGGCCCTGAACCTGAGTTCAAATGTAGCTTCAGACACTTAACACTTCCTAATTGTGTGACCTTGAGTTATTGGATTACTTGTTGCCTAGAGAGGGGTGAATTCAGTTGAAAACTATTTTTGTATGTATTTTGAAAATAAAAAGCTATTTATTTTTTTAAAATTCACCATTATAAAATCTTGTGTTCCAAATTTTCTTTCTCTCTCCCTTCCCTTCACTCCCTCCACTAAACAGCAAATAACCCAATATAGGTTAAACATATGCAATTCTTCTGTACATATTTCCACATTTATCATGCTGCAGAAAAAAATCAGATGAAAAAGGAAAAAAAATGCAAAAGAAAATTAAGAGTAAGTAAATAGCAACAAAAAAGGTGAAAATTATATGTTGTGATCCACATCCAGTTCTCATAGTCCTTTCTCTGGATGCAGTTGGCTCTCTCCATCCCAAGTTGGAATTGGAATTGAACTGAATCATCTCATTGTTGAGAAGAGCAGTAGAGATACTGCTGGATCAAAAGGCATGCACAGTTTGATAGCCCTTTGGCTATTCCGAATTCCTCTTCAGAATGGTTAGATAAGTTTACACTCTATCATTTAGTGTTCCAGTTTTCCCACATCTCTTCCACCATTTATCATCATCTTTTCCTGAAAGGTGAGTAGTGATATCTCAGAGTTGTTTTAGTTTGCATTTCTCTAATTCAATAGTGATTTGTAGCATTTTTCCATATGACTAGAAGTTGATCATTACCATTTTTTAGGGAGTTATTTTACTTAGAGAATTTTTGCATATCTTCTTATGCTATTGACTCTCTTTTCAGAATTCTCTTGTATTACTCTCATTTCTTTTCCCATTTTTTGTTATTTTTTAATTTGTTTTTTAAAAAACCTTTTTTAAGCTCTTGAAATTCTTTTTGGTCCTGAGATGAAATGATGTTATCAATAATCATATAAAAATACTCTAAATCACTATGAATTAGAGAAATGCAAATTAAAGCAACTTTTAAGTTTTATTTTATATCAATTAAATAGGTTAAAATAACAAATGATGAAGTGTTGGGTAACTAGGTAGGGTTGACAAAGAAAACCTAAAGCAATGATAAGATATTCTTTGAAGCAAGCAAAGAATGGCATTGATGGGGATCAGCTCCTACCTCTGTTGCAGTCTCAGGAAACTCCACTTCACTGTATCCAATCAGAAAGTGAAGATATCAAACTGCTGAGGTTAAATTTACCCTATAAATCTACCCATGGCCTATGCCCTCTTTGCTGAATCCCTTTTGGAGTTAGCCTGCCTTGTAGTATTTTTTTTAAAAGTATCCCAAACTGATTTATTTAAGGACAAAGCTACACATGGTATATGTAACAGAATGAATTTAAAATGTCTGTATTTTTTTTATTAGTTTTTATTTACCAGATATATGCATGGGTAATTTTACAACATTGACAACTGCCAAACCTTTTGTTCTAATTTTTCCCATCCTCCCCCCTTTCCCCCCGCTTCCGCCCCAGATGGCAGGTTGACAATACATGTTAAATATGTTATATAAAGTATAAATTAAATACCATATATGTATACATGATCAAACAGTTATTTTGCTGTATAAAAAGAATCAGACTTCGAAATAGAGTACAATTAGCCTGTGAAGGAAATCCAAAATGCAGGCAGACAAAATTAGAGGGACTGGAAATTCTATGTAGTGGTTCATAGTCATCTCCCAGAGTTCTTTTGCTGGGTGTAGTTGGTTCAGTTCATTACTGCTCTATTGGAACTGATTTGGTTCATCTCATTGTTGAAAATGGCCACATCCATCAGAACTGATCATCATATAGTATTGTTGAAGTATATAATGATCTCCTGGTCCTCCTCATTTCACTCAGCATCAGTTCATGTAAGTCTCTCCAGGCCTTTCTGAAATCATCTTGTTGGTCATTTCTTATAAAACAATAATATTCCATAATATTCATATACACCTTGTGGTATTTTTTAGGATGATAAATCCCTTTTAGGGTTTGCTTGTCAATCTGTGGTTTAATTCCCTTCCTTTCCTAATCCTATTTGGAGTTAGTCTGCTAAACTCCTCTATGGATTTAGCCTGTCAGTTAATGAAGTACTCCCACCTTATGGTATATTCCCTTTCTCCTGGTTAATTGTGAGTTCCAATAGAGAACTTGTTTTCCCTGTTAACTGTTAAAACTCCTTTCTTTGTTAACTATATGCTCTCTGTATATTATTTCATACTTACTACTCCTGGTGTCTATTTCAGCTCTTCATTTTGTCCATAACCTCTTCTCATAAATAAAGGTACCTTGTGACATAGAGAACATTATTGTGAATTCTCCTATATGAACTAGAAATTGCTGCTGAACTTCATCATTTGGTGCCCAACCTCATCAAAAAACACAGAAGGGTTGCAAAAAAATAGGGAAAACTGGTACACTTTTGTAGAATTGTAAATTTTGTTCCAGCCATTCTGGAAAGTATTTTGAATCTATACCCAGAAAGCTTTCAAACCACGAATGACCTTTGAGCCAGCTGTTACATTATTAGGCCTATATCTCAAAGAGATCAGAAAAAGAAGAAAAGGCCTTATATGTATAAATATATATATATATACATATATATGTGTATAAATATATATATATATATATATATATATATATATGTAGTAGCTGTTTTTGTGGTAGCCTAAAATTTGAAATAGAAGTGTTCCTTTTAGGAACATTGTGGTAGGTGAATGTCATAGAATTACTTAATAAGAAATGACTAAAAAGGACAATTTCAAAGGAAACAGGTAAGGCCTTTATGAATTTATACTGAGTGAATTAAGCAGAACTAGGAGAATAATTTTATATAATAACAATATTATAAGGCAAAACAACTTTGAATGGAATAAACTATGAAAACTGTAATGTTGGTTCTAGCTTCCTTGAGGGCCTCAGGATCAGTCAGAGTCAGGATTAATCAAAGTCCTTGGTTTTTAGGGGGAGAAGTGCAGAAGGCAGGCAAGTTGCCACATGGCTTGCCAAAGATGTACCCTGGATTCTGGAGTCTGAAGCCTCCTTCCTCCTTGTCCTGCTGCCAAGTGTCTCTGACTTCTCTGCCCCAGCCCTCCAATCCTTACTTAAGATTATCTCATCACCAAAACATTCAGCAAGTACCAATGGGGAGGAGAGCCATCACATCACCATCTCATCTAAATATGTATATAGAGCTATTATTTCACAATGAATAGGTGATTAGCCTTAAGTGTTCTGCTGTCTGATTCAAGCACACCTTTTTGGAGTTTCAGCCCTCTACATCTCCAGCTTTCTTTTGCTTTAGAACACAGGTGATCACACCTTCCCTGACTTTTCAGGAAAAAAGATGAAAAACACCAAAGGGAAGTGGGGAGTCAAGTCAGATATTGCTAGCAATTTCTGGGCTGAAGGGTCTTATTAGAGACAGGTATGCACAAACCCATCATCATGGGAGGTATTACACAAGCACATACCAATAATATACAGGCTATTAGTGATGACTCTCCCCACAGCCAGTACAGACTCAATGTGGTGTAGCAAACATGAATTGTAGATGCAAGTGATATAGCAAACAATATGAATCAACATGGTCTAGAAGTCCTAGAAGGAGAGGATGTAAATAACAATCAATCATACGCCTCCTTTAGCAACCAAGAGATAGTCCAAAACCAATCTATTGTTCCTTGCTTCACATGTCAGGGAATCCAATAATCCCCTACAAGTTTTTGAAGTCCTAAAACAGTCTAACAATTTTTGATGTGCATGAATCAAATGCCATAACTGCCATGCTCTTTCAGTGGTGGGCACAATCAGCGATGGAACCACTCATTGTTTTTTGGGTCTTCTCCTTTGTTTCAACCACTCATTGTTTTTTGGGTCTTTTCCTTCGTTTCAAGGGTCTGCTCCGTCTCTCTCTGATGGACAAGGTGAATCTGATTCCTTCTCCATCTGTAGAGATACAAGCAAACCCTCTCCCCTAAGCAGTTCACCACTTTCTGGGTCTCTCCACATCACCTGGCAATTATCTAAAGATAGTGGAGCTGCTCGCACTGGACACTGCCCTTCCAGTGGGTTATAAAACCTGTCTGCCAGAGCCAGTGCATCTTTGTCAAAAATCAAGAAGTTAATAGTATAAAGAGCTAGATTTAGAAGTTCTCTAGGATTACCTGTGGCTCCTCCTTTCTTTTGTTTTTGGAGGAGTGTCTTAATGTCTCTATTTCTTCTCTCTACTATTGCCTGTCTTTGAGGATTAAAAGGTATGCCAGTAGTGTGTAAAATCTTATACTGCACACAAAAGTGTGCAAAATGTTTAGACATATATGCAGGTCCATTATCTGCTATTTCTTGTGGCACACCTATAATTGCAAATGCTTGTATAAGGAATTCAGTGATCACTCAGGCTATCTATTTTGCTGCTGGTATTTCAAAAGTGAATCCTGAAAAGGTGTTACCACAACGTGGATAAAAGACAGACGACCAAAAGATTTATAATGGGTCACATCCATTTCCCAAATTTCATTACACCTCAAACCAAAGGGTTCTTCCCTGGAGGGAGTGTAGGAACATGGAAAGGAAGGCAAGCTGGACAGGCTTTTACTATGCTTCTAGCTTCCTCTCTTGTTATTCCAAATTGTAAACATAAAGCTCGGGCAGCCTGATGGTATTTAAAATGAGATTCTTGGGCTTCTTGAAATAAAGGAGTACTGACCAACATGGTTAGAAGGCTATCTGCCTTTGAATTACCATCAAAATTAGGACCTGTAAGTCCACTATGAGAGTGGACGTGCAAGATATAAATCTTACCTGGATGCTTTCTCACTCGCTCTTGAAGTTCCTTAAAGAGCTGATATATATTGGAGGCTACAAATTTTATTTGGGCTGTGGCAATACTTTGTATCATACCTACTGAATAGGCCGAATCAGATATTGTATTTATGTCTCCCAGATAATAAGAGCTAGAATGATTGCATACAATTCATTCTGCTGAGTGGACTGAAAAGGAGTTCTGACTACTCTCTTTATAGTTAAGTCATGAGAATATACAGCACAAATGTTATGTTTGGATATATCTGTAAAGATAGTTGGTCCTTTAAGAGGAACTTTAGAAACCTTTTCTTCAAGAATCCATTGCCAATTATGTAATTGTCAGATTATCTTTAATGGAGACCGTGTGTAAAATTTGGAGCTGTGGCCAATAAAATTTGTCACTTTGGGATGGTTTCACAGCACACATTAACTTGTGCATTAGTATAAAAGGTGTATATCTTCTCAGGTCTTATCCCAGATAATTGTACTGCTCGCTTAATGGCCTTTAATAAAATTCTAGCCACAAGCACTGGGTAAGGAGTAAGGCTTTGTTCTAGTTGTGCTGGGAGGTTCACCCACTCTATCACACTGTCTCCTTGCTGAAGGACTGCTGTGGGTGCTTCTTGTGTAGCAAAAACTGATATTTCCAAGGGTTTTTGAGTGACTCTTTCAACCACATTGGATAAAGCCAGTTCAACTTCTGTCAAAGCCTCTTGAGCGTCTTTTGTAAGCTGATGTGGTGATTTTAAAGCACTGTGTCCCCTTAAAATGTCATATAATGGTTGCAGTTGATAGGTAGTCAAGCCTAACACTGGACGCATTCACTGGACATCTCTTATCAATTTCTGAAAGTCATTTAAGGTGTTTAGCTTCTCTGTTCTTAAGGAGAGTTTTTGTACTGTAAGCACCTTAGGGTTTACTTCATATCCTAAATATTGAAAAGGAGCATGTCTTTGAATTTTTTCTGGAGCTTTGTGCAATTTATAATTACTTAGTGTTTCTATGGTCTTTTGTGGACATGCTTCTAACATTTGTTCCTCAGGTGCACATCCCAATATATCATCCATGTAATGTAATAACATTACTTTTGGAAATGCTTTTCTTACTGGAGTAAAAGCAGCAACAACATACATTTGACACACAGTAGGGCTATTTTTCATTCCCTGTGGCAAAACTGTCCATATCTTTTATAAGGCTCAGCTAAGTTAACACTGGGCACTGAAAAGGCAAATCTTTTCATATCCTCCTTATCTAGATGGATAGAATAGAAACAATCCTTTAATGTCTATAACCCATAGAGGCCATTCTCTAGGCAATTGAGTAGGAGATGGAAGTCCAGGTTGAAGAGTTCCCATAATTTCCATCTGTTCATTTACCTTTCTTAAATCAGTCAACATCCTCCATTTTCCAGATTTCTTTCTTACGACAAATACTGGGGAATTCCAAAGACTTAGAGAAGGTTGTTAGTGTCCTTGGTCAAGTTGCTCCTGTGCTATATCTAATAAGGCCTGAATTTTATCACTAGCTAAGGGCCACTGTTCTATCCACACTAGTGTATCAGTTTTCCATTGGATATGAACAGGTGAAAGTGTTGGCAGTATCCCTGCCTAAAAAAAACGAAGTACTCATTTGTAATCCTAACTGCTATAAAATGTCTCTTCCCTACAGATTGATGGGGATTTTTTCAATTATAAAAGGAGTAAAAACTCCTGTTTTGCCTTCAAATTCCCATTTCAAAGAGATAGCTCTAACTTCAGCTGCTATTGATCCTTTTACGCCAGACATGTAGGTGTCTGCTTTAACCTTTGCCCAGTGACTGAGCCAGTTGGCACGTCTAATGACTGTCCAGAATATTCCTGGATTCTGTTGCTGTGAGTCAGAATCTGGGCAACTATCACCAGATTGCTTATTAGGAGTCTGTATCAGTAAGCCTGATGCTACTACTTCTCCTGCTTGATAAGTCACATATTGTCTACTTGTATTAGTGACTGGGATATTATCTACACATTCCCCAGTTTCCCACATCAGTGTATGGATGGCACTATTTTGTAAATACTCTCAGGAGGTGAAATGTTCCTGGAGGCAAGGGATTCATAGGCTGGAGAGGAACAGATTTCATCTCTCCAGGGGGTATCTCAGTTGTCCCAGATGCATACAACTCTATTCTCCCCAATTGTAATCCCTTTCTCCCATCAAATGGCTTCCTGGCTGATTGGTCATGTCTAGGTACTGAATTTCTAGGCACTCTCTGGGTGTAGCATTGGTTGCCATCATGCTCCAAATGTTTTTTGCCTCAGGCTCTGGGGCTGGGCCCCTCATTCTGTTTCCCTGAATCAGTCTACATTCTGATGCCCAATGGAATCCTCTGTTGCATTTCGGACATAGTCTTGTTCTCCCATCCTGTTTTCTCACTCTATCTCTATGCCAACATTGAGTTTTCAGATGCCTTACTTTACCACATTGAAAGCATTGACGAGTCTCTCTGGAAATCCCTTACCAATAGGGACCCTGTCTTCCCACATTCGGATCTTGGGAAGTCTGCATCATAGCCTGGCTATAAAAGGTATTTGTGCCCACTGTGGCACAGCATCTTATGATCTCCTCTAAAGGAGCATCCTTGCATAGTCCTAGTATAATCTTTCTACAAACATCATTAGCATTTTCTTTAGCAAGTTGCCTTATCATAATTTATGTTGCTGCATTTTCACCAATAATCTGTATGACAGCTGTCTGCAAACATCCCACAAAATCAGCAAAGGGTTCATTTGGTCCTTATGCTATTTTGGCCTCTCCTTTGTCCTGTGTACCTGGGATAAAACCCCATGCTTTGATAGCAGTAGCAGAAATTTGCTTATATCTTGCTATGGGGTAATTAATCTGTACTGAAATGTCTGCATAAAAACCTACACCTGTTAGTTGGTCACAGGTGATTGGTGTATTAACTCCAGTTTGCCTGTTTCATTGGGCTTGTATCCTACAGAGCTCACTATAGTCAGAAAGCTCACAAGTTTTTTCCAGGTTCTAAACATGTCCTTGCTATAAATTTTCAGTCACTACGGGTTAAAATTTCATAAGCCAAATTCTGTAATAACATCTTAACATAAGATGATATAGACTTGTAAAGAGTGCAAGCCTTTTTCAGATCTTTGATAATTTCTAGATTAAAAAGAGTGTATCTCCTACTTTCTTGTCCTGAAGAGTTAAGCTGTTCAATCACAGGATACATTTCTCTTCTCAAATCAGCTATATTCTGCCCTTTATCTTTGGCTTTAAGTAGTGTCTTTTGCAATAGAGTCATGGGGGTGAGGGTGATTGCTGGGAGGGAGGTGCTGGAGATATCACTGCCCCTCCCACTCCTCTTCTTCCCTCCACCCCCCAGAAGATGAAGTTGATGGGGGAGGGTCAAAAGCCTTCTCAGGTATAGGTGGAGTTGAACTTGGACTGTAAGAATGAGAATTACCACGCCCTTTAAGTTCACTTAACTTTGGCGATATTTTCATTACCTTCTCCCTTCTCTTCTTCTTTCTCCACAGGCTTCCTTGTTTGACTATTCTCCTTAGAGCTTTTCTATTTTCTAGAATTTGCAGCATTCTTTAAGGCCAATTGTATTAAGTTGTACATATAGAATGTTTCCTTAGAAATTGAATCAGGACCTTTATCATTGTATTCACATAGTTGATCTCCTACTAGTTTCCAATTATCTGCCTCTATTTCTTCTTCCTTGAAGAACCAAGGGGATGCTGCATTCTAATGTTTCCAAGAGTGCACCGATCTGCTCCCAAGTTACAAGCAAACTTTGTCTCTTTATTAGTCTAAGTATGCTTTCTATAGACCTCCCTCAAGGTGGGGGTGGGGCTGGGGGAAAAACTTTTCCTAATATCTGCCTCATTTCAGCTAGAAAACAAAAGTTACTAGTTTAGTCCTTGACAAAGTTCCCTGTTTGTCTATTTTACTACTTACCCTATTTCCTGGTCACAAGGACTTCTTCACTGAAATTACAGTCCTTAGTCTACATTGAGGTGCCAAATGTAATGTCCAGACTAGTACCAATGGCAAGGAGAGCCATCACATCACCATCTCATCTAAATATGTATATAAAGCCATTATCTCACATCAAATAGGTGATTAGCCTTAATGTTCTGCTGTCTGATTCAAGCACACCTTTTTGGAGTTTAGCCCTCTACTGAAAGCTATCTCACAAGATAGAGACAGTATTCTGAAAATTGAGTGAAGATTGGCTGTGCCCCAGGCCCAAGTTTCTTTCTCCAGAAGCCACATGGTTTACATGAGACTAAAGTATGGCCACCTTGGAAATAAAACTCCCAAAGAAGGTAATTTGGTAATTTTAAAGAAGAGTTTGGGTTAGAAGTATGACTTAGAACGTGAGGTCATTTATCCCGACTAATCAGGACATAGGTCCAGCCTATAAGGAGTGTTACCCCAGCCCCATTATAACCATTGTCTGCTTTCTGTACCCTGCCCCTCTTCACTACCAGACCATCCTAGGTGGTGATAATGATGAGGTTTAGGTTTTGGGATTCCCTTTCAGTGAATCAAATAATGGGTCTGGATTTAGGGAACCAAAATGAGATGAGGGTTTCTAGTGGCCAGGGAGTTAAATGATAAGGTCTAGTGGCAAGTTCGGGGTTCAGGGAACCAAAAGGAGAGGTCTGGCTCCCCTACACCCCCTTGAGATTCAGCACAAGGGTAAGGAGTTTTGGGGAACCCCCTTTTGGCAGCGCAGATATTCTTACTATACAGATACATTTACTTACTATTCTTACTATGCAGATAAAAAGGCTAATTCCTCAGTGGAGAAATTCTGGCAGAGAAGTGAAGTTTAGCGAGATCCCAACAGATAGCATAGGTCTCATTAGGGATATAGGTGAGGAGAAAGAGAGGGTAACACTGGAAAATAATATTATTCCAGTGTGCAGAGGCTTCCTTGGCATAGCATGGACATAGTATAGCATGGCATGGTATGGCATGTTTAGAACCTCTGCAAAGAAATGAGTTTAAAATTGCCATTTTTTATAAGGAAGTCTTTGACTATAATCAAAGGCCTGCCCCCTCTCCGGATGAGGCTGATAGGTGGAGTTGGAATTGAATGAAGATCTTTAATTGAATAGGGTTGGAATTCTTTTAGCTCAGGACTGAACCCACCCCACCTAAATAATAGAATGAAGCTATTTGTTTCCTCTGTGGGGCAGGGTCCCACCGACACAGGGTTCAAGGAGAATCTCTCCTTCAAGGAGTTTTAGAGAGTTTTGGGGTCCCTTCTTCAGAAAGACGCCCTATTCTCATGAGATTTGCCAAATTAAAACTTTGTTTTCTACCTTGAGATACCTCTGGTTTATTTAAATCAGTGGTCTTTTGCTCCACACACACAACTTTGAAAGACCCTAGAATTCTGATGGTGCTATAATAAAATGAATCCAAAAGAAGGAAGATATAACATGACAATTGCCTCTTAAAAGGAAGGTGAACTTAAAATTTAAGACATACATTTTCTGATGTGTCTAATGTGGGAATTTATTTTGTCAAATTATGTAAATATGTACTAAGGGATTTGTTTTTCAGGACTTTTGAAAAATATTGCTCAATAAGAGAGGGCAGATTAATTTAAAAAATACTCTTTACTTGAAAAATATAATTTTTTAAAAAGAAAAGGAAGAGATAGCTAGATAGTGCTTAACACTTCCAAGCTATATGACCCTGAGCAAGTCATTTAAACCCAGTTGCTTTGCAAAAAACAAAAACATTTAATTTAAAAAAGAAAAGGAAGAGTAGGACATTTTACCTAAAGGCACACATACTTCTAATATAGTTGTCAGTTTTCACAATTGTGTCTTTGAAAAATCTTGTGAAAACTGGCTTTTATAAATTGAATCATTTCTTAAATGCACTATGGATATGATATAAAGACAGTCTGACTTAGCTGAGGGAATTCAAGGATAAAGATAAGAAAGCTCTGGATTCAGACTGAAATATTCTTCTCTAAAATGTAATTTTCTCTTGTTGGGGTGTCCTTGGGGTCTCTGGAGGCAGCCTTTCTTTCAGTTAGTAATCACTATAAGTACAGCCAGGAGTTAAAGTCCAAATCCTTGACTGTCTCCTTCAAAGTCTTGTCTCCTTCGCTTGGGGCTGGGCTAGTTTTTTTGGAGGCCTTCCAGAGTTTTGGTTTCAGTGGAGAAGAGAAGGAAGACAACCTGCCACCACTTCTCTGTCTTCCTTAGTTCTGATTCTGGCTGAATTTGTCCAAGCTTATATGCTCTTATCAAACATGTGAATCTTGTGGAACTATAGTAAGTACTAAGTACATGTACTAAACTAGAGAACTATTAATCACCATGCTAAAATAGATAACTATTCTCTTATCAATTCCACTGACAGCACCTTGTTTCAAGTTCTGGCCCATAACATCAGACCCTGATTATGATACTTACTATCTGATCAAATCACTTACCTACTCCATTATATGTAGGGCTATGCTGGAGCCAGCTCAAACCTGCACTCAAACTGATCATTAAATTTTCAGTGTGAGCATTTACATCTTTGATACAGATAAATGTTATAAGTCATGGCTCCTTTTATTGTTTTGTTGTTATAGGAGAAACACCTCCTTTCTGAGGTGTTTAATAACTATTACCCAATATATATAATACAAAATAGAAATTATGGAGATAAAAACCTAAGTTTTATTATTATGCTCAAGCATATGTTCAGACCTCAGAGAAAACCTATTAGGAATCTCAAAAGTCCTCTATCTTAAAGGCATAATTATGTCAGTGACAGAGAATGCATTTACATATTACAATGTATAGATTCCTCTTAAGCCATCAAAGTTTAAAAGAAGATGAGATTCATAATCTCATACATTCTTGCCCAAAATCACAAAACTAGTAAGTGTCTAAGGCTGTATTTGAATTCAGTTCCTTGAGATTCCAGGATCAGTTGCTCTATCCATTGTATCATCTCTCTATCCATTGTATCATCTAGCTACCTTTCTTTATACATACATACATACACACATACATACATATATATGTATGTATGTGTGTATGTATGTATGTATAAAGAATCATGTTGGGAGAGATATCAGAACAAAAGGGAAAAAAACACGAGAGGAAAAAAACAAGAAGAAAAAAGGGGGAAAAGTTAACATAGCATGTGTTTGAACTACCTTTCTCAAGCAATTCTTCAAGACTAAGTTAATATTTGCCAGGGGGACTACTGGGCATAAAAATACAAAAGTTTCCCCACCCTTGAAGAGTGAGATTCCATCTAGAGGAGACAGAATATACATATATAGATATATAACATTTGCAGAATAATTTTCCCATTTTTAATAGCCTTTTATTTACCAAATACACGCAAAGATAGTTTTCAATATTCATCTTTGCCAAACCTTGTGTCCAACTTTTTCTTACTTCCTTCTGCCCAAACTCCTCCCACAGACAGCAAACAATAGATTAAATATATGCAATTATTCTAAACATATTTCCATATTTATCACACTGCTCACGAAAAATCAGATCAAAAGATGAATAAAAATGAGGATAAAAGCAAACAACAATAACAACAAAGTGAAAATACTATTCTTAGATCCATATTCAATCTTCCTTCTCTCTCTTACTGGATGCGTATGGCTCTTTCCATCACTAGACTGTTGGAATTGTCTTGAATCACCTCATTGATGAAAAGAGTCAAATTGTAGGATAATTTGGGGGGAAGATTCTAACAACTGGGGTCAAGACCTAAATTCTAATTTGACTTCCCCTTTAGCTGTGGATTTTGGGCAGGACAAATAATCTTTCTCTGTCTCAGTTTCCTCATCTATAAAATGAGACAGTAGGATTAGATGAAGATCATGGTGTATTCTAAAGATCCCTAAATCTAAAAAGATCAAAAGATCAAGGTTCAAATTGTTCCTTAATATCAAATTCCAATGTTCCAAGCTTCAAACAAGGTTCTTCATTCTGCTTTTAAGAAAGTTACAAAACCTCTAGATTTCTATTCCCCTCTAGGTATTTTACTTCCTCCCACTATTGGAATGTAATCTCTTTGAGATCAGGAGGAATAGATAAATAGATATGTTATTGCATTGATAGCTGTGGAATGTTTAAATTATCTGAGAAAGTCATATGGATATTATAAATAAAAGTTATAATGTTGTGATGGGCCCTAGATGGTTCAGTAGATAGAGCATTGGGCCTGGAGTTAGGAAGAACCAACACATTTGGCTTGAGACACTTACTTGCTGTGTGATCCTGGGCAAGTCAATTAGCTTTTAATGTCCTGGAGAAGGAATGGTGAATCACTCCAGTATTTTTGCCAAGAAGACCTCAGTGGACAATGTGGTCTATGGGGTCATGAAGAGTCAGGCACAACTGAGCAGCTGAATAACGACTTCTGACTTGAAGTCAAATATTGTGGATAATGTAGATAGCCACATATTTGATAACAAACATCTCTTTCCTTGGCTCACCTTTTCCTCAAGAGCTTGTATCTTTTATATCTGATGATTTTAATTCACTTTAGTAAATTAATGCTCCTCTGTGAAAACTCTCATGTTATAATATTTGAGCTGGCTTAGGAGTAATACCTAAATGTTCCTCCAAAGTGTGTGTGACTTTCAGAGGAAAGTCAGCACCCTGTCTACCTCCCCTGTGCCTCTATGAGGAGTAGAATATTTCTGTCTTTCCAGACCCAACTTCCGCAAACAATCTCTATTCATGCTAGCATTAAGCAGAAGAATTACGAGTCTCCAAAGTTTCTTTTATATTAGAGAGAATAAAGTAATATAAGGAAAGTAAGTCAAATGTGTGTGTGTGGGGGGGTCTTCCTCTTTCCCCCAACAAATCATTGGTTACAAAATAGTCTGAATTATTTACCATTAACTGGAAAAGAAGAAATTAGCTTTTTCTTCTTTAAGTCCTTCCTTTCTTTGGGAAAAAGGGAAAGGTATAAATTGGAGGAGTAGTGCAAGTAATGGGCTTGACTTTAATGTTCTATCCAGGAAAAATTTAGCTGTCTGAACTTGGATTAGTTCATTCTTCTTGTTTTTTCAGCCATGACTCCATATGCCTAAAACAGTTATACCCTTAGCAAGGGTGAAAAAACTGGTGGAACAGTGGACAGAACACTGAGCCTGGAGTCAGTAATAATAAAATTCAAATATAGTTCCAGACACTTACTAGCTGTATGTCGCTTAATCTTCATTTTGCCTCATGTTTTTCAACTGTAAAATAAGGAAAATAGCACCTACCTTGCAGCAATATTTGTAGAAATATTCCATGTGGTACCTGATGCAGAACAGACATTTTATAAATGCTGATTTCCTTACTCTTAGCAATCATAGCAACAGAATTTCTAAGAAAGGGAGAAATGAAGATCAAACTCGAAGTATTGACCTTTATCTGCCAACATGGTTCCAATATGGAGGAATTCACAATTTCTTGTGCTGTGCATATTAAACTCCATATTCTGACTAACTCACTCACACTTTCTGGTTTCCAAAATCGTCATTAAATACTCCTCGAAATCTGGATTCTAAAACATCACCAACTGGTAGACTCTAGCATAGCATATAATCAAATATCTTTCATCTCCATGGCAACACAGATGTTACAATAGAAAAAAAGTTGGAAAACATAGAAAAACTAAGCACCAATTGTTTAAGGATTGGTTGACTAAAATGTGGCATATGAATATAATAGTATATTTTTGCCCCTAAAGAATGATAAATGTGCAGATCAGAAGAAATTTGATAGAGAAGATTTGCATGACATAGTAAGATAGTCAGAAAATAGATCCAAGATAATTTTCCAGAGGGGTAAAAATGAGGGTACTTTGTGCAGTGTATGCTAGGTTATGTCTGACTTCCAATCAAATGATATATAATGATTTGGGACAAAAAGAATTGGAAATTTAGACTAAGCTTTCAGGCAACAGATAAGTATTATAATATCTCTGTAATCGCTTAAATAAAATTCAGAAAAGGAAGCAGCAGGCTAGCAAAAATATGACCTCTATTTTCTCAAAGGGGAAATTAATGACATGGCTCAAGCATGTATAAGCTAATAATGAGATGTTAAGTTTTCAGAATGCATTATATTTTCCTTGCTTGCCTTTATCTCCAAAGGAATGAAATATGTTGTATGAATATAGTTGACACTATTAGTTATTCTATAATTCAAGGTGAGACTAGAGGGATGGAAATTAGGCATGTCAATGCTGAAACAGTAGATAGAAATTTAGAATGGGAAGAGACTTAGAAGATCATGTGATAGAAGCTTCTGAATTTCATGAGACCCAAGAAGATGAAAAACACATAGACAGAACTGAGACTTGTAAAGCCTGAATCTCTTGACAATTCAGCGCTCTTTCCTCTACAACAAAGTATATCTCATTTAAATAAGCTTAAGAGAAGCAATGCAATGGTGTTAGAAGCAGGACTACCTGAGCTTAAGGCCAGCTTTCGATATATGACCTTTAACTTCTCAGTGCTGTAGGCAACTCTCTCAGACTGTAAGTAGTAGAAAGGATTTGGGGAGTACAAGTGCTTCTATAGGCACTAACCAGCACGAGGGACATCTCGGATTCTATCTCCTACAAATGTTTTAGCTGATTCTATTCATATTGTCCAAAATAATAATGATAGCTAGTATTTATATAGCATTTAACTATGTGTCAGGTATTAGGCACTTTACAAATATCTCATTTGATTTTTACAGCAACTTTAGGAAGTAAGTGTCATTATTTTCCCCATTTACAGCTAAGAAAGCTGTGTTACATAGAAGCTTAGTTACATGCTATTAAGTGTCTGAGATGGCATTGGAATTCAAGTCTTCCTGACACTAAATCCAGCACTTTATCCACAGCTGCCTCCTGAAAATAAAACTGTTCCTGCGATTTTTGTTCAGTCATGTCCAACTCTTCATGATCCCATTCAGGGTTTTCTTGACAAAAATACTGGAGTGGTTTTCCATTTCCTTCTCTAGCTCATTTTCAGATGAGGAAACTGAGGTAAACAGAGTCACACAGCTGGTGTCTGAAGATAGATTTGATGTCAGGGACATGAGTTTTCTTGACTCCAGGCTGGGCATTTTATCCACTGGGTCACTTAGTAGCCCGTTCTCCTGTTAAGCTTCTGGAAGTTTTTTGGGTTTTATGCATTTTGTAGTGTGCTCATTAGGAGAGTTCCTTCATCATCTTTATGAGTTCAGTCTTTCTTTGGGACTTTGCATCTCCCCATGGAGAGTTTGAATGTACTTATTAGACTCATTCACACCTAAATGAGGATGAGTTCATTCAGCAAACATTTATAGGAGTTAATTTGGTTGGCTTAGTCTGTAATGTATTAGAGCCTAAAAGGCAGTCTTCACTGAAGCATCGGTTCTTATTGTTCTTTTATTTATTTATTTTTTTTGGAGAAACCCTAAGAAAGTTTAACATGGAACAGAATCCAGACTTGACTTGTACCCTGAAATCCGGGGAGGGGTGTTATCAATCAGCAAGTACTTATTGAATGTTTTCTGTGTATCAGACATTGTACAGAACAAGGGATATAAATACAAAGAATGAAATAATTCCTACTCTTAAAGAGTTTATATTTTAACAGGAACACAGACATATAAGAATGTATAGAATAAATACAAAGAGAAGGTATTTGGGGAGGGAGAGTATTAGCAGAAGGGAGGCTCAGGAAAGGGTCTATGTAGAAAGTGATGCTGGGAAAATGGAAAATAGTAAGGCAGAAGCTATGCATAAATCAATACTTCATACTCTATACCAAGATAAGTTAAAAATGGGTACATGATTTAGATATAAATTAGGAGAACAAGGAATAGTTTATCTGTCAAATTTTTGGGGAAGAGAAGAATTTGTGACTGAATAAGAGAAAGAGAATGTTATAAAATGTTTTGTTTATATTAAACAAGAGGTTATCACTGAGAAGAAAGTCTCTTCACAGCGGGCAGGAGTCCTGGTAGGTAGCTGTACCAAGAGGAGAGTCCCTTGGCAAAGCACACTACTTTAAACTTCTGCAAAGATAAGAGTTTAAAATTGTCTTTTTATGAAAAATCTGAGACTGGGGCTTCTACTGAATGAGATTCCTTGGATGTTGTCACTGCCCCCAGGCCTAGATTTCCAGGTGAATGAGACTACTTAAATTATATCAGGTCCAGATCTCCAGCTGACCACTTAAGTTTGAGCTAAGTAGGGAGGGGTCCTTGGCTAATCTTAAAGAAACCACCTAACTGCCCCAAGGGTGGGTCTCGGGTAGAGGAGAGTTTCAGAGCTCACCCCAAAAGTCAAGAAGAACAGTTTCAGGATTCATCCCCATCACCGCCATGTGCTCCTGGAACCTGGCCAGCTTCCAGCTTGACTTCCAGCAAAAGACCTGAGCCTTCTCATTGGATAGAGGAAAATGGAGCAATCATCCTTGACTTTGGTCACCAATGTTAGCTACCTTCCACAGGGTCCCAGCTCTGGGAACAGGGATCATGTGACTCAATACTGAGAAATACTTCATCTAATCAGTCCCATTCAGGAGGAAAAAAAATTGGAACTTAAAATCTTAGAAAAGTTAAATTTGAAAACTATCTTCACATTTAATTGGAAAACACTATTAAAAGTAAATAAATAAATAAAATTTAAAATGTGACAAAAAAAGAGTATGATTTATAGAGTTGTATCTCAAAGAGAAGAATTCTGTGAAGCAGAGCCAAGGAGGAAGTGAATTCTAGGCATGGCTAGCTTAAGAACACAGAGATGGGAGATCGAGCAGCAGGTATGAAGAAATGGATAAAAGGCTAATTTGGTTGGTTTACAGAATAAATTCGTGTGCTCAGCTTTGCAGACACAAACAAATGCCATTTCCTTTCTTTTCATGGAAATCCAGGGAACAGTTGGGGTCAGGATTCTGGGGTCAGGAAAAATGCAAGGTTTCTTTTTTTTTTCTGACAATTAAGTCGCTTCTATCCATGCATTTCAGGAAAAGAATCCATATTTCCTGAGTTTTAACCTTAGACGTAGTTCTAGCCCATGAGATGATGGTCTCGGAGATTGGAAGTACATGGCCTAGGGCTGGGAGAATGTGAACTTTCAGCCTCTTACATAGAGGGAAGAGGAGTCCTGAACAGTGAAGAGTTTAAGGAAAATTTAAAATATAGTTTTCTAGTGATAGAAGGGGAAGTTTCTGGGAGATGCCATGTTATTGGGAACAAAAGGATCATGCATGTGACTTTTGAAGTTGAAACCAAGCTACTACATGGGAGTACAAATGACATGAACCAACTACTAAAAGCTCCCTGCTATTACCATTATTTATTTGGACAGTGAAGGTCTAATGTGACAAGCTGATTATTTTTCGAGCATTCTCAAGTACATTTTTCTTCTAGGGAGTATAAGTACTCAAAGAGGTAGTTATAAGGCTAAGATTAAGTATAGGTCTCTATGATGACAAAGGCCTGGCTGCCAAAAATATGTATTTCCCTTTTTGGAGTATTCAGGGCCTCAGGTAGTAGCAAAAGGCTTCATACATGTATGGGTCTCTGATTGAAAGTCAGTCAATTAGTAAGTATAAATTAAGTGCCTATTATGTCCCGGGCATTGGGCTTAGTGCAGGGAGTACAAAAAAAAAAAAAAAAAAAAAAAAAAAGGGAGTAAAAACCAACCACAAGAGAGGATTTATTTATTGGAATGTGAATAGGTAGGGAATTGTCCATTTAGCAAGTTTGTGTCTGGTGGTTCTTTTCAACAATGAGGAGATTCAGGCCAGTTCCAATAGATTTGTGATGAAGAGAGCCATCTGCACCTAGACTATGGAGACTGAGTGTGGATTCAACATAGTTTTTTCACCTTTTTTGTTGATGTTTGCTTGCATTTCATTTTTTTCTTATTTTTTTCCTTTTTGATCTGATTTTTCTTGTGCAACATAATTGTGGAAATATGTATAGAAGAATTGCACATGTTTAACATGTATTGAATTACTGTCTAGGGGAGGGGATGGAAGAAAGGGAGGAAGAAAACATTTGGAATACAAGGTTTTGTAAGGATGAATGTTGAAAACTATGTATATATTTTGAAAATAAAAAGCATAAAAATAAAAATAGTGTCTGTTGAGGTTCAGAAGGGACCCCAAAAGGTTGTAGACCAGTGTCATGAGATGTGTCAAAAAAATTTGCAGGCTTGAACCCAAATCTAAGTCAAGAGGCAGAGTTTATTGTAATTGTAACATCAACTGAAGTTGACTAAATTCCAAAAGAATTTAGCAAAGAACCCAGAGAAAGAAGACAAATTTATCCAGTTCATGTCATTGATATGCTAATTTTATGGCTTACAGGTAGGTTTGAGTAGTGGTCTATTCACTATTGTCTCAGGAACTTTATTATCACTGACCAACAGATTATCTATTTGACAGTCAGTAATGTTTGTATGACTATTCTAAGACCAGAAAACTTTAGAATCATTGACATAGTTAGAACAATAATACTCTAAGGTCAAAGAGCCTCAGGATCCCTAATATACCTTCCCTAAAGTCTAAGAAAAGAAATATTATTATATTCCTAGGCCAGAAGATTTTTAAAAACATTAATGGAATGATTGTTAAAATAATAGCACTCTAAGGTCAGGGAGACTTCAGAATCACTGCTTCTAAAGTCAAAAGATGTTAGAATCATTGACACTGTTAGAACAAAAGCACTTTAAAATCAGGAGACCTTAAAATTATTGCTATATTTCCCCTAGAAGCTGTACCCCATCAAGTCCAACCATGGGATATTACTGTGAGTCTTGAGGACTGTATAAGGCTTTTGGATAATATAGGAAGGGAATATGAGACTCATCAGAGATTAAAGGAAGATATATTGATTGCTTTTTTAGACTTCAGTCAATCCTTTACTTGATTTTTGCATTTTCTATAGGACAAAATAAATGTTATCCAGCACTCAGTATATCCAGTCTTGCTGTGAGTGCTTGGGAACTGAAGACATTTTTAAACACATCTCTGGAGACATAGGTACTAGCTATATACACAAGCTAGATTGTGAAATTTCCCAGAGACAATTCTAAATATAGACAAAACAAGCAAAAAAAGATGAGATTTTGGAAGTTTGCATCAAAGACTGAACCGAATCTGTGAAAGCCTAGAACTTGGGGTCCAGAAACACAGAATACATAATAATAATAATAATAATAATAATTGACATTTATACAGCACTCACTATTTTAGTGTCTTAATATATTTGAACCTCATAACACCTATTTGGGAGATTGGGGAGGTAACCCCAAGTTCTCTTCCAGTTCAACCTCTTATCTTTTTGTATTTCTTTTCATTGGATGCCTTTGGGATATAGATCTATTCCTGATATTCCTAAATCAAAAGATATGCACAGTTTCATCCTCCTTAAAGTATTATTCCAAATTGCTCTCCAGAAAGGTTGTATCAGTTCACAACTCTGAATTGTTTTATCCATACCTATCAGAATGACTAATATGACAAAAAAAAGTGCTGGATTTGGGAAAACTGGGACACTAACAGTGGGATACTATGGTCTTCTGAACCATATGAAGTAGAAAACACAGTATTATTATCACCATTTTTCAAAGCAGATAACTGAGATTCTGACAAATGACCTTATCTGATTCAACTTGATTTGATTTTGACAAGTCAATTGGTAGGCTAGAAGCCTTTCCAGTAAGAACAGGAGTGAAACAAGGATGTCCATTATCACTTCTATTTATTATTGGACTAGAAATTTTAATTTTAGCAATGAGAAGAAAAAGAAATTAAAGGAATAAAATAAGTACTGAAGAACAAAACCATCACTATTTGCAAAGATATGATGTTATACTTTGAAAATCCTAGAAAATCCATTTAAAAACTACTTGAAATTATTAACATTAGCAAAGTTGCAGGATACAAAATAAACTTACATAAATCATCACATTTCTATATACTACCAACAAGGTAAAAACAAGTGAAACAAGGATGTCCATTATCACTTCTATTTATTATTGGACTAGAAATTTTAATTTTAGCAATGAGAAGAAAAAGAAATTAAAGGAATAAAATAAGTACTGAAGAACAAAACCATCACTATTTGCAAAGATATGATGTTATACTTTGAAAATCCTAGAAAATCCATTTAAAAACTACTTGAAATTATTAACATTAGCAAAGTTGCAGGATACAAAATAAACTTACATAAATCATCACATTTCTATATACTACCAACAAAGTCCAGCAGCAAAAGATAGAAAGAGAAATTCCATTTAAAATAATTGTAGACAATATAAACTATTTGGAAGTCTAACTGCCAAGACAAACTCAGGAACTATGGGAACAAAATTATAAAACACTTTTCCCACAAATAAAATCAGATTTAAATAACTGGAAAAATATTAATAGCACACAGGTAGCTGAGCCAATATAATAAAAATGACAATTCTACCTAAATTAATGTATTTATTCAATGCCATTTGAATCAAACTATAAAAAATTATTTTAGAAAGCTAGAAAAAATAATAATTCATTTACACGAACAAAAGCTCAAGGATATCAAGGAAATCAAAGAAAAAAAAATGCAAAAGAAGATGGTCTAACCACACCAGATTTCAAACTGCCTTATAAAGCAGTAATTATCAAAACAACCTGGCACTACTGGCTAAGAAATTGAGTGGTGGATCAATGGAATAGATTAGGTATAAGCTACATCATAGTAATGGACTATAGTAATCTAGTATATGATAAACTTCAAAATCCAAGTTTTTGGAACAAGAACGCATTATATGACAGAAATGTTGGGAAAACTAGAAAACAGTATGGCAGAAACTAGGTACAGACCAACTACTCACACCATTTACCAAGAAAAAGTCAAAACAGGTACATGATTTACACACCAAGGGGCATACCATAAGCAAATTAAGAGAGCATGGAATGATTTATCTGTTAAAGGGAAGATTTAAGAACCAAAGAAAATATAGAGAGCATCATTAAATGTAAAATAAGTTATTTTGATTCAGAAAGTTAAAAATGCAACCAAAAGTATATATATGTTTAAAGAAAAAAAATAGGGGGGAAATTTATAATAAGTATCTCTGACAAAGACCTCATTTCTCAAATATGTAAAGAACTGAATCAAATTTATAAAAATACAAGGCATTCCCAAATTGTGAAATAGTTAAAGGATATGAATAGGCAATTTTCAGACAAAGAAAGCAAAGCTATCTATAATCATATTTTTAAAATGCTCTAAACCAGAAAGGTTGGGTCAGTTCATAATTCCACCAACACGCATTAGTGTCCCAGTTTTCCCACCTCTAACACTTTCCTTTTTTAGCCAATCTGATAGGTGTGGATAAAACAATTCAGAGTTGTGAACTGATACAACCTTTCTGGGGAGCAATTTGGAATAATGCTTTAAAGACCATGAAACTGTGCTTATCCTTTGATTCAGGAATATCACTGCTAAACCTATATCCCAAAGGTATCCATTGGGAAAAAAAAAAAAAAAAGGACATGGTCATAGAAAAAATATTTATAGCAGTGTTTTTGTGGTTTCAAGAATTGCAAAACAAAGGATTGCCCACCAATGGGGGAATGAGTAAAAAGGCTGTGATATATTATTGTAATCGAATATTATTGTGTTTTAAGAAATGACAAACAGGACAATTTCAGAAAAACCTGGAAAGACTTACATAAACTGATGCATAGTGAAGTGAACAAAACCAAGAGAATATCATACACAGTAACAGCAATATTGTGTGATGAAGAATGATGAATGACTTAGCTAGCTATTCTCAGCAATGTATTGTATCCAAGGTAATCCCAAATGACTAATGAAGAAGCTCTATTTGTCTTCAGAGAAAGAATTGATAGTGATTGAATAAAAAATGGAAGCATGCTATTTTTCATTTTTTTCTTTTATTCTTCTTGTACAAAAACAACTGACATATAAATGTTCTACATAATTGCACATGCATAGCCTTTTAAAATGCACCAGAATGCCTTTTCAGGATGAAGAATATGGAATTATGTATAACTTTGCCACATTAGGAAGCTTGCTGGAGTTTCAGTAGTCAATTACACATACTTTGAATATAGTTTAAACCTTAAGCATCCTAGAGTGTAGGACCATAGACTTTTCTGTTTATTCAGGAATATTGTCACCCTTGTTTCACCCTAGTCTTCCTTTTTTAGTCACAGGAAATAAAGGAGAAAGAGTATCTCCTTTTTGTATTTCATACTGATATGGCTGGATGGGCAGATAGATCGTTGATTATTTGTGATCTGATTATCAGTCTTTACTAATCTAAGGGAATATCAACTTGTTTTGGGAAATATTTTTGGGTCCTGATTTAGAAAAGGGTTGTGGTATCCTCAGAATATACTAAAACCATTATGTAAGTAAGTAATCAAAGCCCCAAAGCCGATATGGCTTTCTTATTAGTGAAGATCAGCACCTTGGAGAGAGGAGAGAGAACTTCATTTTTCTTTGAGTCTCTTCAGTTACTTTGGGCTCTGCAGTCATTTTGGACACTTCTGGAGCTTCTGGCTTCAGATAAGAGGGATGATACCAGACCCACTTCAGATTGCTGAAGAAAAAAAAAAAAAAAACAATCAGCTACCAAAGGTTTGAATTCTTCCTACCAAATACTAATTCCATGACAAACATGCAAACGGAATGGCAAAGAAGCCCATTTATCCAAATCACAGCAAAACAGAAATCAAAGAAGGAGTAAATATGACTATATAGCAGACAATCAAGAGTAAAGGAGTTCTTTCTTTGGGTATGAGGAAATATAAGCTGGGGGGAGGGGGGAGGGACATGAAGGAGACTGATAGCTCCTCCCATGTTGACCTCTTCCCAGAATCTTTTCCTTCTGCAACCTGAAATGGGGTTGGCATCATATAGAACTCGGAAGTACCTGAAGTGAAGGCAAAACATGAAGCAAATGTTCATAAATTCAAAGATATCAAAGCTGTCCTCTCTCTATTCTCTCCAATTCCATCTCACTCCCTCCTCAAATAAGTACAAGACATTGATATCCACAATTAAAGGGTCTTAGGTTACAGGTTCTGGGCATTGAGATACGGTTTAGGTAAAAGATCTAGGACCTAAGCATTTATTTCATAGAGTTTCATTCTAGAAGCAGATTTAGGATTCCTGCCACTCTTAATCTGTGGTACATAAACATTTTTTAAAATAAAATTTTTAAAATAAAAAAAATTAAATATTTTAAAAACTATTTCATTTTAATTAAGTTCCTTTATAATCTTATGTATTTTATTTTGTGTATTTGTAAATGTTAATCTGAAAGGAGTCAGCCTACTGTAGTGCAATGAAATTGAAGTCTCAAGAGATAAAATCATTTTCTGCTTCACAGACACCTCTTCAAAGATGGTCTAACTTCAATTCTTGCTTTTACAATATTTTTATTTTGAAGTAATGATAAAAATTAACATTTATGTAGAACCTACTATGTGCCAGGCATGATGTTAACCAGTTTACAGATGTTATTTCACTTGAGATAATATCTATTTATGTATTTAACCATTGGCTGGCACTAATTTCTACTTGCCCAGTTCTGTTCAGCCAAATGCTCTGAGTCTTAAGGAAACTCACATTTGCCCTAACAATTAGAATATGGGTTGAAAGGCTTATTGTTAAATGTTTCCGTATCAAGATTCTCAAAGAGAGAGTTAATAATTCTAATGCCTTCCTATTCCATTCTGTGATAGTCCTGACTAGTCATGAGCTATTTGATTTTGTGAATTTATTTAATCACAAAGAAGCTGTTGAGCCCTGATCAAAGCTGAACCCCACCTTCTTTTTGAATTTTCTATTCTCCAACAAGGCATAATCAGGAGACTGTTTCAATAGAAATAGACAAATGCTTAGATACTGCAAACAGTGGTTTTATTCAGCATTGAATTGATAATAAAACAGAAAATATTGTATAATATATAATAAAACAATATACCAACAAATGACTGCCAACCTGCTGCTGCTCTTCTAAATCCTGGGATCCAACCCCCTCCCCATAGATTGTACAAAAACTTCATTATTTATTAAGCACCTACTATATGCCAGGCACTGTGTAAGTTCTAAGAATACAAAAAGAGGTAAAAGAGACTTTGGCCTCAAGGAGTTTACAATTTAATATTTTATAATCTAATTCTTTAATCAAGAGTTCTAAGAAATGTGTAGTTTGAGTTTGTTTTATTTCCCACAGCTTTCCTCTTGCAAGTGGACAAAAATGTACCCCAAAGATCTTGACCTGTATAAATAATAGAGCTAATCTTTATATAAAGACACAGAAACTTTGTAGACATTCAGGACCTAGACTGATCATACAATTTCCCTTTTCCATAGACTTGAATTTTTGATAGATTAGGCTCCTACAGGTAGTAATTTTTTATTTGTTTGTTTCTGTTGACATGTCTCTGACACTGCTGTCACTGCCCTGACATCCCTCTCTCTGAGTTTGAGCATGTTTCCTTCTGCCACTGATAGAATAGTACAACTGGATGATGAACTAGATCAAGTGGTAGCTTTAAGAACAGAAGGTCTGAGTTCAAATCCTACCACAGATATTTGTTAGCTGTGTGATACTATATGAAATCATTTAACCTCACTTTGATTCAGTTTTCTTATCTGTAAACAAGAGATAATAATAAGATCTATATCATAAATTTGTTGGGAGAGCAAAATAAGATAATATATATAAATAAGTTGCAAAGTACTATATAAATGTTAACTACTGTTAATTATTATGTCCCTTTCTGTAACTAAATCCTTTCCCTAACTACTAGGCCAGTATCTCCTTTCCTCTTTGAAGGATGGAGAGATATAGGCATAGAACAAGAGACATTACATTTATTATTTTTTTAAAACCTGATATGATTTCACTGACATAAGGAACTCCCTCTACCAGAAGCAATTTAATGTGTGTCAGAAATAGGACTAGGATCCAGTTCTTCCTGACTTTGAAACTTGTTTTCTACCCACTATTCAACACTACCTCTCTACATTTATATTAGGTTGTGAGCTTCTTGGGGACTGGGACTGTCTTTTACACTCTTATTGTATTCTTGGGACTTAGCACAGGTGCTTGATAAATCCTAATCAATGAGTTGATTATTGGTTGATTATAAATTTTATTTCAAAAACTATTAAAATAAAGCATTAAATTAGTTTTGTATATGTGGCTTTTTTCTGTATCCACATCCTTATCTACTTTGCAGCCTTTGACACTTGTGATGTTCAGGCTAGCTGAGAGAGAGAGAGAGACAGAGACAGAGACAGAGACAGAGAGAGAGACAGAGACAGAGACAGAGACAGAGGGAGAGAGAAACAATCATCTCATCAATTCCACTGAGTTAACACCTTGTTTCAAGTATACTTCTCCAGAGTCCTGACTCTATATAGACACTGATGATCACTCTCTTCTCTAGATTTTCATGATTGCATTGAGTTCCAGTAGTTAGGCAGAAAATCTGCACTATGTATTGTTAATGATTTTTCCAACTTACTCCCATAATGTTTATTAGAATATGGAGGAAAAGAATCAGCTGTTTCTATAATAGCTTATTTAATAGTTTGGTTTTTTTTTCCCCTTTGATTAGCAATTGAAGATAACTTTAAAAGGGATAAAATTGATTGGGGTTTCTCTTGTGCCTTAAGTGGTGCAAAGGTTTATCAAAGAAATTAACATTATAACCAAAATTCGCTGTGGGGTAACTTGAAAAGTGTATTTTTAACCTGTTCCATGATGGAGATTAATTCCTTTTAAAAATTGTATTGATACCCCTCATATGATATCTTTCTTTTATGCAATCATTTCTAGATATATGTTTCTTCCTCCTTTCCTTATAGCAAAGAAAAATAATTACGTGAAACCAACTTCTTCCTCTGAGAATTATGTGTAACATTTCACCCTTTTCCAACAAAAGAAAGGAGTTAATTTCCTCCTCTCTTCTCAGGGCCAGGATTAGTCATTATAATTACATAGAATTCAGTGTCATTTTAGAACTCCTTGGTAGTTTGATTGATGTAGCACTAAATATATAAATTAATTTATGTAACAATCTCTTTATTAAGATTTCCTTTTTCCAACACTGGGAATTGAATGTAAACTGTTAGCACTTATACCTTCAGAATCCAATTCTTAACGTGCAACAAGAAAATTGGATTTACACACATTATGTTGTACATAGGTTATACTGTAACATATGTAATATGTATGGGATTGCCTGTCATCTAGGGGAGGGAGAAGAGAGAGGGAGGGATAAATTTGGAAAAATGAATACAAGGGATAATGTTATTTAAAAAATTACTCATGCATATGTACTGTCAAAAAATTTATAATTATGAGATTAATAAAAAAAATAAAAAATAAAAATAATTCTGGAAAAAGGTCTCAGACTTTAAGAGACTTCCAAAGGGCTCCATGACACTAGGAAACATTAAGAACCCCTGGATTTGAGTAAATGTAACTAAATGTAAATAAACTTAAACTTAACATCCTGAAAAAAAAAAAAAAAAAAGATTTCCTTTTTCCAGATAGCCTATAACAGCCAACCCTTAGCAATGGTAAAAAGTACCTTTCTTACCTGGATTTGTAGATTGTAAGTTCCTCAAGGGCAGGAATTTTCATTTTTGTCTTTGTATCCCTACCACATAGCCCAGTTCCTGAAACAAAGAAGGCACATAAGAAATGTTGGTTGAACATGACTAATATAGAAATATATTTAAAAGAATTGCACATATTTAATCTATATCAGATTGTTTTCTGTTTTAGGGAAGGGAGAGGTAAGAGAGGGAGGGAAAACATGGAACACAAAGTTTTTCAAAAATGAATGTTGAAAACTACCTTTACATGGATTTGAAAAACAATTAAATACTATGGGGGGAAAAAGAAATGTTTATTGATTAATAGCTTGATTTTCAGGGACAACATATGTATATTTGGCTTTTAGTTAGATATTAAAAATGGAATTGAGCCACTTCGTGGTTGATCTCTCCAAAGTTATCAATTATATCTTAATTGGCCTTTCTCAATCTTCAAACTCCATGATTTCTCTTCAACCTTTGACCCCATCAGTCCCCTTCTCCTTGATTCTTTCTTCTCTCCAGGGTTTTTATAACATTAATCTCTCCTATTTCTCTTACTTATCTGAACAATCCTTCTCAATCTTTTTTGTTTTTCATGATTTCATCCTGGTCATGTCCTCTAACATGAGCTGTAGGAAAATCACCTCAGCAACTGTGTGAAGGAAAGAGAGAGACATGGCTTGAGCCCCTTGAGGACAAAGTCCTCAAAATTGTCTATTTTGTATCTTGTTATTTTTGAATGGAAAGGGGGTCTAATAATAAATGGTTTTGAATGATTAATAGTAGCAATGAGTAGTAAGTTGTCTGAGAGCCTGGGATGACTACCCCTTTTCTTATAAAATATAAAATAATTCAAAATAAAATATAAAAAATAAAATTAAAAAGTTTTTTTTTAAATTTTCAAAACATATGCATAGATAATTTTCAACATTCACTCTTGCAAAACCTTATGTTCGAAATTTTCTTTTCCCTCCATTCCCATTATCCTTCCTCCTAGATGGCAAGTAATCCAATATATGTTTTAAAAAAATGTGCAATTCTTCAATACATATTTCCTCAATTATCATGTTGCACAAGAAAAATTAGATCAAAAAGGAAAAAAAATGAGAAAGAAAACAAAAAGCAAACAACAAAAACAAGTGAAAAAACTATGTTATGATATACACTCAGTAGCCAGAATCCTTTCTCTCGGTGCAGATGGCTCTCTCCACCCAAGACCATTGGAACTGGCCTGAATCACCTATCTGTTGAAAAGAGCCACGTCCATTAGAAATGACCATCATATAATCTTGCTGTTGCCTTGTAAAATGATCTCCTAGTTCTACTCACTTCCCTTAGCATCAGTTCATGTTAAGTCTCTCCAGGCCTTTCTGAAGTCATCCTACTGATTGTTCCTTATAGAACAATAATATTCCATAATATTCATGTACCATAACTTATTCAGGCATTCTCCAACTGATGGGCATCTATTCAGTTTCCAGCTCCTTGGTTGTCTCCTTTTTGCACATGTGGGTCCTTTTACCTCTTTTATGATCTTTTTGGGACAGACTCAGTAAAGAGACTGCTGGGTCAAAGAATATATGCCCAGTTATGCCTGTCAGCATAGTTTCATACTGATCTCCAGAATGGTTGGATCCATTCACAACTCCACCAACAATACATCAATGTTCCAGTTTTCCTACATCCCCTCCAACATTCAGCATTATCTTTTCCTGTAATATTAGTCAGTTTCTTCATGACAATGTGTGTGGACTACTCCTTTTCTTCTGTTCTCCCTACCAACATTTCATCTAAATGAAATCAGGTCAACTAGAAATCATGGGAATTATTAAAAAAGGAAAAAAAAATACAAAAAGGCTACCCTATAGACTAGGGCCAAGCAGGAAAGAGAGTAGGAGTTTTAAATTAAAGGGGGTAAGGCAGGTAATATTTCCTTCCCAGAGATGGGTTGAATGGGTTAATGCAGATAAAAGATTGAATATATAGATAAGAGATCATCTGATCTTTAGGCAGCAATTGTTTAGAGTCACCAAAATTTCTGCTTCTTTCCCCCTCCTGTTCCTCTGAATGAAGCAAAGCCCAGCCATTAATATGGGAAAGTCTTCCCCCAAATTTTCCTGAGCTGATTCTCCATGATTCTGTTTCCATGGGAAATGTCCTGATAATATTAACACTAGACATACTCTAGGAAGCAGTATGATACAATCTTCTAATTTGTAATCAGGCAGCTTCATTATACTTTTGAAATGACAAGTATTAAGTCAGTTGATTTTTTTTGGTCCCAATTTCTAGCTCTACATATCAGCATAGGGCCAGGACCTGTACTCCACAATAACCCTGGCTTTGAAACCCTCATACTTTTACAGCATTATGCTTATTTGAGAGTCTGGCAACAAGGATGTAGGGTGTCAACATTTCTCCCAATAATGAACTGTCAATTACTCAGAAACACTATGCTTAAAATGGGAGAAACATCTCATGGAGCTGAATATAATTGTTTAGTTCATGGCATTCTCAATGTCAGTCAGAGCCTGCCAAAATTCCTTGGGTTCACATTAGTACTGAGCAAAAGTGTAACTCCAGACTGCACTTTGACTACACTACATACTATCCCCAGGAAATGAGATCATAGTTCCACAACACTCTTCTGCCAGATTTTGGGCTGTTAAGGGATTTCCTTCAATATGACATGAAGACCTCAAGTCAAATGAATGTTTTCCAGAAGTCACTGGGAAGAGTTTTCTCTCAGCAATCAATCGAGTATTTCTTAAGTGTCTACTATATGCCAGGAACTGTGCAAAAAAGTAAGTCTGTTTCCTAAAGGAATTAATGAGATGGTCTATCAATTTTCAATAATCAAGGCCTGCTACTATTCAAGTTCAAAAATAAAGTCTCTTTTTCCTTATTTGTCAATATTAACTTATTCCCCAAAGTACCTTGTTGTCCCCTAGTTAAATTTCTAGGAACTCACAGACAAAAAGTTGTCAAGCACAGAGACAGAACTGAGATTTGACTACCTGTGCTTAGGTCATGATCTGCCTGACTTTTATTTTGACAGGAATCTCAAAAAACTTTAGATAAACCTCAGCAAATTTTTGAGATCCCATTAGGCATGGAATTGTGCCTCACTAGGCAAGAGCTTATCAGATGTTTGCTAAACTGAATTGAACATTGTTGCTTCCCTTATTGTACAGCTAAGTGGCCCAATGGATAGAGGACTAGGCCTGGAGTCAGGAAAACTCATTTTCATTGAGTTCAAATCTGGCCTCAGACCCTTGCTAACTATGCGACACTGGGGTCATTTAACCCTGTTTGCCTAAGCATTCTTACCTGTAAAAAAGTCTGGTGAAGGAAATGGCAAACCTCTCCAGTTTCATGCCAAGAAAACTCCAAATGAGACCATGAAGAGTCAGAAATGATTGAACAAGAAAATTCCATTATTCTGGTCCAGTGTTACTACTCCGGTAAATTAGAAGTTCAAAAATATAATTTCTTTAAATTATCATATATCTAAATATGGAATGTTTATGTTAGAAGCATCTATTTCAAATAGTTTAAAAAATCAAGACAAATCTCTATTTAGTAAGTTTAATTTAATATTTAAATCGATAAATAAAGATGAATAAAGGTGGTTCCTGCCCTCAGAGAGTCTATGATTTAGTTAATTACTATAATTTAATAATTGTGGGTTACATTTTTATTAATAACTGCTTTTCCATAGTCAACATTATCCTGTTGTTTATATATTAATATAATTACAAAATAGTTTTGAGAAGGCAGCCTATGTAGTCAGGGGAGCTAGATTTGAGCTTCAGCTATGCTTCCTTACTACTTTCCTCAACTGAAAAATGAGGGATTTGGACTAGGTGACTTCTAAAACTCCTTTTGAGCTCTAGCATCTGATATTACAAACTTTCAATTTTGCTCCCCCAGCTTGGATCCTTGAACAACTAATTTCTTTGATGGATGTAAACAAAGCCCTTAAATTACCAATCACTAAGCATTTATTAGATATATACTATGTGCTAGACATTCTGCTGTAAGTAATGGGAATTCAAATACTAAAATGAGACAATCCCTGCACTTATGGGACTTACATTAAGTTACATTTAGTGATAAGTAACTATAGAATTATACAAAATAAAGGGGAATACACAGTGCCAGGCACTATGCTAAGTGTTTTGTTTGTTTTTAAAAATACCTCATTGATTGGGTGGTGAGACACCAGGAGACGAAGACCCAGGAGAGTCAGGAAAGCCCTTTTGAATCAGGTAGCATTTGAAATGACCTTTGAAGCACTCTAGGGATTCCAGAAGGCAGAGATGATGGACAACATCCCTTGCAGAGAGAGAGTCTGTGCCAAAGCATGGAGACAAGATACAGAATGTTTGTACAGGGGAATAATGAATAGGCCAGTGCAGAGTATATGAGGAGAGACAATATGTAATTAGCCTGCAAAATAGACTGGAGTCAGATTGTGAGGGGTTTAAAATGCCAGAAGAATTCATAGCTCATCTTAAAGGCAATAGGGAGCTTCTTTAGCTTCTTGAGCATGGTTACATTTGTGCTTTAGGAATATCAATTTGGCAGTTGTGTTGAGGAAGGATCAGAGAGGTGAAAGACTGAATACTGGGGGACCAATTAAAATAATTCAGAGGAGAGATGAGGTCTAAACTAGAGCATATTGAATCTACAAACCATTTTGCTTTTTCCCAATATCTACATTGGGATTTAGATAGGACTCTCCCAAAGGAATCTTCCAAAATAATAAAAATCTCTCTTCCTTTTTTTCAAGTTTAGACCACATTGACTGCTCATCATTCTGCAGTATTTACCCAAGATAGCTATATGTCTGCATACAAACACAGACATGTAGGATTTCCTGGACTAGCCCTCCAGCTGAATGTCATCCTGGATAATATGTATTTTTCACTTGTAGCATGCTAGCTAATCTCTAAAGCTCCTTAAAATGTTATTATTTTTATGGTTACATACTGAATTCTCCAGTGTGGATGTTTAAATTGACATAAGCAGGCTAAGGCACATAACTAGTGATGACTTGTTTGTAAGAACGGATGTAAAAGACAAGAATGAGCAATGAGAAAAAATATTGAGCGATCATGTCACAAGAATTAGAGGGGGTAGGCAGTTAAAGAGCTAATAGTACCCTCAATTCAGTTAAACAGTTATTTATTAAGCACCTTTTAGGTGTAAGATATTGAGCTAAGTAATCTGCTGATGTAACATCAACAACAAGAGAAAACAGTCCTTCCCTGCCAGGATATAATCTATGTCTCAGATTAAGAGGAAGACCTCTTCACATTCAGACCTGTAAGGCTTGGGAAAGTTGCAGTCCAGCAGAGGGAGTAGCCATGTCCCTGCAATCACAGAGACATAGAATCATAGTAATACTTATTATTCTTCTATAATAAAAAACCAAAACAAAGGTATTTCACCACAGATTTTTAAAAATCTGTTCACCATATTGTAACTAGCTCCACCTACTGGACAAAAGTATTATTTGCTGAGAAAAGCTCTACAGGTGTGTGTGCTTGTATAAAACATTATAGAAGTGATAGCATTTCATTTGAAATATGCCATTTAGCTCTGCCTAAAGGGCTATCACACTGCGCATTCCTTTCATCCAGCAGTTTTTCTGCTGGACTTATATCCCAGAATGATCTTAAAGAAGGGAAAGGGACCTGTATGTGCAAGAATGTTTGTGGCAGCCCTCTTTGTAGTGGCCAGAAATTGGAAACTATGTGGATGCCCATCAGTTAGGGAATGGCTGAATAAATTATGGTATGTGAATGTCATGGAATATTATTGTTCTGTAAGAAATGATGAGCAGGATGAATCAGAGAGGGTTGGAAAGACTTACATGAACTGATGCTGAGTGAAATGAGTAGGACCAAGAGAACATTGTACACAGCAACAAGAAGACTAAACTATAATCAATTCTGATGGATGTGGCTCTTTACAAAAATGAGATGATCCAGGCCAGTTCCAAAGATCTTGTGATGAAGAGAGCCATCTACACCCAGAGAGAGGACTGTGGGAACTGAGGGTGGACCACAACATAGCATTTTCACACTTCTTGTTGTTTCCTTGCATTGTATTTTCTTTCTCATTTTTTCCTTTTTGATTTGATTTTTCTTGTGCAGCAAGATCATTGTATAAATATTGCATATATTGGATTTAACATATATTTTTACCAAGTTCAACATACATTGGATTACTTGCCAACTAGGGAAGGAGGGAGGGATGGGGGGAGGGAAGAATTGGAACACAAGGATTAATGTCAAAGAATTATCCATGCATATGTTTTGAAAATAAAAAGCTTTAATAAAGAAATAAAATGAACTAACAAACCAAAAAAAAAAAAAACAAAACCATTCAAGTGAATTTGTCCTTAAGCTCCCCAATTATCCAGAAGCTAATCAAGAAAAGCTACATGAGTTCTGGATGTATCAATTAAGATATAGAGTAAGTGGTTCTGATGAGGTTTAGATTTAGGGAACCAAAATGAGATGAGGGTTTCTGGTGGTCAGGGAGTTAAATGAAAATGTCTAGTGGCAGGTTTGGGGTTCAGGGAACCAAAGGGAGAGGTTTAGCCCCCTGCAACCCCTTGGGATTTGGTGCAAGGATAGGGAGTTTGGGGGACTCCCTTCGGGCAGTGCAGAGGTTCTCTGTAAAGGAATTTACAAACCGGAAAACCTAGATTAATAAGAGGTTTATTATAGAGATTGGAAGTAAAGTTAGAAATCCTGACAGAGAGGTATACAGTCTGGTTAGGAAATAGGTAAGGATAAAGAAAGGATGGCACTGGAAAGAGTATTCCAGTAGACAGAGGCCCCTGACATCCCAAGCATGGCATAGCATGGCACATTTGGAACCTCTGCAAAGAGAGGACTTTGGTTTGGCTCTTTTATAATGGGAGCTTAGAGACAAACTGAAAGGGGCTTGTGGGTGGAGTCCCAAGTTGGCTCCTCTCTGGGTTTCAGCTTGAGCTGGAATTTGAATTGAATTCAATGAGTTTCAGGACTGAGCTGACCCCACCCAGATAACAAGGATGAAATTGTTTGTCCCTTGGGACAGGGTCCCTCACTGAGGTAGTTGAAGGAGATTTCCTCCTTTAAGGATTTTTAGAGCTTCAGGGTCCCGTCTTCAGTTTGACATACTTTGTGAATGACCAAGAATAAATGCAGCTGGAAGCTCATCAGCTTTGAAATAGACCTTGAGACATTTAGCTTCAGTAGCAGATAATGCAAAAAGTTGAAGTCTGAGAGACCTGACCTTCAGGAAACAACTGTCCATCCAAGAATGAATGTTATTACCTATTTTGGTAACCCAAGAAGCAAGTCAATCCATACTCCCATTCTGGGACCTTGGACAGTTAAGTAGCACAATGGATACTTGTAGTCCAGAAGACTGATTTAAATTTGAACTCAAGATACTGATTTTGGGCAAGTCAGTGAGTATGTCAAGGCAGACTGTAAAAAGGGGATAATTGTACTTATTTCTCAAGGTTGTAGTGAGAATCCAGTGAGATATTTGTAAAGTGCCTAGCACATTTACTGGTATGAAGTCTGTGCCAAATTTATTCATTTCTTTTCCCTTCCAATTTGCAGCTCCATTTTGTCTTCCCTCATTAAAATGTAAGCTCCTTGAGGACTTTTTGCTTGGCTTATACTAATTATGTAATGCTTGTTTCCTTCCTCCCTTCCAAGGAAAACCAACTTTGGGAAGCTGATCTCTTAATTTAGAGAGAAGTGTTGGCTGGGGACACGGCAAAGGTATTGATTGAAAGGGTCACTTAAAATACACTTAAAAATACACTTAAAATACACTTAAAAAAATTCATGAGGATTCTATGGGGAAAAATAAAAAGGTCTCCCATTAATAAGTTGTAAATTACTCCTTTGGCAAGTGATCCTTTCACAAGGCATCTCTACATCCATTCTACCTAGTTCCTTTATATATTTGTGGGAAAGTATGCTCGACTTTGGGGAATAACTTCTTTTAATCAGTTCTTTTGCTATACAATTTTAGAAAATACTTTTGTTAGAAAGCTAATTTTCTGACTGTTACTAAGAATTACACAGGGGAGCACTTGTAGATACTAAAATCCAGTCATTCAGGATTAATCTGAGTGTAGGTGTCAAAACAAACAAAAACCAAAGTAGATTGAGGCTACTTAAGGGTCTCCAACAACTGGAAAACATCACTATTACAATATAAGTCATTATCTACAAATTTAAGTCAAGAAAAAGTTAAATTTTCTGGTATGCTGTATTTGTGAAGGTAAATAAAAGTATTACATTTATGAAAATGTTTCATCTAAAATTAATTTTCAGAACAAAGTATTTAAAAGGGATTTGCCCTCATTTATCCAGAAAAAGACATTTTCCCAGGAGTTTCAGAATGGCTCTCACTGTATAACCTATAATTTTACAATTAACAAATATGAAAGTAATAAGTAGAAAATCTACATTCAAAAAAGCCTTCTTCTCCTTTTTGGTTTTGTTTTAAGGTACCTTAAAGGGACTCTTTTAGTAGCAGTCAGATACTTGAATGAATAATTTCATAAGTGTGGGAAATCCAACCTCAGATCACAATCCCTCCTCACTCTAGGATCCTGGAAGCCTTCCTCTTAATTTCTCAGTGGTATCAGCCTAGCAGCTGGGTTATAATGCAAATATCTAAATGATAACTCATTGCTTGTAAATGGTTTTCAATCTTATACTTTCCTTCCTCAAATTCTGATTGAAGTATTGCTTACAATTTTACCTATATGGGTCTTTTTTCTCCCTTCTCTATTTAGGTTCTCTGATGAGCATACTTTCATCTTTCAGGGGTTCAGGCCTCATACTACTTCCCATTTATCTCCTCTCTTCACCATGATCCTAAGTAGGTTCTAGGTCTAACTAGGGTAGGGCATATGGAATACAGTGAAAGTTATTACCATTTAATTAATTCAATAAACATGTTAAAATGCCTTCAAAGTGCCAGGTCATTAAAAAGGAAAATGGCAGTGCCTGCCCTCAAGGAGCTTAAAACAGACTTTGAGGGGAAAGGGGAAAGAATATACAAAAGGAAGCAGAAAAGGGGTCCAGGGAGAGGGAAACAGCTTTACTTAACGCCTTCTTTGGACCTCCATTTGCTTCTCCCCTCAGATTGAAAAAGAGCAAATTAACTTCTCCGGAAGTCTTCCTTTCCAGGAAACTAATCTTCCATCAGTCTGAGTTCTTGAATAACATGGCACCTCTTTGGGCACCTCCTGGAGGTTATACCTCTGAATGCAGCCCACGTCCAAATTAGGCTTTTTTGGTTACGTCACACTGCAACATCTTACCAAACTGGAATTAAAATGTGTTTCTCATCTTTGCCTATTTTCTTTTATTTTGCTGAGGCAATTGGGGTTAAATGATTTGCCGAGGGTCACTCAGCTAGGCAGTGTTAAAGTGTCTGAGACCGGATTTGAACTGAGCTTCTCCTGACTTCAAGACTGATGCTCTATCCACTGCGCCACCTCGCTGACCTTCACATCTGTTTCTAACCCATTGCTACTCCATACTTCCATTTTAAACTTGTGTAAATTTTAGACTTTATTGAATTTCATCTCTTCTGACTCAGTCCAGTTCTCTACCAAATCAAAACCTTTTGGATCTTGTCCTCCTATTGTGTTCACTATCCCTCCCATTTGCATCACTTGACAAGCATACAATGTATATTAGGGTATCCTGTAGGAGATCTACCACAATTACATTGAACCACTAGCTACCATCACCATCCAACCTAAATCCATCTGGTTTCACCTGACTTTTCTGTTATGCCCGTTTCCCTGAATTGTTCTGCCTCAGACTCCCTGGTGGCAATCCCCCTTCCTGGCCATTAGGACTGAGATAATTAGGGCTAGAAGCCCTGACCACTGGCATTCCAAAGTCATAAACCTTCAGGTGACTTAAACACTTGGTTACTTTCTAGCTTCTTCCTTCTCAATTTATCAGAATTTATGATCCTTCCTCCTTACCCTCAACTGCAAGAACTGAATTTATGGTCCTTTCCTGGAACTTTCCACTCACTAGTGCTCTACCTTCATCCTCCTCTTGTTTCCCTGATCACTGGAGCCCTATAAGAGTAGTTTCTGAACCCCTTGCTCATCACTGGATACTTTGGCACAATAGTCCATCCACTCAGCTAAAATGGCTTGACCAGTCCTAAGTTTCCCTCTAAGAAAATACTCTAATCTCAGTTTTTCTAGCATTACACTACCTAAACATGAATAGTATGATACTTAAAAAGCTTTTCTAAAATCTTAAGTTATATCTATAATGTAATCCTGTCAAAAAAAAAAAAAATTCTAGCATGACCTGTTCCCAATGAAGCCAGCAGAGCTTTTTATACCTGCTTTCCCTTAAAGATATCTGCCAACCCTTTTGTGAATGACCTATTCTAGAACAGCCCGAGAATACAAGTTCCCTGGCATAGTTTAACTCTGTTCTCATTTTGAAAATGGGAAAATTTTGTGGCACTTCTTACTTCCTATGAACTTTCATCTATCATAGGCAGTTCTTCAACAATAACATGTCTGTTCTTTTAGGACCCAAGGATATGGTTTATTTGGGTGAAATGACTTGATTAACGACAGCTGTTCTTAGCAGCCCTTTTAGTTATTTATGTTCTTTCATCTCCAATATACAGATCTTATTCTCTTTTTACAGAGGAAAAAAAGGAACAAAAGACTTGAGCAATCTTTCCTTCTTTGTTAGTGATCACTACCCCATTTACACCAAGCAAAGTTCCTAACCCCAAAAAGCAACAAGAAAAACAACAAAAAACAAACCCAGTTTGTCCCTAGCTTGCCTACTAAGCCTCAACTCATTTGACCTGTTAGAGCAGGAACTGTTTAAAGTTTCTGAACTGGCAAGAAAAAAGATGCATTTAACTGAGTAAGCATGGATCCTTTTTCTTTTTCTTTTAAACATGTGTAAAAGCTCACTTGTTCCCTAGGAAAAAGTCATGAAGTTTTTAATAAGTGAGAATGGTCTATTGATCCAATGTACAAAGATTGTCATTTTACAAGACAGAATTATGGTAGGGCTCCAGTCTTCTCTGCTCCTCTCCCTAACAAAGGAAGTAGCATGCAACACTGTATTTAAAAGAAGTCACTGTAAAAAAGACTGTATTTTTATAGTGAGATATATTTTATATCTGAGTGTAAAAATCCTGAGTTATCACCTTGTAATCCTAACATCTGAGCACCTATCTTTGTTTCCTTGGTTCTATACACACATACACACACACACACACACACACACACACACACACACACACACACAAACTGGTTTTAGCCTTCCCACAGAAATGATAGAGAGACAGATATAAAACATGACAAAGTCAGAAGCAGCAATCTTTTTCCATCAACTCTGACATTAACATAAATGAACATATTTGAAGATACCTCAGAGATGTTTTCTGGCTGATTCTACCATATTACCCAAATCACAGGACCAAATTGAAAATAAAAAGTATGTGAAAGTGGACAGATACCAAATATAATCAGCCTTTTTGTTTTTTAGCAAGGATTGTAATAATTTTATTTGTAAGCATTTTATTTACTGTTTCTTGCTTCAAAAATATAATGAGGGTAGATGTGAAAGAGAACAATTTTTGATGAAAAAAAAATTAGTTTTAACACTGAATATTTATTGTGATCAAATGCTATTTCTTCCCATGTGAAATAAGATTATTTATTTTTCCTAAATCTCCAAATGACACTGTGGCTGAACCTCTCTGAGCAGGTCTGGCCTAAAAACAAAGCAAAGAAAATGGTTAGTAAATTAGGGTAAAAGCACACATTGTCCTAGCATTTTAGTTTATAAAATACTTTGTAACCTCACAAAAGGGGGGGGCCAATAATATCATTCCCACTTTACATATGAGGAAACTAAGGCATAGTAAAGAGTTTTAAATGCTGTGGCCAAGGTCATATGACTACTAAATATCAAAGGCTGGAATGGAAGGACTGCAGGTCCTTTCTAAATCTGGTACTCTTGCTTCTACCACTGTACCAGGCAGCACACAAAACTAAGGCTAATTTAATTCTCATTGCTTTATTGAGCAAGACCCATTCCTCTTAAAAAAATGAGACAAGATCAACAAAAATTAATACTACCTGTGAATCATGATATTTCCATCCTATCATGTAATAAATCTGAAAAGTTGCAGGTACTGAGCCATCCTCATTTCCATACATTTCTAAAAAGAAAAAAAATTGTTAAAATTCCAAAAGGGGGCAAGGGGATAATTCACAATAATATTTCTTGCAATAAAACACATATTAAAAGGTAGCGCTAAGAAATTACTGGGTTCTTCTTATGTAAAGACATTTAATGCCTGACACAGTGTTGAAGTTATGGAATAAAGAAGTAGTTGTAGTTGGGGATGGGAAAATGAACGGCCAACTATTTATTCCATGGAGGTCAATGAGAAAGAGGTCAAGGGATCTAGAAATATTTTGAAGATAAAGGAACATTGAGTGTCCCTTTGAAGTAAAAAAGAAGCCACATTAGTAAGATGGAAAAGAGCTCCCTTGGTGAAAAACAAGAATATATGGATCATTAAACTTTTCTCTTACCTTGATATATTGCTGCAGCTGCTAACATTGTTTCCCTATGAAGTAAAGGTTTTCTATTCCAAGAACAATTACTTTCTCCCATACCTAAAAAAAAATATATATATATATATATATACAATAGGCATTAGAGAATACAGTAACTACTTTAAGGCCCTGAATTTCATAATTTTATCTTTTAATAACTTTATTATTGTTTCAGTATGTAGATAGATTGGTTGTGGTTTGTTGTTTTGTTTTGGGATGGTGGTGGGGTAAGATTCAGAGGCAAAAATACCTTGTCTGTTCTTCCTCTTCCTAAGCCAAACAATAAAAGTCAAATTTCAGAAGCCAAACTTCACAAGCCTATTTCCTTTGTAGTAAGTTGTCTAATTTAAGTCAGCCATACAAGGTTTCTTCAAATGGAAAATACTTTCTTTTCCAACTGCTTCTAGATTTTATTGCTATTATTAGCTCTTTTAAAGGGGAATACTAAAAACTATCGCAAAATAATTTTTTACTTTATATATCTTTACTCAATTCAACAAATACCTATCCCTGCTAGCTGGTGAGAACATAAAGGGAAAAATAAAACAGTCCCTGTCCTCATAGTTTATAGGCTATTAGAGAAATACAAAGCACATACTACCCAAGTAGAAGTGGATGAAGCCTTCTCTTGAAAGACTTAGAAAATTTTAAGTGGTGGAAGGGAGGGGCACAAGCAGGATTCTTTATGCAGGCACAAGCGGGCTGGGCTAGTTTCCTAGGGGGAAAGCACATGTAACAAAGCGGAGGGCTAAGTAGAAGCAGAGAGTAACTAAGAGGATGGGTCACCACAACAGGACACCTGTGTTTTGGTTAGGGGACACCGAGACTGCCTAAAAAAGTTGGATGAGGTGAAGTGCAGGGTGTGAAACAGAACTGAAGCTCAGAAAAGAAGAGACCTGGATAATTGTAGATAAGGGACTCTAATACGGAGTAGTAGTTTTTGAACACAGGTCCTCTACTTTCCTATATTTTGTTTTCTTTTGCTTTTATATTATCCTCACTCCTTCCCCAAGAACCACACCTTGAAATAAAGAATAGGAAAATGAAAAAAGAAACTTTAGCAAAACTAATTTTATTTATTTAAATAAAATATTTAGTGTTCTACATCCATCACCCATGAAAAGAGACAGTAGTATCCTTTCCCATGTTAATAATAATAGCTAACATTTTTTAAAAAGGATTTTAAAGTCTGCAAAGCACTTTGGATACATTATCTCATTTGATCCTCCTAAATAACCTTATATGAGAAGCAAAAACTATTATCTCTATTTTATCAATGAGAAAACTGGAATTCAGAGATTTTAAAATGACTAACCCATGGTCAAAAAAGTATTAAGTATAAAAGGCTGCATACAAATGTAGGCCTCTCCTGACCCCCTATGACTTCCTTAATATAGCTTAAAATCACATTACTGCACCATTTTGGCTTCTGTATCATAATGATACATCCTGAGTCCCCTTATATTTTTCCATTCAAACTGCTTTCTAGCTATACCTCTTCCTTCCCTTGCATCTTTTATTCACTTTCACTGGTGAAGTTTGTTGTTTTTTTTTCTTAATCTCATAAAGCAATGAATATAGAATATCATGAGTTTTTATTTGCATTGTTTTTATTCAACTGAACCCAATCTTTTGTTTATTTATGTATTTGTTTGTTTGCTTGCTTGTTTTTGCTGAGGCCCAGGGTCTCAAAGCTAGAACTTGTTAAGTGTCTGAGACCAGATTTGAATTCAGTTCCTTCTGACTTCAGAGCTGGTGCTCTATCCACTGTGCCACCTAGCTGCCCCATAACCCAATCTTTTAGACCCCAGAGCTAGAATGATCTACAGAGGTAATCCTATCTAACTCCTCCATTTTATAGATGAGGAAACTAAATCCCAAGAGGGGCTCAGTACTTGTCCAAGGTCACACAGGCATTAAGTGGCAAAGCCAAAATTCAAACCCCAGATCCTATGACTCCAAATCCAGGGTTTTATCCACATACCATACTACTTTCCTTTTTTAGCCTTTTGAATCCTTAGTCTTTTTAGATCTTGACATTTTTATGCCTTTGATACATAGCTCTTTCAATTAATGTCACCTATACATTTGATAAGGGTGACAGCTAAACTTACACCCAACTCATTGAAATGAATTTTAAACAATAAGGTTCCAAAGACATTCTATTAAAAAACCACTCTAAAGTTGACTACTAACTAGTTTCAAATGTATTTAACTATAACATCATCTAGTTCCTCTTTTACTATCCGGTCCACAAGAATAGTGCCACAAGGACCACTTCATGGAGCACAGTCAAAGTTCAGGTCCGTGTGGGTGCTATGGGTTCTGCTTCTAGCCATAAGATGACCAAATTCTGGGAAGACTTGATATTCTGGTAATATGACAAGCTTGGAATAGCTCCACGAGAGCAGCTTTAAGCTTGGCTTCTCTTCTCTGAGAAGCACTATTTAACTTTTGGGATTTTCCAGTAAGGGGTGAAAAAAGGCAGTCTACCCTTTATCCTAGGATCACGGCAAGTCCAAGCAGGTGGTAGCTAATGCAGAGTGATTTACCTGAGCAATCTTATATGTAGGCCCTGGGCTACCTTTTCTCTTTTTCTAGTTCTTTTCTGATCTTATGTGAATAAGCATCTATCCCAATATGATTACGTCAGGGTTTGGAGGCAACTTCATCAATTTAAGCATCATGGCAGAGAAGAAATACTTAGCAATTTCTTGAAAAGTATCAATATGAGAATTAGATTAAATCTGTATATTTAATAGTAGGCCTGCTCTAGGAGTTATTTGAACATAAAGCTGGAATGAAATATAAAATGCCTAATCAAAAGTCCTATAAATGGCTTTATCTTCTATTAAGTCTTAAGAATAAGCCTCTCAGTAGGAAGTCCTATAAATGGCTTTATCTTCTATTAAGTCTTAAGAATAAGCCTCTCAGTAGGTTGTAATAGTTAAAAATTTGATAGAGATTAAGCATGTGATTGATTTCATTAGTATAGAGAACACCTAGTGAGGAAATTCCCTCTAGCAAGGTAGTGTGGAACATTTTCTACTTTTATTTTAGAGGTCTAGAATCCTGAAAAGTAGCAAGTTCAGGGACGTAGTCAGAGGTGTCAAAAGTGGAACATAAATCTTCTTGACTCAATATCCAAAAAGTCACATCAGCTCCCAGTTATTAAATGCTATTTTAAGTTTTGTTTTTGTCACTATATCTAAAATTCTTCTGGGGCACAAGAAATGAATCTATATCAGACTATATTTCTAGGTATAAAACAGAGCACAGGCAACAGAACTACTCTCTGACTGTGGTGACCTTGCAGTGGTACTTCAAGGTTAGGAGGATGTGACAGACTTTGTCAAATGCTAAAATCTAGTTAAAGAATTCCACCAGTCTAATACCCTGTCAAATAAGGTTGATCTGACAAAACCTGTTCTTGATAAAGCTATACTGAGCTCCTTGTTATCAAAACTTCCTTTCAAAGATGTTCATTAATCTACCTTTTAACACATTCCATTATTTTGTTAGGAGTAGAAGTCAAACTCAATTGCCTAAGGTGCACAGATTTTGTTCTTTTTGCTCTCCATGGAAAAAATCACTCACAAAGATTCAGCAATCACATCTTCTAGCTCTTTCTAAATCCTAAGTCTTTGGGCCTGGTAACTAACCAACAAGAGTGAAGAGCTCTTTTATCACTTACTTATTTTTACCTTGGATTTCTAAGTCCCTGTTAGGCATTTTATATTTTTTTCCAGTTCAAAATACATTCCCCTCAGCAAAGAAAACAGAAATAAGCAATAGTTAAAAAGCTCTGACCTCTCATTTATCTTTATTCTAACCATTTTGATCAGCAGTTCCTATCCTTTTCTTAATGCTCATTTTCTCAAAAGTCAAAATAAAAAACCATTTTGTCATCTTGGGAATTCCTTTATTCTGAGTTTTATCTTTCCTAATGTTATTCTTGTGAGCTCAAGTCATACTTTCATCACATCTATTTTTCATTATCTTCACTTACAGATACTTCTGTCCTTCCTTTTTGAAATGTCAGATGATGAGTTTCCTGTTCATCTACATTTATCTCCTTAAATTCTCTCTTTTCTTCCTTATTATAATCATTTTTCTTTACATTTGCAGAATTCCATTTTTGAGAGATTATGCTTTGTGGACTGATTTTCTCTATAAAATTTTAGGCTGTGAGATCCCACTGATTCCTTTTGCAGAATACCTGAAATCTGCTTTCCCTCAAACTAGAATGCATGTGAAACTATTGTAAATTCTAAAATAAATTCCCTCACAAACTTCTCAACATTTATTTCTCACACTCATACTCATATTCTCAACTCAATTTCTTACAATGAGATAGAATTAGCTCTGCTATACCTTCTATAATGTTTCAATGGCTTTATCATTTATCATCAGACTAGCTACCAAGACTAAGTCTTGTTTCTCTTTTTAACCAGAAAAGCTTTTCATTAGTTCTTCCCCTTCAACTGTTTATTACTTTTTTTTTTTTTTTAAAGATAGAATTCAGAATCCTCAGCAGCTGAAATAGTGGTAATTCAAAGACAATTATAATTATACTAACCAGCAGAGCAATTATTATGAATTAAAAATTTTAGTAATAAAAAATCAAATCTACTTTTATAATTAAAAAAACATAACTCCCCCACCAAAAAAACTACTACCTCCAAGTCCTCTATATGAATGTCATTTATGTTCAAAATAGGTATGCATTCACAATGTATTCTGTTCTCATTAATATCTGATTATTACAGATAAAATATTATCCATATTTAAATTTTTTTCCTAGTAGCAATATTTTTTGTTTGATTTTCCAATATAGCAAACAAACATTAGCTATAAGTAAACTCAATTTTTTACAAAGACAAATATTTTTCAATTAATTAAATCCAAATTTTAAGAAATTCATTAACATCATAGATATAGATTTCTTATATGCTCATGATCTATTAAGAGCTAAGAAGGATCTTTAAAATCTTTTAATTCAAACTTGTATTTTAATATAAATGAGTTATTATGTACAGGGCCATCAACATTCAACAGTGTTGAAAACAGCTTAATGGAGGAAATACAGTGAAGTTTGACTTATCCTGTATTTTGTGATGAAAACAAAATACACCCATCATGTGTTTAAGACTTTCACAGTTCTTTTAAGGTAAGTTCAACAAGATGTAAGAAAACTATTTCTTCATTTACTGATTGTTTCACATGAATAATACTTAGATGTATTGCTTAGAAGATAAATGAACTTACCTTAAAACCACTGTGAAAGCCTCCAAATTCCCACTCATTCATCAGCTGATGAGTATTCGTTTTGTAAAAATTAGCCTGGACTTTTTCTGTGAAATAATAATGGCAGTTCACATAGGGCACACCAAAATTACTATGGGAAAAACACAAGAACAATGCAAAAAGTTCCTAACACCAATTTGAAGAGTTAGATAAAAATATATGTCCATTATTTTGTTTAAAATAAATAACCTAGTTGATCTTCAACCTCTGATACTCCTAGGAATAATATAAAATCTCAAAAGTTTATGGTGGTAAATATAATTTATGATTTCACTGGTTTGAATTAGTTTTTGAAAACAGAGCATAATCTGTTTACTATAACTTGATATCTAAATATTAAAGAGTTTCTTTAAGCTTTCATAGAAGTTAAGAACTTTCCCATGGTCATATTGCTGATAAATGTCTTAGGTGGAATCAAAATCTAAGTTTCTAAATGGAAGAGAATATTTTGTCCACTACACCAAGATGAGTTACATAAGGTACTATCCCAATACTACACTAAGTAAGGTCATAAGGTACTATACAATGCTGAATAAAAATGCTAAAGCTATCTCAAATGAAAGCAAATGGTAAGAAAAAGTCCAACAAACACGATCCTTCAAATAAGACAGTATATTCAAGTTAAGTCACAGTGAAATGTCTTGGGAAATTTTTAAGTATTATGCCAAGATTCTAATCCATTTGCTTCATTAGGGAAGTAGGAATGGAGTGATTATAGGGGTAGATAGGAAACACAGGTACTGTCTTTTGAGAACATTTATAGTTTTTAATATTTTATAAATTACCAACTGAAAAATCACAGCACCACAGTATTTAGTACTGGAAGGTACTTTGGAGATCATCTAAACCAGCCCTTTTAAATGACACCTAGAAAGGGGAAGTGACTTACTTGTCCCGGGACAGAGGTCTGTAAAAAGCACCAAATTCAAATCCAATTGTTCTGATTTCAAAACTTTTTTGCACTACACCCTGATAGAAGGGTGACTGCTACCTCTCAAGTCACAGAGTTCAAAGGAGCCATAATACGCGCTGGGGATATAAAAACAAAGAAGGAAACAATTCCTACTCAGGAGTTTACATTTTAATGGGGAACCGATGGTTGGCAATTAAGAGTGTGTATTAATAAAAATCTGCCTGCATGCCAACTTGTGCACATGTTTCCCAGACAATTTAAGTTTTTTTTAAAAAACTTTTTGAAAACTAAAACACTTGTGTAAGGGCCCTTTAAATGGGCGGACACAGTGCATCGGGATTGAGGCCCAGAAGTAATTTCTGTGGATATTAGGACTGCCCTTGGGCGGGATCCTGGCCATATTGAGATAGTTTTGTAATGGGTGACTCTCTCGCTGATTGGCTGTGTGTGTGACCTCACAGGCCCTATATAAGCCCACTGCAGGCAGCAACCGCCCTCTTTAACCTCGTGCTGTTCACCCTGGCTCCTAGCCTGGGTGGCCAAGCCAAGATGGGTAGCCGAAAGAGGTAAGGGTTTTGGTAGTGAACACGTGGGTCTTCTGACCAGGTGTTCACTCGGGAACCAACAAGTCAGGGCATCAGTTAGGGCATTATGTGAGTAGGTATAATAAAGGCTTTTAAGATTACATGTGGTTGTTCTTGAGTGCGCTACCGGTTACTAAGCTATAGATTCAAGAGATTGTGGCCAGAGACCTTAGAAGGCCTCAGAGGAGGCGAGCCGGGTAGAGCTCACACTGCAAAGGACAGTGGTCAAAGGTGCTCTGGTGGGTCTAGGACAGACTAGTAATTGTAACTGCCAGGAGAGCACGTTACACACTTGTACCAATATTTTCCTGAGTTTAGAAACGAAGTTTTACATTCAGAAAAAATACACATAATGAATGCAATAAATACTTTCTTACAAAAGGGGAAATTAAGAGGCAGTAAAAGTAGAATTAAAAAAAAAGTTCAAGGGGAGGTTAAGGGGTACAGTGGATAGAGCAGAGCATCAGCCGTGAAGTCTGAAGGACTTGAGTTCAAATCCATCCTTAGACACTTAACACTTCTTAATGTGTGACCCTGGATTGCAATATAATACAAATAATTGTAATGGAAAGTATTCACTGTAATAAGTGAAGTAGTGGTGAGACTTGTATATACTGATACAAAATCAAATGAATAGAAACAGAACTTCATTCAATGATGCTGCTGAAAAAAGAAAAGAATTGTAAAAGACTTTAAAACTATGTTCAAAATAATGACTATTCATGATGAGAGAAGATTGATAAAACTCTGTACCTCTTGCCAGATAGGTGTTTCTAGAAGTGTAAAATGAGACAAACATTTTCAAATAGAGTGAATAAATAACTGTTTAAATTAACTATATTTTAAAAAGCAAGGCTTGTGATAGTGATTTCCCCAAAAAATAATAGAAAAATGAATGTCACAAAATACCATTTATTTGTATGCATGTATGCAATAATGGCTAATATTAATAGATAACATTTATACAGTATTTACAATATGTCAAGCACTGTAATAAGTGACTTACAATTATTATATTATTTGATCAGAGGATAGTAATAGCTATTACTTTCCCCATTTATACTTGGGAAAACTGGGGCAAATATAAGGTTAAGTGTCTTGCCAATGGTACATTTGTTAGTAACTATCCAACTGAGGTTGGATATCCGCGGTTGGCCTTCCGGATTCCAAGTCTGATGCTCTATCCATTGTGCCACTGAGCTGCCCCTACATAGTCTTATAGCTGTATCCATATGAAAGTAGAAGAAAATTCATAAAGGGGTATAGACAATGAGGGCAGTGTTGGAACAACCTTATGAAATTTGAAGTATTTTATTTTTTTTTCTTTAAATTCACAGATCTAGCTGTCCTCTCAACAAGACATTGCACTTTTTTTCCCCTTTAAATTCACAGATCTAGTTGTCCTCTCGACAAGTGAAACTTCAAATATTATAAAAACAAAAACAAGAAAAAAAACCATTAAGCTAAAATTATAGTTTCAGAGTATCATAAGCAAGTCTCCATTTATATTCTTTATGTAAGAGAATGTTTATTATCTGTTACAATTCATGCTCACAATAATATATCAAACTAATAGGGATAATTGTAAAGTCCTACAGATGGTTTAGAAAATCCCAATTTCATAAGTATAAAATAGGGGAGATTTGATCAGGTAGCAATTTATCTGAAAAAGATTTTGGGATTTTAAAGGTACTATTCCAATACTACACTAAGTAAGGTCATAAGGACCTATACAATGCTGAATAAAAATACTAAAACCATATCAAATGAAAGCAAATGGTAAGAAAAAGACAGTCCAACAAACATGATCCCTTCAAATAAGACAGTATATTCAAGTTAAGTCATAGTGAAATCTCTTGGGAAATTTTTAAGTCATTTAACCCCAATCACATCAGGGGAAAAAAAAGTTCAAAAGCTGGAGTCAACTTGCCATCTGGGGAGATGTGGGAGAAGGGAGAGAAAATTGGAACATAAAGTGTTGTAAAGACTAATGTTGAAGAATTGTCCATGCATATGTTTTGAAAAATAAAAAAAACTTTAATTAAAAAAAAAAAAAAAAGAAAGAAAGAAAAGCTGGAGTCAGAAGACCAATGCTTTAAATCTCATCTTTATCTACTTTGCTGCACTGAGATCTCAAAGACAGTTAAATCACTTCTCAACGTCAGTTTCAACTATAAATAGCTATAATACCCCAATGATTGTGATAAGATTCAAATGAGATAATCTATTTTAAAGTGCTTTGAAAATTTGTACTAAATAAATCTATGGAATTTTTATTAACCCTAAAATTCTTATAATTTCCCAGATTCCAAACTAGTGGACTGCTGGTTAAATAAAAAACTTGACATATAAAAAATTACATATCAAAATCACAAGTTCATTTCAACAAACATTTTTAAAGTGCTACTGTGACAGAATAAAAGTGCAAGGAAGGTAATGAGGGACATGAAAACAGTGAAATGGTCCCTGTTCCTTGAAAGCAATTATAACAACAATAATTAATAACACAATTATTGGAAATAGGATATCTAACAATGCACAGATAAATATGTGCAAAATACTACAGCAATTTCTAGCTAGAGAGATTAATTTCTTTTTAAAAAATAAAAGCCATCTTATATCCCAAAGAAATACTAAAGAAGGGAAAGGGACCTGTATGTGCCAAAATGTTTGTGGCAGCCCTTTTTTGTAGTGGCTAGAAACTGGAAAATGAATGGATGCCCATCAATTGGAGAATGGTTGGGTAAATTGTGGTATATGAATGTTATGGAATTCTGTAAGAAATGACCAACAGGATGAATACAAAGAGGCTTGGAGAGACTTACATGAACTGATGCTAAGTGAAATGAGCAGAACCAGGAGCTCATTACAACAACAATACAGTATGGGGATGTTGGAAGTGGATATCTTTGACAAAGAGAAGATCTAATTCAGTTCCAATTGATCAATGATGGACAGAATCAGCAACACCCAGAAAAGGAACATTAGTAAATGAGTGTAAACTGTTTGAATTTTTGCTTTTCTTCCCAGATTATTTTTACCTTCTGAATCCAATTCTTCCTGTGCAACAAGAAATTCGGTTCTGCACACATATATTGTATCTAAGATATACTATAACATATCTAACATGTATAACACTGCCTGCTATCTAGGGGAAGGAAGGGCAAAGTCAGAACAGAAGTGAATGCAAGAGATAATGTTGTTAAAAAAACTACCCATGCATATGTACTGTCAAAAAAAAAGTTATAACTTTAAAATATAAAAAAATAAAAGCCATCATTTGTTATTTCTGAAAGGCTAAGTAAAAATAACAAGGATTCTAATGCTAGTTCAGTTATCATGAAACAAAACAGAACAAATCAAAGATTACTTTACAAGAATGTCCTTTACCTTGTAAATCTTCCATCACCTCAAACATTCCTGGGAAATTAACTTGAATTTCATCAGTATCCTATTTTTTAAAAAGAAGAAAAATATTACATTGATTTTTAAAATAATTTTATTAACTTTAGAAGGAAATGAAAGATCATCTTATAAGAGCTCCTACTTGCAAAAATCCCTCTATAATATTAGTGGTAGGTGGTCACTGAACCTTCACTAAAATATTTCAATACACAGGAAACATACTTTTTAAAAGAAGCCTATTGCATTTGTCAATAGCTATTATATTTCTCAATAGCTATATATTAAATAGCTTTTCCTTCCTTATACAGGAGCCAAAAGCTCTTTATTATTTCTATCCCCTGATTCTAGTTAAGTTCTCTTAAGTTTGAGCTGAGTAACCACTTCCTATAGGAATGTTTTCTGATACTCTAGTTCTTAATGCTCTCTTTTTTCTGAAATTATCTTGCATGTACCTATTAATTTACATATATTCTTCCCTCCTCCCTAAGAAAGTATTGTTTGGAGTTTTCATCTTTATATATTTATGGCATAACAAATAGGAGTTAATTACTAAGTGCTTTTTGAAGTGAATTACTCAGTTTCATATCTACAATTTCTTCCATTGCATCAAAAACTGATAACAGTTTCTAGACTTAACACCAATTTTGGTTGACAAATGGGAGTGTATCCAGAGGAGGGAAATCAATTGCCAAGAGTTATTGGCATTATTATACTTTTCACATCAGTCTGTCTACTCATAATACAATCACTTTAGTTCAAGTTTTTATTATCTTTCCTCTGGACTACTGTACTACTTTTGTTTTCCTCTATCCAGTTTTCTTCCCAATTCATTCTTCATGGAGCTGTAAATGAATATTCCTAAGCAGAGCTATGTCATATCCATTACTCAAAAAATCTTCAGTAATTTCCTGATTATCTTCATAATTAGAGAAAAACGTCTATATCTAGCATTTAAAACACTTTGCAAATTGGTTCTAGGCTTATTTTCTGAGGCTCAATATATTTTATATAACCCCACCTCATTCACTCTACTCCAGCAAAATCAGTCAATTTTCTGTTTTATATTCATGTCACTGCATCTTCTGCCTACCTGTTTTTGCCTAGAAAATCCCATTAAGCCAGGAATCTTTCCTTTTTACCTCCATTTTTAAAAAAAATTCCCGTTCAAGCTCAAGCTTCAAGGCTCAGCTCAAGTACTACATTAAGAAAGCTTTCCTGATCTGTCTTTCCATTTTCCTCTAAAAAAAAAAAAAAAAAAAACCCAAACATCCTGTACCTGAAGACACCAAATGACCCCACAAATAAGCTCCCTGAAGACAAAGTTCATTTTTTTGTATCTCTAGTGCCTCCAGTACACACAATAAGGATCAATGTCCCTGACCAATTGTCATGCCTGAGAGAGGATGTTAATTTAATACCAATCATTGACTAAGAAATGAGGAGCAGATAACTCATCATATATTCCTGATGTTGAAAATAATCAGAAAGGAAGGAGAAAAAGGAAGAAAGGAAAGGAAAGGAATGAGGGGAAAAAGAGAAGGGAATAGGAGAAAAGAAGAAGAGATCAGGGAAAGAGAAAGCTTTGGGATTAACTATATTAAGTTTAGAGATCAAGCAGTAAATAAAAATTGACTAGTTGGGTATCTCTGACTCTTAAATGAATCAATTATTGTACTGAATTATAATAGTGGGCTTTTTTCCCTTGTGAATTAAAAGAATACATGTAGCATATAGTCCCAAACTTATAGTGGCATTTTAGTTAAAATTTATTCTGTCTCTTATTATAGCCTTCTAAACAGGAGTACTCAATTCAATTCTTTCCTTTCCATCCTTCATGTCAGAAATTGAATTCGAAAATATTAAGCAGTTATATATCCAAAGCACATATACTGTTATAAACAATGAATATAAAGATTATACAATATAAAACCTGAATAATAATACTCGGGGTTTTGATCTGGGCCCTCTCTTTTCTCCCTCTATATTATTTACTTGAACTAATCAATTTCTCAGATTAAATCATCAACTGTATGCTGAAGATTCCCAACTATCTTTCAGACATTTCAAAATGGCTGAGCAGTACACATTTTAAATTCAACATGTCCAAAACCAAATTTATTATCTTCCCTTCTAAACCTTCCCCACTTACCTTTCTGGTTATTGCAAAAGTTAATACCATCCTCCTAGACCAGGGGTTCTCAAACTATGGCACACGGGCCAGATGCGGCCCGCTGAAAATGTTTATGCGGCCCACCGGGTTATGGCAAATGGGCTGAGGGGTGGAGACAGTGTGAGTTTTTGTTTATACTATAGTCTGGTCCTCCAACAGTCTGAGGGATAGTGAACTGGCCCCCTATTTAAAAAGTTTGAGGACCACTGTCCTAGACCCTCAGGTTCAAAAGCTGTCATCTCCAACTCCTCAGTGTCTCCACTTCCTTTTTCTCTCCATGGCCAATATTTCATCAAAATCAAGAAAATTTTAAAAATTATTTCTGAGCTACACAATTGACAAAGTACTCAATTTTCTTAATAGTTACCACAGTCAGTGTGTTAAAACCAGCTCTTCCCAGCAGATGGCCCAGATCACTGACAGCAGTAAAAGGAGAAATGTGTGGAGAAAATCCTCCTTCTCTTTCAAGTTCTGCTAATTGTAAAGAACATCGAAGTTCAAAGAGTGTATCCCCTCCAAACATTGCGCCAATAAATACTCCATCTGGTTTTAAAACATAATGAATCTGTAAGACAAAACAAAACAAAACAAAAAAAAGAAAAAAAAAAAAACCTGTTCAGAATAAGTACTAATCCCAAAGTTAATTCTACTTACATTACAGAATAAAGTAAATGTATTTATGCATGCAATAATTTAATATCTCAAAATTATCACATATATGTGAAGTCCTGGCAAATACATTAAATGATCTGATGTTCTATTCAATAACTTCTATGTATTACAACTATTGCGGTGCAATCTATTCATTCAGCCATCATTTAGTCAAGAGTAATTATACAGTAGTTGTACATTTAAACACTGCATAATCTGAAATATAAAATCAATTTTCTACCTATAAAACTATCAACTAACCAACCACTTTAACAGATCAGTATCAGAAGTGAAGTAGATAGCTACATTCTTACTCACAATTTTCAACCTTTGACAATTCAAACTGTATTCTGGAATTCGGCCATATATTTGATAATACTTTGATCTTGACAAGGAAGAGAGCTCTTACTTTGAAACAGGGCTCATTAAATCAACTTACAAGCCAAGATAAACAACTTAAATTTAACATTTTAAAATACAAAAAAAGCATTACTCAGAACTGCCTTTACAGTCACCTTTTCTGGCTCTGGCTCCTTCTGACCATTAAATGAAGTTATTCTCAAGGTTTGTTGTATTATTTTTTTCTTGTACACTTCCTTAGATTCTTTAGCCACACTTGGGAGTATAAATGTAATTTCACATTTTACACTGCTTTATAAAACAATGAACTTTCCACAGAATCTTGTGAGGTTAAATAGTAGAAGTCACCTGTCCATAGCCAGAGAGCTAATAAGAGACAAAGCTAAAACAGGAAGCTACATTGCCTTACTCCAAATCCAATGATTTCCTACTACATAATGTTGCAGACGGGTCCCACGTCTGTTTTTATCAACCTATATCTTTCTCCCAAGCTCTAATTCCATAGCTTTAACAACTTGTTAAGTGTTCCTATCAACTATCTCCTTAAATACTGAGCCAGGCAGTTCCAGCTAGGGAGCTGGCTATGAACAAATAGGAGAATGACTATAGAGTAGAGGTTTTAGCATGCTTACCTCTATGGTCCTGAGCAATATGTTAGCCCTGCAGCTAACTTCATTAACACAACTATAATTCCTCCAAGGGCACTGATAAGATGAAAAACAATGACCACATGCTGGAAAATGATCTGGAGCTACAAAATGGCATCTTCCTCAACATAGTGGGTTATATCTGCACTACTGTCTCTATCACTCATCCATGTTCAAGATGAAGCACCTGGCCCTCATCTTTCCTTGGTGTTCAGCCCAGCTTCTCTTTACAACAGAGGTATTGGATTCAAATACATGGCTTTGAGAAATCTGGTCATTCTTATCACCTTTGTTCCACTGGCTATTAAGCTTGTCTATGCCATCCAAATGGAATTCCTGGCCAACATGTCACTGGTTATCCATTTAGTTCTCAGCTCCAAGGTCAATCTTCAACAAGACCAGGGAGGGAGATAGAACTGGACAGAGACTTGGTCATAACCATTCTCAATAGTCCCACTTTTTTCTACATGTTCAACAATACCTAATTGTTCCTATCCTACCTAATCTTTAGCATCCTGGTCACATGTTATATGAGATATTGCTGCCCTTGTTCACTATCATATGATCTTTGAGAGACAGTTCAAGAGTGAGACATTCAACCAACTACTGCAGAAGACTGCCAAATTTAAAACCCTATTGGGAGCTTTTCTACATTTCTGGCATCATCTTGGAATAAGTAAGCATGCTATCTGAACTCTAAAGATATAAGAGGTTCTGTTCCCTTGCTGCCCTCTCCAAACTGTAGTCCCCCTTTCATTAGAATGGCATTCCTTAATTCAGCAATAAAACTAGAATATCTAAGAACATACTAGGCTTTAAAAAGTTTTCATTTTTTAAAATAGATTCCTACTGTGATATCCATGTTATTCTATTATTTAAGAGTGACCTTGTTCAAATACTTGTTTAGAAAGTGTGCTGGCTGTATAATTCTATATATAAAGTTTCTTCTACTAGAGAGCAGCTGGTTTTGCATCCCTGTTCAATTTTTATTACCTATTCATTTGACACTAGGAAAAGTTCCTTACTCCTTGACCCTTGGTATTTCACACTACTACTTTCTCTTGGTTCTCCCCTGATGTGACCATTTCTTCTCAGTCTCCTACACATTTATCATTCATATCCTTTCCCCAAAGCACAGGTGGCTCTGTGCTGCCTCCTCTTGTCTTTATGCTTATTTGATCTCAGTTCTCACTGGTTTAATTACCTATCACCTCTTGACAAATTTCTCCCAGATCAGCTCCTAGTCTCCCTTGTGTCTCCAACTGCCAAATGAATTTCCTACTCTAATTAAACCCTCTACACAGCTGCCAAAATGATTTTTCTGTGCTTTAAGCAGAGATCTGACCATGCCATTCTTCTACTTAAACTTCAATTGCTTTTTATTACTCTTATCAAATATAAACATTTATAAGTGATATTAAAAGTCTTTCATAACTTGTGATCTCCTTTTGCAGTTTTATTACATATAATCTCCTTAAATAACCTACTTACCTTCTTGAAGTTCTTTTCCCATAATATTCTTATTCCCATCTTAACTCAGAAAACTTTCTCTTCACTTCTACCTCTTTAATTTCATTTAAAGTTCAGTTTAAATGCCACCATTCTCTCAACTACTAATTCCATAAATACAATTAGCTCAACAAATATTCATTGATTTCAATTTTAATACTCCAAATCTTTGATCTATAAGCAAATTTCAAACAAATTATTTTAGTTTGTGTTTTTAATTTCTTAAAACTTGCAATTCTGACTATAGTAAAGAAGACTGCAGTATATTTAATGATAGGCCTTTAACAGTATTATTAAATTATAATAAATATTTTTCTCACCTGTTTAAATGCTCTAGGAAGATCATTCACCCAATGCAAACTGAAATATAAAAATTTTACAGTTTAATGGGGAAAAAAAAGGCAATCTTGAAATATAATGCCTTAAAACAAGGTACTACAAATTCACTAGGGATGTCTCTACAATCCTTTATGACTCTAAAGTTTTATTCTTTACATCAATCTCTTAGTAAGAAATCAGTCTACTAGCTTTTCTTGAAATTTAAACATGTATATGTGAAACAGTTTAGCGCAAGGGAAAATAAGTGATGGATTTGGAGTCAGAAGGTATCAATTTTCAAATAAGGAGAATTAGATTACATCATACCTAAAATCCCTTTCAGATTTAAATTTAAAATCTTGTTTTATACTTAAAAAAATCTATTATATTCCAATGGCCTTAGGTTATCTAAGTAAAAATTATGTCATTCTTATTAATAAACCATAAATGAGGTTTTTGAGGGGAAAGAAATATATAGCATACTAAATTGCTAGAAATTTTTATAACCCTACTTTAGCAGATAAGTATTAACATCTGCTATAGCTTGAGCTAAATATTATTATTTTTAATAACAATTTTCAAATTTTTTTTTTTTGTGGTGTTTTCCATTAGTTTAGTCTAACACGTACTGTGTGACAATCATTGTCCTAGTCCATGGGGCTACAAAGACAAAAATAGAAGAATATTTGCCTTCAAGGAGCTTATATATGATGTATCCATAACAATAGGGCAATTAGATGGCACAGTAGATAAAGTGTTGGGTCTGGAATCAGGAAGACTCATTTTTTGAGTTCAAATCACTTTACTAGCTGGATGACCCTGAGTAAGTCATTTAACCCTGTTTGCTTCAAGTTCTTTATCTGTAAAATCAACTGGGGGAAAAAAAACCCACTCTAATTTCTTTGCCAAAAAAACCCCAAATGAGGTCATAAAAAGTTAGAGATAACTAAAAAACTACTCAACATGTTTTGGGGCAGGATGTCAAAAATACATCAAGTAGGCTGCCCTGAGAGGTAGATTCCCACTCAGTTCTTCAGGCAGAGAAAGACTAGATGACTACTTATCAAGAATGTTGTAGCAGGAATTATTTTTTACATCCAGGTAGGACTATAAGGCCTCTTAAATCTAAGACTAAAGCTTCCACTTTAGGGCAAACTGCTGAAACAGAAAATCACTAAATAGATAATATCTATCTTTGAGATCCTGGATTTGTTATTTACCCATGTGACCCTATCCAAGCCACTCAGCTTGTCTGGGCATCAATTTCCTTATCTGTAAAATTAGGTTTTATACAAAAGTTGCTTCTACCTCTAAATCCGACGTGACCCTGTAAATGAAATGACCTGTTCCAGATCAACAGCAGATTAATGAAAGAAGGCAGCGAGAATTTGTCTGCTTTCCTAACAGTGGACTATTTCTATTAAACTAATATTTCCTGATTATTTTTGTTTAAAAGGAGGGAACAGACTGTAAACTTTTACGTTTTACAGGACAGGAATAGTGGGAAAAGACACCCTGACAATAATGAAAGCAGATATAGGTATATGCTGTTGAATATGCTGTGAACCACGTCTGAGGAAAATAAATACTATGACCATGGAATATGCATAGAGAAATTGTAGTGATCAATTGCTAAATTAAGAGAAGCCGAGATTATGAGACCCACAATGTTTAAGGTGTGAATCCCTTCAAGGCAGAAGGGATATGTACAGTACACAGAACAAAGGAAGAAATGGTCCTGGGGGGAGAATCTATAGACAAAAGAGCTAATTATGGAAAAGGCAGACTAACCAATGTGTTGTACTAATAGAACTCTAATTTTTTTTTTTTGGCTGTATTTTAACTAATGTCAAATTGTTTTGTGAATTAGGTCTGGCACTACTAGGTTCCTTCATTTCCATGTCTTTTATTATTTTCTTCAACTTTTTTTTTGTCTACATGATTTTTTCTCCCCTAATTCAAAGCAATTTTTTGGGAGTTTTTAATGCCAATTTTATTATATTGACTCATTTTAAACATTCCAATGAATACTTTTCCAATTATTTAGGTCTACTTCTGTAAATTATGTTTTACAAGTGCATTTAAGTGATTCGTGTATTATTTTGGCAGACAGATTCCCAACTGTTTTACATATTCTATAAATTTTAAGTGGAATTTTTCTTCTTATTCCTTTCTACTTAGTTTTATTGATACTATGTAGAAATGCTGCTATGTGTAGATTTACTTTATATTCTACAAATTTTCAAAGTTATTTTTTTAATGAACTGATTCAGAGTGAACTATTTGTTCTTTTTTAAAAAATTAAACCTTTGTAATAAGAATTATTGAGAATTTAAAAAAAGTAAAAATGAAATGCCAACCTTAAACTGCTAACAACCAGATCAAATGTATTTTCTTTGAAGGGAAGAAATTCTTCATCAGCTAAAACACGGACTGTAGGTACTTCTGTTTCTACACTGTTTTTCTATGATTAAAAAAGAGTAAAACTCATTTCACAGAATGCTAATTATTCTTTTGATGATCATTATTAAACTGATATCAATATAATTCTATGAACTACATACCAAAGCATTTTCTGCAATGTCTGCTTGGAAAATTTTTCCAACGACTTCCTGAAGAAAAATAATACAAATCTGATTAAACTGACAAAAATATTTTTGCTGCTGAAGTTGCAAAAGAGAACAAATCTTAAAATACTAATGATTTTTCAACAGTAAAAACCTTACCAAGTAAAATTTCTAAATAAAAGTAGTACAGAATAAGACACTTTTAATTACTTGCATGAGATAAATCTTTAAATGTTTACAATTAATCTTCACTAACAAGATGGAGAATATTGTTGTGGATAATCAAAATCTATAAAACCCATTCTCAGGTAAGCTGAACCAGGCACAGAGAGAAGGGAAAAGAGAAAAAGATGTATATTCCCCCACCCCATAATATAAGATGCAGGGAATGTTTCATTTATTGTTTTTAACCCTAGCATCTAGTAATATAATGCCTTCAATGCAAAAAGTGCTTACTAAACAGATATAAACATTTTAAACTAAACTGAAGAATCGAATTATCCAGTAGTTACATAGTACATATTCAGTAATTGTATTTTGAATGACTCAATTCAATTTACAATCTACGTCTATTTTGCAAAGTCTAAAAAAAAAAAAAAAAAAAAAAACAAATATAAAAAGTGAATGTCTGTAATCAATATCCTAGGTTATTCAGTTAGTCAAGCAATTTGCATTCATGCAAGCAACACTGCACCTACTCTTGTTTTAATTTGACTATTTGTGCTGGAATCATCGATGAAGCTTAAAACTGACAAAAATGAAAGACAATTATGGATAAAACATTTTTTAAAAATATATATAATGTAAACATTCATTGCTATTACATTTGCAATAATTCAAGAAAACTGGTTGTAGAAAATACTTTTGTACTTCTGACAAGGAAGAAAAATGAATAATGACTATTAGCTTTTGGAAAAAGAATAAAGAATTATAGATAAAAATGAAAGAAAAGGAAAAGGGAAAACAGATTCTGGCATTTTTATGCTACATATATTTTGACAAAAATTTAAATATACTTTAAAAAAATCATTTTATAAGGACATAGATGATATTTTTTTAACTTAAAAATATCAACAACTTTATCATGTCTCAAAGAAAAACCATCTTATTTAAATATACCTTTATATACCTTATTTAAATGTTGTGCTATATAACCTCTTCCACAGCCAACATCCAAAGCAAGAGGAAAATCTCTAAAAAGAAAATAACATTTCAATAATACCACAACACATGAAAATTTTCCAAGTTAACATTTTTGTTATCTTTTTGTAGCTAGACACCTCCATTTTTAAGATTAGCTCAGTATGTTTGGGAAGCTCCAAAGGAAAATGGAGAAGAGTTATTAAGCTGCCTATCAAAATGAAGGTCTACAGAGCTATTGTGCTGATCTAACTGTTGTATACTTGTAAAACCTGGACAGTCTATCAACAAGTACCATGCTTCCGCTTGAATTGTCTTAGAAAGAGTTTGGCAAAATAAGGTGTAATGAGATCCTTTCTCGAGTTAAGCCACCAAACATTCAAACTCCAGTAGAGAGCACAACTTTGTTTCAAGTCATTAGAAAAGATTAGAGATGTCAAAAGCTAAAGAAAGATCAAATGAGGAAGACTCAGAAATTGGGCAAAGATAGTTCTACTGGAGTTCTCTGAAGTTAACTAGCAGCAGGAGCAATCGGCTGACTAGAAGGTTCTAGCTAATTCAATGTCAACTACTGCTCTTCATTCCCACATGTTCCTCTAAATACCTTCTGCCCTTTGCGGCCTCTCTGGTCTAAGGGAAAAGCAGAAATGGCAAACTCAGTTTTTGCAAATGCTTTTCAGTATAGAAAAGATGATGAGATTTAATTGATTGAAGCACAATCCTGGTGAGCTAAGAGCTTCATTGGTTTGCTTGCTTCGGCCAAAAAGTCAATCTTTATTGTTTTGCTTTGAGTTCTGAGGGTTGGTGAAATACTCCTTACTCCCCAATACCACTCCAGACTTCCCTCTACCATCATTATTCACTACACAGATTTATTACCCACTTGAAATCCATGGTCACTATCTATCAGTCCCCATGACATTCTCCCTCCTTCTTCAATGACTTTACAGGAAAGTTTACTATTTCTTTTTCTAGCCATCTCTTTACTCTTCCAGTGATTAAGTATGAGATAGTGTAGTCAGTACAAGAAAGTACAACCATGGGATAAGTAGCATCAGGAAGAGGCTGGGTATCAGTAAAGGACAAAAAAAAAAAAAAAAAAAAAAAAAAGAGGAGAGAGAAAAGTGTGAGATGAGAATAAAATTGTAAATTTACACAGATACACAGAGAAGATTTTCCAAAGAGAACAATGGAAGGGCTAGGAAGAAACAAAGTGGACACTGGGAAGTATAGTTGAGACATATGGGAATGAAAGAATAGAGCACTAAGACTGAGGAAAAAAGTTCATTCTTTAGCATCTGGGGATTTGGTATCACTGGGATAAAAGAGTAAAAGGAGATGGAAAGAATTAATCGAGCAGAGACTATCACCACTCAAAGAACAAGAAAAAATGACTATAAAAAATTCCCAGTAACTGTGAAATAAGTCAGTAAAGATGGCAGAGTAGAAAGAAGCAGTAGAATCCAATTCAATAGAACCTACAATTATTCCTAGAATGAAGAGAAAAGAGAAATCTTTTTTTGGATTTCTGGTTTAGGAAATCCAAGGGTGCAAAGTTATTTTTCCAGCTCAGGTCAGCATAAAAGGATAGACAGAGGTCTTGGAGGAGCAGGGATAAATAATCAGAAGACCAAGCAAAATTCTCTAGTAGAGGGATTATATAGGATATGTATCAGGGCAATGAGCTGTTTAAGACTGGACAGGGACAGGTCTAATGTGTAGATATTCAAGAAGTAGTTATTAACAGAAGTACACTAGAAATTTAATCATTCTAACTGCAGACCTGAGTCCAAATCCCAGTGTGTACCGAAGAAGGAACTGTGTCTAGCTGTAGCAGCACCCTACTGGACTTCCAACTAGGGAACTTGCACCAAGGGGTAGCAATGATCTACTGAAGTTCCAACCAAAATCAAGCCTAGCTGGTGTCAACCAGAACTGAACCCAGGTGGGGAGCAGGGAAAGCTCAGAAAAGAGAGCAGATTTTATCCTGTATTAGATTTCATAGGAAACAGGGCAAGTCTGCATGCAGGTATCCATCCAGAGCCACCTCTAATCACCTTCAAAATTCAGGGACCCAAGCCATAAAGTAGCAGCTAGACCCCAAAGTATACAAAATAAGACCAATTAAGATCCAGGTATTCCCAGCAGAAGCCAGAACTTAACATAAAGCTCCAATTCAGGAAGTGAGGCTGGAAGAATGGGCAAACAGAAAAAGACCCCCTATAAAAAAATGCTATTATTGATTCATAGAATAAATATTTATTAAGTACCCACTATGTGATAAGTGGTGGGGAACCTAAGAGGCAAAAAATAGTCACTGCCCTCAAGAAGTTCATAATTTAACAGGAAAGAGTATCTTGTTTGTGAAACAATCAGGAGCCAGCATCTCTGGAACACATATTGGGCAGAAAGGTATTAGAGAGATAAGAGGAGGCTAGGTTATGAAGGGTTTTGAATGCCTAACAGAGCATTTTGTATTTGCTCCTGGGGAGGTCATAAAAGGAAGCTGATTTGAGTGACCCACCAACAGGTTATGAAGGTGAGAGATGGTGAAGAATTCAGGACGAGGCCTGTGTTTCATACCTAAGAGACTGGGAGAATGGTGGTATCCTCTATAACAGGGCAGATAGAAGGCAAAAGGTTTTAGGGGGAAAGATGAGTAATGTTTTGGACACGTTAAGTTTCAAGATGTCTACTGGACATCTAGTTTGAGATATTAAAAGGCAGGTGGAGATGTGAAATTGACAAGGAGTTTGAAGCAAAAAAGTAGATTTGAGAACCATCATTACAGGGATAGTAATTAATCCACAAGAGCTTAGATCACCAAGTGAAATAGTATATATAGAGAAAAGATGATCCAAGACAAAACCCTGAGGGATATCTCTGATTAGTGGATATGATCCAGAGGAGGACTCAGTGAAGCTAACAAAGAAGTGGTCAGATAAAGTAGGAGGAAAACCAGAAAAGAACAGTGTCTCAAAAGCCTAGAGGGAAAAGGGTATGAAGGAGAAAATGTTCAACAAGATGACGAGAGATCACACAGAACTAGAACTGAGAAAAGGCTACTGGACTTATCAACTAAGAATAATGAGACCTGAAGAGCAGATTCAGTACAATAAGGTCAAAAACTATATTGTAAGAAGTTAAGAAGAGATCTAGAGGAGTAAAAGAGGGGGAGGGACTTATTTTCAAAGAATTTAGCTACAAAGGGCACATGAGATATGAGGATAGTTAGTGGGATCAACTGAGGGCTTTTTCAAGATGGTCATAAGAACCATAGTTGAAGGATATTTAGATCAGAAATATACACATACACACACACAATTTATTTTTTAAAAATTTACAAAACATATGCATGGGTAATTTTTCAACATTGACCCTTACAAAACCTTCTATTCCAACTTTTCCCCTCCTTCTCCTCCTTCCCCCCCAGATGGCAGATAGTTTAATACATGTTAAAAATTGTAATGTTCTCTTGTTGGGGTTTTCTTGGGATCTCTGGGAGCAGCCTTGGTTTCAGTTCAGTAATCACCACAAGTACAGCCAGGGGTTAAAGTCCAAATCCTTTATTGTCTCTTTCAAGGTCTTGTCTCCTTTCAGAGAAGAGAAAACTCAGTAGAGAACAGAATCACTATCCACAAGTATTCGAAGGGCTATAGAGTGAAAGAGATTAGATTTTTTTTCTGGCCCCAGAAAGCAATAGAGAAGTGGCAAAGAATTAAGTTTATGTTAGAAATAAGCTAATACTTGATAATTAGAATTATCAAAAAGTAGACTGAGCTGCCTGTGGAGACTGTAGATTTCCCCACACTGAAGCACTTTCAAGTGAAAAGCAGATATGAAAACCAGATAAACACTGATTACAACCTGGTTCAGGTGATAAACTGCACTAAAGATGTTCTAAAATCCCTTCCAACTTTAAAATTCTGATTCCGTGTAATGCTTCAGGACATAAATGATGTTTTAGGATGCTCTACTTTTTATCTAGGGAAAGTCAGGACATTGAGAGGAATAGCTCTAGTACAGTGGGAGGAAGTCTAGAAGGGCACTGACAAGTGTGCATAAAATGAAGGGGTGAATAAGCTTTGGTCTGAGTCATGAAAGATGCTAGATCCATCAAAGTAAGATTCTAGTTCACACTTTGATACTTTGGCAAGTTGATCATTACCTACCTGGCGATATCATATACACGGTCAGCAACACGACTACCAACCTATAATTAAAAAAAGTGACAAGATGATTCCTAATAATTTTAATAAAATATCAGTCTAGTTCTCACAGAATTCGTACTGGGGTGTTTGGGGGGGAGGGGTGTAATCGTGCTCGTTTTTTTTCTCCAACACTAACACTTAAACGTTTGTTGACTGACTGCTGAACTGACAGGACTCGCACTCCACCAGAACTCTTAAGAGTCAGTGCGCCACCCTAGCTCCGGTCTCCGCGCCTTCGCTCAGGACGGTTCCCTGGGCCTGGCGGAAGAAGCCCTTCTGGATGGATCGGCCTCATTTGCAGCAGAGGGGCGGGGCCGCGTCGGAGACTCTCACCTCCTCCTTTAGGTACTCGTACTTCAGAGGCTCCGGCTGCAGGGCCGCCCAGTTTTTTTGCTTCCTCTTCAACACCCGATCGAATACATTCACTACGCCAGGAGAAGCGCCGCCAAACACGGAATGGTATGAAGAAGTCCCTCGAGTTCCGCTCTGCCGGCTACCCCCGCAGCCACAGCCCGCCCCACGATGAGGAGCCGGCAGGACCAGGCGCCGCCACCACCGGAGCCCGGCACCCCTCAGCATGACTGCCGCAGCCCTCAACCTCCGCGTGACCCCTTCGCCGGCCACGCCAACGTGCCGACAAGTCTCCGCCCTCACGTCTCCGCGCGTGCGCTGACGCAGAGTAGGGGATGCTTTTCGGCAGACGCGACACTAATGATCTGAGCCAGATCGCTTGCCGTAGTTCCAGAGCTTAGCGTGAAGGATTGTGGACCTGAATTTCTCCACGTGATGCTGTGCAGAGACTCGGGGTGGTAGGCGTTTGGGGCTCTGATTTCTGGTGGCGGACTGCAAGAGCTTTACAGAAAGTCGCTAGCTGAGGTGGAAAGAAGGGATTCTGGCTTCGATCTTCTCCTTTCGGAGTCACTTTGGAAAAGCAGCCTGTCCCCCCCTTCGACTTCCGAGGGCTCTCTCGCACGGCGTGAGGTAGGATGAACTGCTTCTGTTCCGGCTCTGCTCCTTTGAGAGCTGTGTGATCTCGGGCAGCCGGCCGAGAGAGCGATGGATCCTGTGCCTGGAGCGGGAGTCTGCGTTCAGATACGGCCTCGGACGCATCCTAGAGCTGATCCCGGGATCCCTGTTTATGTAAAAATGGAGATCGGAACCTTTTCCCCTCTCCCCGGCGGTTGTGAGGATTTAACGATCATAAAGCGTTAGCACGGCGCCTGGCACATAGTAAATGGGATACATACATACATAGATGTACACGTTTATTATCGTTATTTTGCCTCCCGTAAAACGAAATGTAAAACACGGTGCGGTAAGCTGCACCAAGACTTGGGGCACCCTGTACTTCACACTGGTGGGCTTTTTTTATTTTCTCATCTAACTTCTTAATGAGTTTGGGAGCTTGTGAGGCACAGGTCGCCAAACCGTAATGGCAGCTCATTAGGAAGACGCCCCTCACTCCTCTTTTGGGAAAAGAGACCCCCCAGTTTGCTACCTTTCTTTTCTTTTTTTTCTTTTCTTTTTTCTTTTTCTTTTTTTTTTTTTTTTTTTGAGGCTGGGGTTAAGTGACTTGCCCAGGGTCACACAGCTAGGAAGTGCTAAGTGTCTGAGACCCGATTGAACTCAGGGTCCTCCTGAATTCAGGGCTGGTGCTGTATCCACTGCGCCACCTAGCTGCCTCCTGCTACCTTTATTTTCAATACGTCAGGCAACCCAGGAGCCTGAAGGTAGAAAAAGCTGGCTGCTAGGCAGGTTTCAGCTCTAAACTTTGGTGATGAAGTAGCAGTCCCCGCGTTCATATTGATATTTGATCTATTGGAGGTTTTGTTAAAAATTTCTTATTTTAAAGTGATAATTTTATCTCTTAAAGATTTCTTTGGAAAGGTTAGATGTTCCTGTATCTCTGATGAAGTTTTCTTTTAGGCAGAGTAGCTATTTAGGGCAAAGACTAGTTGAGACCTCATATGGAATCTCATAACTTTTGGGGATCTTGAAATTTGGAGTTATTATCAGCAAATGTTTGAGTTTTAAAAAATCAATGCACCTATATGACTAAAGTCACCTAAAAATTGCTTGAGTGAAAAAAGATTCTGAGTAGAAAACGTTTTAAGAAACCTTGATCTAGGATACCTGTTTTGATACGGGGAGTTACCTGCTGGAGGTCTAACTCAGACCTGTAGAATGGATCTCTTCATGGGAGAGGAGGAGGATGATTCAAGGAGACTGAGAGGCAATTTCTGTTCTCTGACCTCTCTCTTCTTCCCTTTGCCTCCAATTTATCTCATTCCCAGTCCATAAGCAACACTTATGTCAGTAAAGGCTGCCTTGCAGCTCCTTCATGATCCACAGCTGTGGAGGCTCTGGGAGAATTGACCTGCCCCTTCACTTAGGCATGGTCCTTAACAGGTACCAATTTTCTGAGTCAGAAAAGTGCTAAAATCTAGTGTGACAAGATTTCTTAAGACTTCTTAAAAATATTAGATTTTTAAAAATTGAACTTAGGATGCACATATAGATGTTGTAGCTGTAACCCACTACTAAGAGAACAATGGAAATAGTTTTTATTGTGCCTTGCTTTTATTTCTTATGAAATGTAACTTAAAAGAATCAATGAACCTTTTTTGAAAAGTTTTTATTTTATAAATTTAAGTCCTTAAAATCACATTTTTCCATTTTTTTTTAAGGGTATTCCAGGTTTTGGTTAACAAGAAAGCTTAAAAATGGCATCAAAAGAAGAACTTGTGAATGATGAAAGGTTTCTTCGAATTACAAAGGACCCTCGATTTTGGGAAATGCCAGAAAAGGACCGAAAAATTAAGATTGATAAGAGATTTCGAGCAATGTTTCATGATAAAAAATTCACGTTGAAATATACTGTGGATAAAAGAGGACGTCCTATAAATCACAGCAGTACAGAGGATTTGAAACGTTATTATGATTTGTCAGATTCAGATTCTGATCTCTCAGATAAAGATGGTGAAGCATCAGACAAAAAGAAAACAAAGAAAAAGGCACAGAAAACTAAAAAAGAAGATTCAAAAAAATTATTGGATGATAAGGAGACAAGGAACATAGCTAAGCAAAAGGAAGCCTTTGGACATGGAAAAGAACCAGAAAATTATGAAAATATATGTAAAACACAGGGTTCAAACAAAACTAAGAAAGTACATGCACAAAATAATCTACAAAAGGATGAAAAAGAATCGACAAATAAAGGCATAAAGAATCAAAAAGATACCTCCCTATTTAATGCAGACACATCATACAGAGGAAACCTAAAGATATCCGAATTGGACAATAATAAAATGAAACCTTCCAAGATGAAATTTCCTAAAGAAAAAGAGAAATATGATTCAGGTTAGTTTAAAAAAAAACAAGTCTAAAGTTTTTATTGACTATAGTGCACTTTTGTATTAGACTTTTTTAAAGAAGATAATATTTAAAGCAATTTTAATATAACTTGATAATATAGTAAAAAAAAATCCTACTATTTTACTAATATTGACTGGAAAAAAGTAACAGATTGTTAACAGATTAAATTAAGGTGAATATTTTGAAGACTGTGTCAGGTTTGTGGGATGGAAGTCTGAATCTTCTGACTAATAATTGATTTTGACTTATTTATGGCCACTACCCAAAAACATCCTGTAATTCAAGGCTTCTTAAATCTTTTCCACTTGACCCCTTTTTGCCCAAGAAATTTTTTTGTAATCCCGTCTTGAATCTGAGTCAAAGTGTTTCTGTCACCATTTATCCGTGGGAGTGTAAAATGCTTATGTTGTGTTGAAAACCAAGGCTGCATGCAGTGAAGTCACACATTATAACATGGGCTACCCTTCCCTTGGATTCATTATGCATTTTATTTTGGTTATTATGTTCAGAAACTTTTCATTGTTGACAAATCTTTTGCAATTCTCTATATTCAGTTATGGGGTTAAGATATCCACAGTTTAAGAGACTTTACCATAGCACCTACCAAGATTTTTGAGGGTAAATTAACTTTTTTTTTTTTTTAAACTTTAATTTTTCACTTGAACGTTTGCCTAAGTTTTTTTCTTTTTTTCTGAAATAATATCCCTCATCATTTCTTACATCACATACTTTTGTTCACATTCATATACCATAATTTATTCAGTTTTCCAATTAATGGGTATCTTTCAGTTTCCAGTTTTTTGCCATTATAAAAAAAGCTGCTGTAAATATTTTAGTACTTATGGATCCTTTCCCTCTTTGATATCTTTCAGTATTGCTAAGGGATATGCACAATTTAATAGCTTTGGGGGAATAGTTCTGAATTATTTTTCAGAATGATTGGAACTGCACAGTGTCTTAGTGTACCAGTTTGTTCACAGTTCCTTCAGCATTTAGCATTTTCTTTTTTATCATTTTATCAAATCTGATAGGTATAAGAGGTATCTCAGAATTGTTTTAGTATTAATGTTCCTTATTATTAATTATATAGAAAACATTTTTATATGGCTATTTTTACTTTGATTTCTTTCTTTGAAAACTGTTTATATTGTTAACCGTTTTTCAGTTGAGGAATGGCTCCATTTCTTGTAAACTTGACTTAATTCTTTATATATTTATTATGTTTTATATTATTATTAATAATGTTATTATATTGTTAATATATTATATTACTTATTATATATTATATTTAAGAAATGAAACTTTTATCCGAGAAACTTGCTAAAAAGATTCCTACACAATACACATCATGCCCTATTATTTTTCCTAGTTTTGATTGTTTTGTTCCTCTAGGTGAATTCTTTGATAGTTAAGTTGGTATGGCCATGAACAAGTAAATTAATGTAGGAAGTATTACCATTAGTATTATAGTGCCTTGGCTCTTGAAATCTATCTTTATTTGTATTATGACTGTTTTGTAATTATGTTCACATATTTTCCTTTGTGTTTTGGCAAGTAGATTTTCAAGTATTTTATACTGCCTGCACTTATTTTAAATAAAATTTCCCTATCTCTTTCTGCTGTATTTTATTCATAATATGCATAAATGGTAATCCTTTGTATGGGCTTATTTTATATCCTTCAGTTTTGCTGAAGTTGTTAATTAATTATTTCACTTTGTTTTTTAGTTGATTCTGTAGTATAACTATGTCATCTACAGAAAGTGATACTTTTAGTTCTTCAATAGCCTATATTTATTCCTTCAATTTTTTTTCTTTTTCCTATTGCTGTAGCTTGCATTTCTATCTAATATAGTACTGACTTGTAATGGTGATGATGGACATCATTGCTTCATTCCCACTTTTCCTGGTTATGCCAACATAAAAGCAAGATAATGCTTATCCTTGGTTTTAGATAGATTCTACTTATTTTAAAGGAAAGCTTAATTGCTTTAATTTCATCTTTTTTTTTTTTTTTTTTAACATGCCCAGTTCATTGATCTGCTTTTCTCTTTGTTATTGGTATAAGTATTTGCAAGTATAAATGTTCATTAAGTACTGCTTTGGCTGCATCCATTAATTTTGTTTTAATTTTTAATAATCATTCTCATTAATGAAATGATCGTTTCTATTGTTCTTTAGCTCAGTCACCCTTTGGGATTCAGTTAGTTTCCACATAATTTTTAATATGTATTTCCATGGTCTTTTATGCAATTTTTATTCCTTTATGGTTTGAAAAGAATGCATTTCTGCCTCTTTTATTTTAGATGAAATATTCTTCATCATTCTTCTTCATCCCTTTATTTTAACCCTTTGCTAGTCTTTCTTGTAAACAATATATTTTTGGATGTGAGGTTTTAATCCATTCTATTTATCAGTTTTCATTTTCTGATTTAGGAATGTAAACATTTTAACCCTAAAGATTTTCATGTTATTTCTCATGTTTTCCTTTTTATGTTTTTCTTGAATTTTGTATTTGAAAATTAAATTTTCTATTTATCTTTGGTCCTTTTAGCCTCAGTTTCATTAAATATTCATTTTCCCCTGGAAAATTATACTCAGGTTTGCTGGGTGTGTTTTTTTGTTTTTTGTTTTTTTTTTTTTAATTGTATTCCTAGCTCTTTTGCCTTCTAGAATATCATATTTCAAGCCCTCCAGTACTTTAATGTGGAAGCCACTAATTCTGATCCTGATTCTGGCTCCATGAGATTTGAATTGTTTCAGGCTGCTTTGCAATATTATCTCTTTCACCTGATTGCGCTGGAATTTGGCTATAATATTTCTAGGATTTTCATTTTGGATATCTTTTCAGGAGGTATTGGGTGGACTCTTTAAATTTCTATTTTACTTTCTGACTCCAGGATTTGAGAGCAATTTTTGGTGATAATTTCTTAAAAGATAATGCTTAAACAACTCTAAGGTACCACTAAATACCTCTCAGATTGGCTAAGATGTTAGGAAAAGATAATGGTAAATGTTGGAGGAGATGTGAGAAAACTGAGACAGTGATACATTGTTAGTGGAATTGGGAACTGATCCAACCATTTTGGAACTGTGCATACCCTTTGATCCAGGACTGTCTTTACTAGGCTTATATCCCAAAGAGATTATAAAAAAAGGAAAAGGACCTATATGTGCAAAAATGTTTGTGGGAGTCCTTTTCGTAGTGTCAAGAAACTAGAAACTGAATGGATGCTCATCAGTTGAGGAATGGCTGAATAAGTTAAGGTATATGAATATTTTGGAATATTACTGTTCTTTAAGAAATGATCAGTAGGATGATTTCAGAGCTGCCTGGAGAGACTTACATGAATTGATGCTAAATGAAGTGAGTAGAACTAAGAGAACATTGTACACAGTAACAAGAAAATTATGTGATGATCAATTCTGACAGACATGGCTTTTTTCAATAATGATGTAATTCAGGGCAATTTTAATAGACTTGTGATGGAGAGAGCCATCTGCCCTCAGAGAGTGGACTGTGGGAACTGAGTGTGGATCACAATATACTACTTTCACCTTTTTTTCTTGTCATTTGCTTGCTTTTTTCTTCTCTCAATTTTTTTTTCCTTTTTGATCTATTTTCTTGTACAGCATGATAAATGTGGAAGTATGTATATAAAAATTGTACATGATTAACATTGAATTGCTTGCTTTCTAGGGGAGGGATTGGGAGGTAAGGTAAAGAGAAATTTGGAGCACAAGGTTTTGCAAAGGTTTTGAAAACTATCTTTGCATATATTTTGATAATTAAAAAGCTATTTTTTAAAAAAAAGATAATGTTTAAGCTCTTTTTTTGGTCATTTTCAGGTAATATAGCAATTTATAAATTATTTGTCTTCAATCTGTTATCCAAGTCAGTTGTTTTTCCAATGACATTTCATATTTTCTTTTATATTATATTGTCATTCTTTTGACTTTGTTATATTATTTCTTGACATGTTTTAGAGTCATTAGTTTCCACTTGTCAAATTCTAATTTTTTAACAATTATTTTCTTTAATGAACTTTTCTCCCTCTTTTTCCATATGGTCAGTTCTACTTTTTAAGGCATTCTTTTCTTTTGTGAATTTTTTTTTTTTTTTCCCAACTAAACTCATGACTCTCCATAATTTTTTTTCTTGCTTCAGTCTCAATTTTTATTTCCAATATTTCTTCTACTTCTTGATTTTTTTTTTTAAATTTTGAACTTTTCCAAGTATTCTTGTTTGATTTGCATCCAATTTTGTTTTGTTTTGATATACTTGTAGTTACTTTGTAGTTGTTTTGATATACTTTATTATTATGTATCTCCTAGATTGGGTCTGGATTTTTCTTTTTCACTATAGTGACAATTTATGGTCAGATTCTGTTGTTTTGTTTTGTTTTTCCTTTTCTTTCCTTTTTTTTTGGGGGGGGGAGAAGGTTATTTGCTCATTTTCCCAGCCTATTTCTCAATGTAAACTTTGTTTGGATGTGGTAAGTGCACATGTTTAACTTATATTAGATTGCTTGCTGTCTTGGGAAGAAAAGAGAAAAAATTGGAACACAAGGTTTTGCAAAGGTGAATGTTGAAAACCATCTTTGCATGTATTTAAAAAAAATGCTATCAGAGTTTAAAAAAAAAATAATAAATTTGAACCTGGTGCTTGAAGTAGAGGGGACCAAGTTTCTTCAGACCTTACTTGCTGTTGTTTTTAGCAATAAACTGGGGGTCTCATTTTAACAGTACTTTCAGTGCAGTATGATCTAAGGAGAGATGTGATTATCATTCTTCTCATCTGTTTTCTGGTCTTTAAAAGGACTTTGTTCCCCTGTAAGTACCAGCACTACCATTTCTCCTGGTCCAAGTCTCTCTTTCCTGCAACTAAAGTGCTAGTGCTTGACTTCTGTCATAGAATTGAGACCAGGATTTATGTTTTTCTCACGAGTCACCACAAGCATATTTCTGTGCCGTTGAACAATAACCTGGGTCCCTACTTTTCTGCATCACAAGTACTATTGCACCTTGTGGCCCTGGGACTATGAAGTGGAACTGCATGTGGGCAGTGCAACAGATTCCTGAACCCAGCAAAAGGTATCCTACAGTCTGCTTTTGACCATTTGGTTCAAACTACCACTATCACCTCAAAGTTAATGGGTTGAGAGCACTGGAAACTGTTGTTGCCACCCATGTAGCTGACCCTAATGCATGGTTTGGCATTTCTTTCCTGCCAACCTTATAAGTTGTCTAGGATTGGAAAATTGTTTCACTGGTTTTGCCACTTGAAAATTTGATCTGAAGTGTTATTTTAGAGTTTTTGGAGAGGAACTTGGGAATACTTAATTGATTGCTGCCACTGCTTCCTTTTTTTTTTTTTTTTTTTAAATAAATTCTCTTTTTTTTTTCTGAGTAATATTTTTTCCAAATATATAAATATTTGGAATCCAAATCCAAAATCCAAAAAATGTAAAAATATAAAATAACATATAAAGATGGGCTTCGATATTCATTTCTTTAAGATGTTGTGTTCCAAATGTTCCCTCCCACCCAGCAATATGATACAGGTTAAATATGAGTAGTCCTTCTAAACATATTTCCATATTTGTTGTGCAAGAAAAATCAGACCAAAAGGGGAAAGATCACAAGAATACAAAAAAGATGAAACTACTATGCTTCCATCCACATTCATTGACTGCTTCTTTTCTGTAACATCTTGGTTCCACTACTTTAAGACTCTCTCTTGCTTCTGACCACTGCCTCCCTCCATTTATCTAAGCTCCCTTTTATTCCTCCCTCCCCTTAATTCCTTTCCCTCTGCTCTGTTGGGTAAGAAATTTCTGTACTCGAGTTATTGTGTGAATATATATTCTTCCCTCCTTGAACCAGTCAAGATAAGAATAAGATTCAAGTGTTGCCTGTTTCCCTCTTTTTCCCATTCTATTGTATCAATTTTTCCTTGTGTGTCCCATCTATGTAAGATAATTTCCCTCAGTTTTTACTCTTCCCTTCCAAAGTGTTCCTCTTCAGTTCATTCAAATGTAACAATCACATTCATATCCCTTTCTAATTAGATTCCCTCTTTGCCTTGGTGGTAATAAAGTTCTGAGAGATTATGTTAATCTTAAACTATAAAGAGGTAAACAATTTAAACTTGTTAGTTTCTTATGACTTCTTACCCAAATTTCTCACTCAAGCACTTTCTATGCTTCTTGAGTCCTATATTAGTATGTTAGAATTTCTCTTTAGCTCCGGCCTTTTCATCAGAAATGCTCAAAAGTCATCTGTATCATTAAAAAATCCCTTTTCTCCTGTAGCATTATATTCTGTTTTGGAGAGTAAGTTATTCTTGATTGTAATCCTAGATCAACTTTGTAGAATATCGTATTCCAAGCTCTCCACTTCTTTATGGTGTTAGTTGTTAAATCTTGTTTTATCTAATTGGCTTTACCCTTTTGAATTCTTTCTTTTCAGTTACTTGTAATATTTTTTTCTTGGTGGGAACCTAGGATTTTGGCCATAATGTTCTAGAAATTTTCATGTTGTTCTTTCTTTCAAGAGGTAATCCATGAATTCTTTGTTTCTACTTTGCTTTCAGATTCTAAATATCTGAGCAGTTTTATGATTTCTTGGAAAACAGTATTTAGGCTTTTTTTGGTCACTGCTTTCAGGAATGTCTAGTGGTTTCTTTGATTATTTCTAGGTCAATTTTTTTCTATGAGATATTTCATTTCTCTTTTCTTTTTTTCAATCTTTATTTTATCACATCTTGGTGTTTCATGGAATCATTGGCTTCTATTTGTCCAATTCTAAGTTTCAAAAAGTCATTTTCAGAATTCTGGGAAACAAGTGTGAACCACCACATAGAATTCCCAATACCTGCATTTTTTATTTCTTTCACAGGTTAATTGCACATTATTTCAAAGACCGATTCTTCTTGTGCAGCAAAACAACTGTGTGTGTGTGTGTGTGTGTGTGTGTGGGTATTTAACATATACTTTAACATATTAAACATGTATTGGTCTACCTGCCATCTAGGGGAGGGATTAGGGGAAGGAGGAGAAAAATTGGAACAAAAGGTTTTGCAAATGTCAATCCTGAAAATTACCCATGCATATATCTTGTAAATAAAAAGCTATAAATAAAAAAAGTCATTTTCAGAAGTAAAATTTTCAAACTATTAATTCCCTTTTCATACTTTTCCTCCATAAAACTCATTTGATTTTTTTTAAGTTTTTTTAAATTCTTGCAAAAAATTTTGTTGTGCTTGTGTCCAAAATGTATTTTTCTTTGAAGCATTGCTCATAGTTATTTTCAAATAATTTTCTTCTGTGTTAATAATGGCCTTGAGTTTCTCTGTCACCATATGGACCAGTTTGTTTTTGTTGTTGTTGTTGTTTTGCTCATTCTTCCACCCTATTTTTTTGGCTTTGAACTTTTTTAGCTCTTGATTTTGCACATGTTGGGTGGAGATATCCAGCTTGACCTTCTACCCTCTTACATCCTTCTGTTGCTTTCACATCTCTGGTTGAAGGCCTACAATCAGTGCCACCTGAGGGAGAGACATTCCCAGATGGGGATAGAATCCCATGTTCAAGATATTGGGCATAAAAACTGATCTGACCATTCTGGAGAGCAATTTAGAACTATGCTCAAAGGACTATCAAATTGTGCGTACGCTTTTATCCATAAAGGTTTCCACTGGGTCTGTATCCCAAAGAGATCATAAATGAGGGAAAGGGACCCACATGTGTAAAAATGTTTGTAGTAGCAAGGAACTGGAAATTCAGGGTATGTTCATCAGTTAGAATGGCTGAATAAGTTATAGTATATGACTGCTATGGAATAGTATTGTTTTATTAGAAATGATTAGCAAGATGATTTCAGAGAGGCCTGGAGAGACTTGCATGAACATGAGCAGAATCAGGAGAACATGGTACACAGCAACAACAAGATCATACCATGATCAATTCTGAGGAACGTGACTTTCTTCAACGGTGAGGTGATTCAGGCCAATTCCAAAAGACCTGTAATGCAGAGAGCCATCTGTATCCAGAAAGAGGACTATGGGGACTGAATGTGGATCACAACATAGTATTTATTTTCACTTTTATTGTTGTTGTTGTTTGTTTGTTTCCTTGTTTTTTGTTTTTTTCTCTTTTTTTTCCTTCTTAATTTTATTTTTCTTATATAGCATGACATATGGAAATATGTATAGAAGTGTTGCACATTTTTTACCTCTATTGGATTATTTGCTGTCTAGGGGAGGTAGGGTAAGGAGAAAAAATTGGAACACCAGGTTTTGCAAGGATGAATGAAACACGTGCAAAGATATATATTGAAAATAAAAAGCTGCTATTTAAAAATATATATATATATATTATTGTCATAATAGTAGCTAACATTTATGTAAAACTTTAATGTTTCCAAAGAATTGTACACAGTTTATCTAAGTTGATCCTTACAACAACCACCTTATTAAGTAGTTACTGTTGTCATTTTACCCATGACACTGAAGCTGAGAAGAGATAAGGTGACTTCCAGTCACATAGCTATTAAGTATAAGGCAAAATTAGAACCTTTGATTTTCTAACTCCAAGCCTAGTCTTTTATCCACAAAACAGTTTTTTTGTTGAAAGATTGAAATATGAATGGTTACAAGTTTAAGCTGAATCAAACCTCCGCCAGATCTAGGACTACTTCATACTCGCTACACTCCTTCTCCCTTTGCTGTAGTGCTACTGTCTCCATGTCCCCAGTGAATTCAGACCTCTCTGACACGAATTGGATAATTTGTGATTTTTCTTGGATTTTCATATCAACATTTAGTGTGGTGTATTTTTAGAGGATTTGACAAGAAATTCAAGGAGAATGATTGTGGTTCGCTGTATTTCTATAATTTTGCTCCACTTCTCTGTCCATGTATTCATTTTATCTTTTGAAGGATTATGTTGTAAAGATTTGTAGTCTGGCTTTTTTTTTTTCCCCTAGAACAGTTTATTTTAGTTGTTTGAATGTATTTATACTGCACGTGATTTGGTATTTATACTTATTTGAAGTTTTTCCCAATCAATTAATTGCAGTGATATTTATTTAGATGTCATTGAATCTGATGAAGGTGATTTAGAGGAAGACACTGAAGATGATAGTAAAATAGGAGATGATGAACAGTCAGAAGATAATGAAGAAACTTCAGAATGGGATGATGATGAAAGTGATAGTGGCCCTGACTTGGCTAGGGGAAAAGGAAATATTGAAACTAGTTCAGAAGATGAAGAAGATGATATGACTGAATTTTTACCAAAGGAACCTCTTTTTGAGCATGCATGGAGAGAATTGGATAAAGATGCCCCTCGTGCAGATGAGGTAAGTTTTTTAATAGAACCAATTTATACTAACAGTTTAAATCAAAATTTTCCTTGTAGAAAATACTCTTATCTTGTGATCTTTGACTAATCTATCAGTTTCCTTTTCTAAGCCCACCATAATTTTTCCTTGATTACCTAAGAAACTTTTGTTTCTTAAAGGTGAGACTATGAAATGAATCACAGATCAGAAGAAATTTTAAAATAGGGTATAAACTGGTTTGCCTCCTTTTAGAGTTCACCAAAAAAGCTCATAATCATGTTTCTATTTGCAAATTGAAGAATTTAATTTGAATATTATTCTCTACATTTTAGCTGATTCTTAATTCATTTAAAATTTTGAGATAATTTATATTAAAGTATAAAATTTGTATGCCCATGCAGTAGTTTATATTGTTTTGTGGTTATGAATATAGGAAAAATGTAAAATGTAATAATTTTATTTTCCTCAATTATACAGATTACTCGTCGATTAGCAGTTTGTAACATGGACTGGGATAGATTAAAGGCTAAAGACTTGCTGGCTCTGTTCAATTCATTTAAACCAAAAGGTGGTGTTATATTTTCTGTGAAGGTAAGGGCTGGATTTCGCTTTGAAATTTTCTCCAAGAATTTCAAATACACTAATCTTTTTTAAAGTCATCTTTTGTTCTTAATAAAGGTTAACAGAAGTACACCTATAAAAACTTTTTTATGGAAGCCTCTGACTTGAACAAAAACTATATTTATGTTGTCTACTATAGACTGGCATCAACTCCATTTTTTAAAAATATATTGTTGGTCTTATCAACCCAATATTCTTCATCCTCCCCTTCCCAGAGAACCATCTTTTAAAACAAATCATTTAAAAGAGAAAAAAAGTAGAGAAAAAAGACTAACAAAGCTGAAAAAAACATCAAAAAATTTGACATAAATAGTATTTCACACTAGTAAGCCCTCCTTCCTCTCCCTGCTAAGGAACATAGTAGGTGTCTTCTTACAACTTTTTCTTTGGTATCAAATTGTTTTTTAAGTTTTGGGGGTTTTTTTAAATTAATTTTTATGAATAACTTTAATGGTTTTCTTGTTATTGGGGTTAAGTGACTTGTTCAGGGTCACACAGCTAGGAAGTGTTAAGTATCTGAGGCCATATTTGAACTGAGGTCTTCCTTACTTCAGGGCTGGTGCTCTAACTACTGTTCCATCTAGCTGTGCCTGTATAACTTTAGTTTTTAATTACCTAAAATTCCCTCTCCTTAATCCTAGCTAGGAAACCATCCTTAATTTAAAGAAAAGAAAAAGCAGAAGAGGGGGGGAAATTAAGCAAAACTAATCATAAAGACAAAGTACTGACATAAAAGAGAAAAGGGAACTAATAAGATCCCTAATTAACTCTACTTCTGAAGTTTTCTGAGGAAGACAGTTTCTCAGTTTTTCAATATAAAAAGCTCTAATGTGATATGGTTTCACTGAATGTGATTTAGATGTATATATGATCTCCTTAGTTGGAATACCTACTCTGTTCTGTGTCCTAAATGCTCCCCAGTATATCTTTTCAGAACTCTTCTATAAAAAATCTACTCAATTCTCTACTTTTCCTAACATCTTAATATTGCCAGTATATTCACTGTATTTTAGTCTTTTTTTTTCTTTTTATTGCTCTTTGACCAGCATGCCTTGTATTTTAATACATTCTTGATTTTTATGATTGTTATTTCTTTTTTTCTTTAATTTTTTTATTAATTTTATAATTATAACATTTTTTGACAGTACATATGCATAGGTAATTTTTTACAACATTATCCCTTGTATTCCCTTCTGTTCCGAATTTTTCCCCTCCTTCTCTCCACCCCCTCCCCTAGATGGCAGGCATTCCCATACATATTAAATATGTTATAGTATATCCTAGGTACAATATATATGTGCAGAACCGAATTTTGTTGTTGTTGTTGCAAAGGAAGAATTGGATTCGAAAGATAAAAATAATCTGGGGAGAAAAACAAAAAATGCTAACAGTTTACGCTCATTTCCTAGTGTAGCTGATTCTGTCCATCATTGAGCAATTGGAATTGGGTTAACTCTTCTCTATGTTGAAGATATCCACTTCCATCAGAATACATCTTAATACAGTATCATTGTTGAAGTGTATAATGATCTCCTAGGTCTGCTCGTTTCACTCAGCATCAGTTCATGTAAGTCTCTCCAAGCCTCTTTGTATTCTTCCTGTTGGTCATTTTTTACAGAACAATAATATTCCATAATATTCATATGCCATAATTTACCCAACCATTCTCCAATTGATGGGCATCCGTTCATTTTCCAGTTTCTAGCCACTACAAAAAGGGCTGCCACAAACATTTTGGCATATACAGGTCCCTTTCCCTTCTTTAGTATTTCTTTGGAATATAAGCCCAGTAGTAGTACTGCTGGATCAAAGGGTATGCACAGTTTGATAACTTTTTGGGCATAGTTCCAAATTGCTCTCCAGAATGGCTGGATTCTTTCACAATTCCACCAATAATGCATTAGCATCCCAGTTTTCCCACATCCCCTCCAACATCATCATTATTTGTTCCTGTCATCTTAGCCAATCTGACAGGTGTGCAGTGGTATCTCAGAGTTGTCTTAATTTGCATTTCTCTGATCAGTAGTATTTGGAACACTCTTTCTTATGAGTGGATATAGTTTCAATTTCATCATCTGAAAATTATCTGTTCGTATCCTTTGACCATTTATCAGTTGGAGAATGGTATGATTTCTTATAGATTGGGGTCAGTTTTCTATATATTTTGGAAATGAGACCTTTATCAGAACCTTTAACTGTAAAAAATATTTTCCCAATTTGTTACTTCCCTTCTAATCTTGTTTGCATTAGCTTTTTTGTATAGAAGCCTTTTAATTTGATGTAATCAAAATCTGCTATTTTGTGATCAATAATGATCTCTAATTCTCCTCTGGTCATAAATTCCTTCCTCCTCCACAAGTCTGAGAGGTAAACTATCCTCTGTTCCTCTAATCTGTTTATGATCTCATTCTTTATGCCTAAATCATGGACCCATTTTGATTGTGGCAGCTCTTTTTGTAGCTAGAAACTGGAAAATGAACGGATGCCCATCAATTGGAGAATGGTTGGGTAAATTATGGTATATGAATGTTATGGAATATTATTGCTTTGTAAGAAATGACCAATAGGATGAATACAGAGAGGTTTGGAGAGACTTACATGAACTGATGCTGAGTGAAATGAGCAGATCACTATACACTTCAACAATAATGAAGATATCTTCAACATAAAGAAGATCCAACTCACTTCCAGTTGATCAATGATGGACAGAAACAGCTACACCCAGAGAAAGAACACTGGGAATTGAATGTAAACTATTAGCACTACTGTCTTTATACCCAGGTTACTTATACCTTTGGAATCCAATTCTTAACGTGCAACAAGAAAATTGGATTTACACACATATATTGTACCTAGGTTATACTGTAACACATTTAATATGTATGGGATTGCCTGTTATCTAGGGGAAGGAGCAGAGGGAGGGAGGGAAAAATTTGGAAAAATAAATACAAGGGATAATGTTATAAAAAAAAAATTAGTCATGCATATGTAATGTCCAAAAAAATTTTATAATTATAAAATTAATTTTTAAAAAATTCTCGGCCTTCTATTAAATTTTGTTGTTATTTTTTCTAGGTCATTAAAATAGTTTCTTGGGAGTCTGATTGATATAGCACTAAATAAATAGATTAGTTTAGGGAGTATTGTCATCTTGATTATATTCGCTCGGCCTACCCAAGAGCACTTAATGTCTTTCCAATTATTTAAACCTGACTTTATTTTTGTGGCAAGTGTTTTGTAATTTTGCTCATATAGTTCTTGACTTTCCTTTGGTAGATGGATTCCCAAATATTTTATACTATCGACCGTTATTTTGAATGGAATTTCTCTTTGTATCTCTTGCTGTTGGATTGTGTTGGTAATGTATAAAAATGCTGAGGATTTATGTGGATTTATTTTGTATCCTGCCACTTTGCTAAAGTTCTGAATTATTTTTAATAGCTTTTTAGGGGTTCTCTAAGTATACCATCATGTCATCTGCAAAGAGTCATAGTTTGATTTCCTCATTACTTATTCTAATTCCTTGAATCTCTTTCTCGGCTCTTATTGCCGAGACTAGTATTTCTAGTACTATATTGAATAGTAATGGTGATAGTGGGCAATCTTGTTTCACTCCTGATCTTACTGTGAAAGGTTCCAGTTTATCGCCATTACATACGATGTTTACTGACAGTTTTAAATATATACTCATTATTTTAAGGAATAGTCCATTTATTCCTATACTCTCCACTGTTTTTAGTAGGAATGGATGTTGGATTTTATCAAATGCTTTTTCTGCATCTATTAAGATGATCATATGGTTTTTGTTTATTTGGTTATTGATATAGTTGATTATGCTAATAGTTTTCCTAATATTGAACCAGCCCTGCATCCCTGGCATAAATCCCACTTGGTCATAATGTATTATCCTGGGGATGATTTTCTGTAGTCTTTTTGCTAATATTTTATTTGAGATTTTAGCATCAATATTCATTAGGGAAATTGGTCTATAATTTTCTTTCTCTGTTTTCAGCCTACCTGGTTTAGGTATCAGTACCATATCTTTGTGTAAAAGGAATTTGGTAGGACTCCTTCAATCCCTATTTTTTCAAATAGTTTATATAACATTGGGGCTAATTTTTCTTTAAATGTTTGGTAGAATTCACATGTAAATCCATCTGGTCCTGGGGATTTTTTCTTAGGGAGTTGGTTAATAGCTTGTTCTATTTCATTTACCAAAGTGGGACTATTTAGACTATTTATTTCTTCCTCTGTTAATCTGGGCAAGCTATCTTTTTGAAGGTATTCTTCCATTTCATTTAAATTATCGAATTTATTGGCATAAAGTTAAACAAAGTAGTTCCTAACTATTGTTCTAATTTCCTTTCCATTAGTGGTGAGTTCTCCCTTTTCATTTTTAAGACTATCAATTTGCTTTTCCTCTTTCCTTTTTTTAATCAGATTTACTAAGGGTTTGTCTATTTTGTTGGGTTTTTTCATAGAACCAACTCTTAGTTTTATTAATTAATTCAATAGTTTTTTACTTTCAATTTTATTAATCTCACCTTTTATTTTTAGAATTTCAAGTTTCATGTTTGTCTGGGGGTTTTTAATTTGTTCCTTTTCAAGCATTTTTAGTTGTAAGTCCAATTTGTTGACCTTCTCTTTCTCTATTTTATGCAAGTAGGCCTCTAGTGATATAAAACTTCCCCTTATTACTGCTTTGGCTATATCCCACACATTTTGGTATGATGTCTCATTATTGTCATTTTCTTGGGTGAAATTATTAATTATGTATGATTTGCTATTTTACCCAATCATTCTTTAGTATAAAATTATTTAGTTTCCAATTATTTTTTGGTCTATTTTCCCCTGGCTTTTTATTAAATGTAATTTTCATTGCATTATGGTCTGAAAAGGATACATTTACTATTTGTGCCTTGATTTTGCATTTGATTTTGAGGTTTTTATGTCCTAGTATATGATCAATTTTTGTATAGGTTCCATGAACTGCTGAGAAGAAAGTGTACTCCTTTCTGTCTCCATTTAGCTTTCGCTAAAGATCTATCATATCAAACTTTTCTAGTATTCTATTTACCTCTTTGACTTCTTTCTTATTTATTTTGTGGTTTGATTTATTTAATTCTGAGAATGCAAGGTTGAGATCTCCCACTATTATAGTTTTGCTATCTATTTCTTTTTGCAGCTCTCTTAATTTCTCTTTTAAGAATTTAGATGCTGCACCACTTGGTGCATATATGTTTAATATTGATACTGCTTCATTATCTATGCTACCCTTTAGCAGGATATAATGCCCGTCCTTATCTCTTTTATCTTTTAATTAGATCAATTTTTGTTTTTGCTTGATCTGAGATGAAGATGGCTACCCCTGCTTTTTTTACTTCACCTGAAGCATAGTAGATTCTGCTCCACTCTTTTACTTTTAGTTTGAATGTATCACCCTGTTTCAGGTGTGTTTCCTGTAAACAACATATAGTAGAATTCTGACTTTTAATCCAGTCTGCTAACTGCTTCCTCTTTATGAGGGAGTTTACCCCATTCATATTTATGGTTAGAATGACTAATTCTATATTGCTTGCCATCCTGTTAACCCCTGCTTATGTTTTTTTCCTTTCCTTTCCTCTTACCCTCCTACCCAGTATTAAACTTGTGAACACCACTTGCTTTTCACAGCCCTCCCTTTTTAGTATCCCTCCCCCACCTTAAAGTTCCTCTTCCTATTTTACCCCCTTTTTCTCACAATTTCTGTATTCCCTTCCCCTTAGCTTACTCCTTCCCTCTCACTTTTCAATGAAGTGGAAGAAGTTTCACCATAAATTGAATATGTCTATTGATTCACACTATGTTCATCTCCCTCCTTTCTCTCAAATATAATAAGTTACCTTTGCCTCTTCATGAGATGTAGTACCACCATTTTACCCTTTTTTATGATATAATTTCCTTTCCACCTCTAGTTTCTAGGACAAATTATACATGTGTTCTTTATATATCTTTATGGCAGAAATATAGTTCTCAAGATTTCTTTTTACCTTTTTAGAAATCTTTTGAGTTTTGTATTTGAAGATCAAACATTTTGTGTAGATCTGGTTTTTTCATCAAGAATAGATGGAATTCATTTATTTCGTTAAATGTCCATCTTCTTCCCTGGAAAACAATGCTCATTTTTGCTGGGTAACTTATTCTATACCAAGTTCCTTAGCCTTTCGGAATATCATATTCCAGGCCCTTCATTCTTTTAATGTGGATGCTGCTAGATCCTTGGTTATCCTTATTGTGGTTCCTCCATATCTGAATTGCTTTTTTCTAGCAGCTTCCAATATTTTTTCTTAGTCGGATGGTTCTTGAACTTGGCCACTATGACGGTTATTTTACCAGAAAATTTCAGCAAAACAAAATAAATGATAATTTATTCCCTCCCTGCAAAAAAATCTCTCAAAAAGTATTCCCTGAAATCAGTTAAGTAGTCTAATGAAGTGTTTTCAATTGATAGTAAATGTAATTTCCTTGTTGACTTCAATCGTAATCAAAGTGAATATTGTTTTTTTTTTTAATTCTTCATTACCACATTTGAAATCTCCCATGTTTATCTGAATTATTCATATTTGTAATTCTTTATAGTGCAGTAATATTTCATTATATTCTTATACCACAGTGTAACCATTCTCAAATTTAGGAGCACATTTTTAAATTTTTTTTTTTTATCATACAAAATGTTACTACAGTGATTTTTGTACATACAGTTTTCTTGCTGTCAGTAACTTCCATGTATAAATCAATATTTATAGTTCTATAATAGTGCATCTAGGAGGCCTTTCAGATAAAGGATATAAATAGATTACTAAATTCACTTCTGTAATTCTCATTTCTTTACTAGAATTGGTGATATAGTCAGTCACTGATATTTCTACAATTTTTTAAGTGCTTACTTTATGCAATGTCTTGAACTAAGTATTAACCTAGAAAAATAATAGTTTCTGACCTGAATGACCCTACATTCTCTTCAGGGAAAAGGGGCAGATCTCTTGTAGCTAAGGAGTTCAGAACAAAATTCATAGAATTGATGATTGAACAGAATGTTGAAGGGATTTGGGAATTTTAAGTAAGAAGGGAGTAAATTCCAGGTGTGAGAACATGGAATGAGATGGAATACTGTGTCTGAGGAACACTAAGTCAGCTTGACTGGAAAATAGATTTTATCACTGAAAACGCAATAAAAATTACATTCAATAATAGGCCTTGTAATCATAGATTAAAAAGGAAATTAATTTTAGAGAATGAATGGTCCAAAGAACAAACAAAATATAATTAATAAATTCATTAAAGGTAATGGCAGTACAATGTATCAAAACTTTGGAGAGCCAAAGCCATATTTGGGGATGGGGTGAGAAGGAATTTATATCTCTAAACACTTACATCAAGAAAAGAGAGAAGTAGGGGCAGCTAGGTGGCACAGTGGATAGAGCACCAGCCCTGAATTCAGGAGGACCTGAGTCTGGTCCCAGACACTTAACACTTCCTAGCTGTGTGACCTTGGGCAAGTCACTTAACCCCAGCCTCAAAAAAAAAAAAAAGAAAAGAAAAGAGAGAAGTAGTAGATCAATGAATTGAGCGTGTAACTAAAATATGTGTGTGTGTGTGTGTGTGTATGTGTATATATATATATATATATATATATATATATATATATATATATATGTATAAAAAACTAACATTAAAAATCTTCAAACACCAAATTTAAAAATCCAGGAAACAAGGGATGGGTTAATAAAATTGAAGTAAAAAGCAACCAAAACTAGAAGTTAGAGGGGAAAAGAGGGAGAGAAGGTAAAATAAATCATTGTATGATTTGATTTTTTTTAAAAGAAAGAAGAAAGGGGAACCTAGGTGGTGTTCAGTAGATAGAGAACCAGCCCTGAAGTCAGGAGGACCTGAGTTCAAATGTGGCCTCAGACACTTAACACTTCCTGGCTGTATGACCCTGGGCAAGTCACTTAATCGCAATTGCCTCAGCAGAAAAGAAAGAAAGAAGAAAATAAAATTATCAGAATTAAAAATGAAAAAGGTAAATGTACAAACAATGCAGGTAAAATTTACAATGTTATAAATCAGTCTTCCCAACTATATGCCAATAAACCTGATAAGCTAAGTCAAACAGATATTTACAAAACTGTAAATTGCCCAGCTTAACCAAGATGAAGTAGAATCTTATCTTAGAAAAAGAGATTGAATGAGGTATAAATAAAATCTAAAGGAAATGAGGAAACCAGGTCCAATTGGATTTACAAGTAAATTCTACTAAATATTCTAAGATTATTTCCAATACTGTATAAACTAAAAAAATAAAGCAATCCTACCAAATATATTTTTTCTAACAAATATGGTTTTGATAGCTAAACGGAGAGCCAAAATAGAAAAAACTGTAGTTGAATTCTCTAACAATGCAAAAAACCAAAAGTAACAATATGTTCTAAAAAAAGCATTTGCAAAATACAATACTTAATCCTATTAAAAAACTTAGGTTAGTGGATTTTTTCTTAAAACTATAAATAGCAAATGTCTGTAAAAAAGAGCAAGCATTATCTATAATGAGGATAAAGTAGAAGTTTCCCCAATAAGATCAGAGATGAAGCAAGATAGTTAATACTATTGTTGTTGGTATTGTAATAGAAATGCTCACTATAACAATAAGATAAGAAAAATAAGTTTAAATGATAAACATTAGCAATGGCAAAACAAAACTTATTTTTTTGTAGGTGATATGATAGTCAGAAAAATCAAAAGAATCAACCACTTTAGCCAAGTTGAAAGATATAAAAACCACCCAAAAGACCAGTATTTCTGTGTATTGCAAACAAAATGCATAGGAAGAGATAGAGAAATTCTATAATTGCAGGTAGTATAAAATACTTGAGATTCTACTTGCCAGTGCACAGACATTTACTCATTTTATGCCATAACAAACTACCAAAGAATTGTTTTCTAGAGCTGGAAAATAAATAACAAAATTCATCTGAAGGAATAAAAGAAAATCTGTGAGGGACAAATGTAAAGAAAGGAGATCTAATGGCTGTACCAGGCCTCAAATTATGATCATCAAAACAGTTTAGTACTGGATAAAAAAGTAAGAGTCATTGATCAGTGAGAAAGATTAAGTATACAAAATGCAAAAGCAATTAAATACAGTAGCCTAGTATTTGACAAATTCAAAGATCCCTACACTGGGTTAGGAACACACTCTTTACCAAAAACTACAGAGAGAATTATTGGCAGAAACTAGGTAGAGGTATACTCTAAAATAAGCTCAAAATGGGTACATGATTTAAACACAACTTGTCATAAGCAAATTAGGAGAAAAAAATTACCTCTCAGATGTATGGATGAGAGGAGTGAGTGAATGACCAAAGGGAATGGGAATGTAAAATTAGTTTGTTATTTTTTAAAGTGTACAAAATGTGTATGTTTCAGTTTACACTATACAAAAATTGTTAAAATACATTCCAAGTAAACATGTTACATTAAGAAATAGTTTCTAGTAAGAAGTTGGCACTCAAAAAAAGAAAAAAAGCAAAACTGTTTTCAACATGGTAACAGAGGACAGTGGAATTAGATCATGTAGCCCATGTAGCATTATGTAACAAACTTTATCCAAAAATTCCTAACAGCCAAGATCAAAACAACACGATAAAAAAAAAAAAAAAAAAAAAAACAACCCACTAGAATTTCAACTTAGTTATTAATTGCTGGTTGCTTTTTTTAGAAGGTGATTATCAAGATTACACAAACAAAACCAATAAAGCCAGTAATTAGAAGAAAGGTGGGGATCATTGTACCAGGTTTCTCTGATAATGGTTTCATTTCTTGGCAGGGGAGTATGTGTTATGGGTGGGTGGGTGGGTAGGTGCATTTATGAAATACAGAGAGAAAATCAAATTTATAAAATAGTAGCCATATCTCAGTTGAAAAATGGTCAAAGGATATGAACAGGCAGTTTTCAGAGAAAGAAATCAAGTGTTGAATCAATAGCCATATGAAAAAATGCTCTAAATGATTAAAACAAATTGAAATAACTCTACAGTACAAACTCATACCCATCACATTGAAATGACAAAAAAAGGAAAATGACCTGTGGAAGAGATAAGGGAAAAATCAGTACATTGATGTATGGTTGATATAACTGTCAACTAATCCATTCATTCAAGAACAGTTTGGCAATTTGCCAGAGGAGTTGTGTATATAACAGCACAACTGCTTGGTCCATATTCTAAGTAATTTAAAGAAAAAGAGAAAGGATCCATATGTACAGAAATATACATAGCAGCTCTTTTTGTGATGGCAAAGAATTGGAAATAGAAATGTTGCCTGTTAATTGGGGAATGGCTCAACAAGTCATGGTGTATGGATGTGATGAGATGTTATGTGCCATAAGAAGTGATCAAGGATATAGCCCCAGAAAAACCTGGGAAGACTAATGTGAAGCTGATACAAAATAAAACGAGTAGAACCAAGAGAACAATCTACATAGTAACAGCAGTATGCTGTGAAAGACTTAGTAACTGATCAATAAAATGATCCACCACAATTCCAAAAGAATTCATGGTGAAAAAATATATCCTCTTCAGGTAGAGAACTGATGGACTCAGAGTACAGATTGAAGCATATTTTTTTTCGTTTGTTTTTCTTTTTTTTTCTTTTTGGAACACAGCTAATACAGAATTATGCTTTCTATACTTCATATATTTGTATATATAGATATATAGTATTTCTTTTCTCATTGGATAAGGAGTGAGGGGAGAGAATTTAGAACTGAAAATAAAATAAATTTAAACACTTAATTTGTGAAACCAAATGGAAATTTCATATTTTATTTTAATATTTTACAAAAACTAATGATATTCAGAAATTACATGATTGAAATTCAGAAAGTACTAAGTTTGGAGTCAGAGGAGAGGCTCTTTATTTGGAATCAGATATCTGCCCCTTAACTGTGTGACAGTGGACAAGTCACTTAACTTTCAGCTTCAGTTTCTTCACCTGTCAAGATGATTATGAAGATCCCTTCCTTATGAAGATCAAGTTCTTCCAATTTTTGAGTTTACAGTGCCATAAGCCATATATCACTAGCAAGACATCACAAATTTAGTTGTTTGCCCCCCCCAAGTTACTAGTTTCTCAACTTCTTGAATTACTTTATATATCATAGTGCTCTTCTAAGGATTAAATGTAAACCTCAGCAGAATTGTGCGCTCATACATTTGAACATAAATAGGTAGCCTGTGTCTTTCAACCAAATTGTCTTATAACTTGTTCTCTGCATTAATTTTAGATCTATCCTTCAGAATTTGGGAAGGAGAGAATGAAGGAAGAACATGTTCAAGGACCTAAAGAATTACAAAGTATTCCTGAAGATGCACCTGAAAAAGACTGGTACTAACACCAAATTTTTGAAAATCAGTTTAAAAAATAAAATTAATAATTCATATTCCATTATTTTAAATTTTCTATTTATTTTGATGGGTTTTGAGGTAAAGTTTGGTAACTCGGTTAAAAAAAGGGGGAGAAGGGGCAGTTGGATAATTAGTAGTGATGAACTGGATCAGAAAGGATAATGCTTACATAACAGAATAACCTAGTGACACTTGGTTAACCTAATTCACATTTCTGTTGATAAAAAGATAAAACATATCTCCTATAAATTCAGACTCGTTTCTACTGGTCTTGATGCAGGATAATTTTGATGAAATTTTTCTTTTTAGAGAAATATTCTTATAACTGCTTTCTGACATTAACTTGAAGCTACTTTTTAGCTTCTATGATTTCAGTAATAAAAGGATGAGAATTGTAAGTGATGATCTCGTACACTGGTAATTTCTTTTGAACCATAAGGTGGAGCTAGTAGCACCAGTTTGTGAAGTTAGTGGCAAATGGTTCCGAAAGAAATCTCAAAATTTTTTGGGACCATTGAGTAAAACATTCGTAATCATTAGGGAAAATTAAATTATAGCCCATAACAGTTATGAAAACATTTTATAATGGAAAATGTGAATTTAGTGCAAATATTTTGCCAAGTCAGGAACCTTTTAAATTATGCCTAATCCTTTTTAGCTAGGCATATTTTGTTAAATACTCATTTCTTTCAGTGGTTTCATCTTAGAAAGTTATGTATGGTGACAAAAATATTCTTCCCAAAGTATAATTAAGTTTACAGATAATTCTGCACAGAGTTCTCAAATTGACTTCCTTGCTGCCAAATTTCATTCACAATATTACTTGGAAAGTATTTCTTCTAAAGAAAAAATAAGTTGCTTGCAGTGAAGAATTTGGGGGAGTAGATAAAAGCCAGATTATGAAAACCATAGTTTGAAGAAAAAGCTAATTTATATATAATTTTCTTGAAGGATTTATGTTTCAAAAGCATATATAACTACCTTTAATGGTTTTATTTTTCTTTTATAGGAACTCTAGAGAAAAGTTAAGAGATTATCAATTCAAGAGACTAAAATACTTTTATGCAGTTGTAGACTGTGATTCTCCAGAAACAGCCAGTAAAATTTATGAAGACTGTGATGGACTGGAATTTGAAAGTAGCTGTTCCTTTGTAGATCTGAGGTAACTCTGGTTATTCATCTTTACAGTTTCTTTTGAATATTGTAATGCAGCAAAACTTTTTTGGACCAAGATGGGCATCTTCATTCATATATATAACCAAAATGAACATCTTCATTCATACATGTGTGTGTGTGTGTAAAATATATGTGGTTACCCATATTCTCCAAAACTGAATTTTTAATCAAAGAATAAAATCTATCATCAGGAAATGTCACCCATAAAAAACCAAAAACTTATAGTAGGAAATTTGATGATAGTGTCTGTGAGTCACATACTATAATGACTTTTAATGTATGTGTGTATACACACACACACACATACACACATATATACACACATCTCTATATATAGTGTGTGTATATACATACATTGACACATTTTATGTATTTATACTATACGTTTTTGTCTTTATACTATGTCTTCTTCCCACCTCATCAAATTTGCCTTTGTGACAATGAAAAATAATTAAACAAAAACAACAAATTCAGTGACAGTATCTAATAGTAGTTTTTATAGTTTTTCTACTTTTCTCTCATGAAGCAGGGGTGAGAGATATTTTAGTCTTTATTTTCCAGGAGCCTCATTGTTTTTCAGTTATCCAAGCTTCTACTAAATATTTTAAAATTCACATCCTTGTAATTATTGTATATCTCGTTCTCTTGATTTTATTTATTTTGATATTTATATGCAATATGTGAAACTCCATTAAGTTCGTTCCATAAAGTTTTCAGTCATATTCCCTCATACTTTGTCACATTGTTATTTTTGTTATTGAAATGGTAACCTCATTTAGTTGAAGGCCAGGTGTAGTAATTCAGTTCCCTTTTTTTTCCTGAAGGAGAAAAGCAAAGAGGAATGGAAGAGCAATAGGGGCTACTCTAGTGAGTGAATGTTGCATTAGAATCATCTTTGGGCTTTGGCAGTATTTTCACAAATTGCTCAGGCTTCACTGACTAAGAACTGAAAAACTTTAGAACATTTTGATTCTCAAGTCTAAGGAAACAGGAAGCTGAACTACTGTACCATTTTATCTTTAGACTATTCCTTTTGTTGCCCAGTAAACCAGTCTACTGTGACACTGTCAATAGAAATCAGCTCCTTAATAGCCTAGTTTTGTTTGAGAGCTTTGTACTCAAAATGAAATATTTCAGAAAAGGGTAAGATGTGTTGTTTCAGAGTTACTGAGCTTTTTGTGTTTCATTGAATTTCAGGTTTAGGAAAAAAAAGAAAGGTTTTTCTTCACTTGCACTTTCAGCATGTTTGATTATTGACTGGAAAGGCATTCTCTCCTCAAACAAATAAGTGAATTCCTTTCTCTATCTGCTCAATTGCAAAAAAATAATTTTTTAGGAATTCTGTTAGTGGCTTTTAAACATTTGCTAAGTTTTCATTTGTTTCAAATATCATGAATTAATAATAGTTAGTTTTTTCCAGAACTATTTTATTTTATTTGCTTATTGGGAGAGTGCCATAAAGGAGTTTAAAATTTGTAGTGGAGAGTGTAGTGCCTAGAAAATATAGTTAATAGCTGAGAAGAAATTTTTTTCTTTCATGTTAGTGTATACTGCATCAACAAAACAAACTAAATTTTCTTCTACCCTACTAAAGGATACCCTTTTTCATCAGCCACAACTGCAAAAGTCTTGTTAACTAACCCTTGGGAGCATTCATATTGGGCCTATTAAATATATTTTACCAACTAAAATCATTTACTCCACATTGAGCCATCTGGTAAGAAAATTTAATTCTCAAACTTAATACTAATACTAATAAACCATTCCAAAGAGAATATTTTGTGGTGGAGTATAAATAATATGCTGCCTTTTGGAAACATATTACTATACCTCAAAAGTGTATGTCTTAAATATAGTCAGAACGTAGGATAATTTCCTTTTGTAACTTCCCCTTTTTTCTTTTGCATGATTACATAAGATTTTCAAAGTAATTGAAGTGGATAAATATATAAAACAAAATTACTTCTAGTGATTTTTGTATTCTAATCCTTAAGAAAGCATTATTGGATTTTTAAAAAATTTTATGTATTCTGACCTTAGCAAACACCAACTAAAATAGGCATATCAATGTACATAGTAGAATGGGAAAAAATAATTTTATATGTGAAAATCTCTATGGATAGGTTACTTTTTAAGTATATAAAGTTCAATTTGTAGCTTTCAAAGTTGTCCTTGTCCATGCTTCTTTCTGAATTTTCTTCTGTTTCTCTGCATTTAAAGTAAAAGAAACTTCAGTGACCTTATTTTTCTTTTTTTCCTTTTTTTGAAGTGAGAGACGATTACTCTATTTTACCCTCAACTTTCCACCCAACTACAGTATTAGGAAAAAAAGAAAAACAAAGCCATTGTAATAAATAATGTATAGACAAGTGAAACAAATTTCCCATTTATTGTATCCAAAAATGTATGTTTTATTTTACATCTTTTTTTTTTTTTTTTTTTTTTCCCTGAGGCTGGGGCTAAGTGACTTGCCCAGGGTCACACAGCTAGGAAGTGTTAAGTGTTTGAGACCAGATTTGAATTCCTGTCCTCTTGAATTCAGGACTGGTTCTCTATCCACTGCATCACCTAGCTGTCCCTTATTTTACATCTTGAATTCATTGACATTCTATCATTACTAGTCTTCTGGAGTTGTACAGATGTTATTTTTCAGATAATGCATTGCTTATAAATAGAACATTGTATTGTTTTTCAAAATGCTATCACATATGTGAGTTCATTTGATTCATGCAATAAGATAGTGGGATAGAAAAAGGCAGATTTAAAAAAAAAATCCCTATTACACAAGAAATTAAAGCAGAGAAAGGTTATAACTTTTCCAAGATTATACTGCAAATCAGTAATAGGGCTACAAAGTCTTGAATTTTGAAAGATGCAAGGCTTGCTACTAATGAAACTGTCCTTGTTGATTTTCTTGTCCAAAGATGTATTAGACACACATGCACACACACACACACACACACACACACACACACACACACACACACACACACACAAAAACCAGAACATAGCAAATTAGTACACCTACTTCAGTAATTTGGAGACAGGGTTAATATGGAGCCACATTTTAAAATTCACACATTTATCAAAATGTTTCAGGACCTCATTGTGCTATCAAGAGGATCCCAGATTTTTAAAAGTTATGTCAATACAACACAAATTCTATTGTGCTGTAAAGAATTTGAAAGTACAGTCCTAGAAATAGAAAGTGTCTTTTTAAGGGCTGCCTAGTGCAGAAAGGATACTTATCAATAATTTGGACGTTTGGTAATGACTTTATTAGCCACAGCATTCCATGAAACAAAATTTTTAAATGCCCACTCAATCCTCTAGTCCTTTGTGCAAATAGTAAATAATTAATGAAATTCATTCTCATTAATCTTTCCCTTGCACATAATACTCAGTCTCCTATCTGCTTCTTTTCACTATAATTTATACCTTTGCTTACCTCAGTTCTTATTTATATGCATGTAAATGGAAATCTTTACTTTTAAAACATAAAAACAGCTCCTCTAAGAAAAATACATATATAAATTTGACTCTTCAAAGAACACCTATACAAAAATCTTTCTTGATCTGTTTAATTTCAAGTTTCTTAACCTTGAGTTTTGGAACTTTTTAAAATTTATTATTTAGATTATGATTGGTCAGTTTGTCTCATGATTTTATATATTTAATTTTGTTAGCTTCAAATGCTATTGTGAGAAGGTCCCTGGCTACCAAAAAAAAGTCTATAGCCAAAAATGTTAAGAATTCATGTTCTAACTGCTAATTTCCCTCCTACTCCCCTATTCATTTTGTATATATACTTACTTATATATATCTCCTATAAAATTTAACCTCCCTCAGGAAGGACTGCTTTATTTATTTTTCTGTTTCCAGTGCTTAAAAAAGTATCTGACACATAGTAGGCCTTTAATAAATACTTGTTAATTGACCATATATGTCCTCAGAGCAAGGGAAAGTTACTGAAGAGAAACAAACTGGCCACAACCAAGTATACATAGAGGAGGTGGTCCATTTCAGAGGTAACAGTTTTGAGGGCATTAGGGACAGAGTATAAATGTGGTTCTACAGACTTGATGAGGAGCAGTGAAAATCCAATGAACTTCCTTAATGGCTGCTTTTTAAAACTTTTGCCAATAGTTCTTATTTATACTGTTCTCAGCTGTGTCCCCACTGTGTCAACATATTCCTTTTATACCCCCCAATTGATTCACTATTCTACTTGGCACAATGCCTTTTCCAAACCTTTTCTTCCTTCTTCAAACCTCCCATGGCTTTTTCTCTCGTTGGAGACCTTGAATCATTTCACTGAAAAAAGTTGAAACCATTCAAAGAAAATTCCCACTTCTTATTCATCTCACATCTCTCAGATACCTTCTGTCATTATCTTTTACATTTGTCTCATTTAAAGAAGCTTTTCTCTTTGCCAAGGCTAACTAACCCTTGTACATGCCAAAGTGATCCCATTCTGTCCTGTCTTCTCTTGCAGATTGCCTCTCTATCATCCCTACTCTCTCACTAATCTTTAGTCTCTAGAATCTTTTGGTTGCTTCCCTACTATCTACAATCACACACATCTTCTGCTTCCTCAAAAAACTTAACGACCTCAATAGCTATTGTCTCGTATTTCATGTTCCTTTTGTAGCAAAACTCTTGAGAAAACTGACAACAATCTTGCCTGGACTTCCTTCTTTTGCATTCTCTTTACAATCTCCTCCTATTGTTATCATTCAACTGAAACTCCTTTCTCCAAAGTTACTAATAATCTCTTAGTTGGAGCATGTAATGGCCTTTTCAGAATTTTCATTCTTCTTGACCTCTCTATTAATTCATATCTACTTATTCAATTTCTCCCTAAAATATGCCCCTCTCAATCAACATATTGGACATCTCAAATAAGATTGTGCTAAACTTCTTAAACTCAATTAGTAACTAAGCTGACTATCTCTCCCTATCATCTCTTCTTCCTAACTTTTCTGTTATCGTAAAACCAAAATGGTGTCTCCTTTATATATCCAAATTGTACAAAATTGATTTTAAGTTATATCAGTAGAGAGAATTTTATTCAGACCTCTGCTCATTAATATCAAGTAAGGTATAAATCTGGGAAACAAATATTCAAACATGTTTGCCCCATCATAGACAAAATCCAGTTGAGATATCTAGTTAAAGAGGGAATTCCATATAGATGACTAGATCCTTTAAATGCTTATGTCAGCAGATGGTATTAAGCCGTGGAGCATGACAGAGACTTAAATGAGCTCAGTATAAACATTAATAGAGTCCTGTCTCCTTTTCCACATAGAAAAAACCAAGTGGATGAAAAAATGTTTATTGTCAATAAATCAATGAGAATCTATTAAGGGCCTCTTATGTATAATACATTGCTAGATCTTGATACTGATACAATGAATCAAGTAATTCTTGTCCACAAAGAATTAATGAAGAAGAGAACAAATATACACATAAGTATATAGAGAATAAATAAATACAAGTTCAGATTGTGCTATTCAATTGGATGGATGATAATTTAGAGGGTTTTGTCTGAGTGCGTATCATACACCAGAAATACACAAGGATGAGTCCCAGAATTAAACAGGATTCAGGAAGCAGTCTAAGAGTATCTTTGGAATTGCAGAATTCTTTGGCTTTTCCATAAAACAAAGGTCCATTTTGTAACTGTCAACATTCTTCCAGTGATGATGTATGGCATTGACTCTTTGAACATCATACTTAATGAAATTGAGGATCACACTATAGTTACTGAAAAGTAGGTTGTTGGTATGAAAAAACAATACTATATTATAAAGAATTATGAAGGATGTTATCAAATCAGTATCTGTTTATAGAAAAAGTTGCATTGATCCCACAGGAAAAATTCAAAATAGTGGAACAGACAAGTATAGCTCCATTAGCATCTTCTTGAAATTTAAAAAAAAAAAAAGAATCCCAAACACTCAAGACACGCACCCCCACCTCCATATGTTACTTGAAAGAGCTTTGACAAACTTAAGGGAATGATATCAGTAATTACATGGAATGATATGTGATGAGTTTTTATCTATCATTGGAAGGGAAACTTCCAACAGGTTGCACATTCATTAGATATAATAGTGCAGATATCTTTGTAAAGTAATAATAAGTAACATTTGTGAGCTGTACTATGTGCCAGATACTGCTAAGCATGTTACAATTACTTGATTTGAAATTTACAGTAATCTTGGGAGGTGGGTGCTATAATTTACTCCCATTTTATGAATGAGGAAACTGAAGCAAACAAATTAAATGAATTGCCCAGAATCCACAGGTGGGAAATATTGAAAACTAAATTTTAACTTTGTTTTTTTTCTGACTCCAATGCCAGTGCTCTATCCTTTGCACCCCCCCAACTGTTATATAACTACATACACCACTGAACTGCTATGAACTACATTTAGAATGAATGTCTAAACTGTAGCTTACTTAAAGAATCCAAAGTTTTTGTCTGTTGCTAAAATACTCCTTTAAATTTTGTTGTTTTTGTTTTTGTACTTAAGGTTTATTCCAGATGATATTACATTTGATGAGGAGCCAAAAGACATAGCCTTAGAAGTGGATATAACAACATATAAACCAAAATATTTTACATCTGCAGCAATGGGAACATCAACGGTATCTGAACCAAATTGTTTTTAAACTTTCTAATATTCTCTAAAAATTTCTAACTTCAAAAATAGGTCAGTGTTAGTTTAACTACTTCAAGATTAGCTTTTTTTTTTTTTTTTTTTTTTTTGTTATCTATCCCCATGACACTTCCAAAGCATTTTTGGAAATAAAGAGTACAAGATACACTCCGATTGTGCAATAGTCATCGGTACTTTTTCTGGGAGTTACATTGAGGTTTATTTATATAGTAGAAGAATCACATGTATTATGTGGATATGCCTGAATGCAGGAGGGGGGAGGAATTTTCAAATTAATTTTCACTACTCTGAAATCTTGTTGTATTGATTTTTTTCTCCTCTTTACTTCACGTTTCCTTTGCACTATTATTCCCCCTATATATCCCTTAGTCAAAAGTGTGTTAAAGAAAGAAAATACTCAGAATTAAGGAGAAATACACATGTCAGATGAATGGAAGATTAGTAGCATGTAGTTTGGGAAGGAGTTTTATCATGCCTTATATCACAGCTTAAAACATAAATCTCTAAGTTCAAATTAATATGGACTCTATTTGAGATACTTGTAAATATTCCACAAAACTCAATTTTGCCCTATTTTTTTGATTTCCATTCATTTTTTTTTTAAAGGTAGAGATCACTTGGGATGAGACTGATCATGAAAGAATTAAAACACTCAACAGAAATTTTAAAAAAGATGAACTTCTTGACATGGATTTTCAAGCCTATTTAGCATCTTCCAGTGATGATGAAGAAGAACCAGAAGAAGAGCAACAAGGTGACTTTTTATTTTTATTCTTCTAAATGTCTCTTTATATCTTAATTTACATATATTGGGGCTCTTGATATTTTTAATTTTTCAGTGTGCATAAGTTTTCAAACTTTTTGGTCTCAGGACCCTTTACTCTTAAATACTGAGGAACAAAAAATTATTATGTCTGTCTATTTATCATACTCAGAATTTAAAAGTCTTTATATTTTTGTGAAAAAATTTTGGCCTTGCCAAAAAGGGTCTCAGGAGCCTCAGAGATTCTCCTTTAAGAAACGTTGTTCTATAGCAAAGACTATAAGAATGGTCTATTCAGATATATTATGTCACCTTCCTAGACTAAAGGCCCAACAAATTAATTTTTTGGAAGTGGCCTTTATTTTTCTTTTCTCTCCATTATCCCATCTCTTCCACAAAATCCCATCATATTTTTAACAACCTAAAATTTTTTCACATTTCATTCACATCTGGTGCTTGTTGAGATAATATAAATTACAAAAAACCTTAAGAAACATATATGTGTATTTTTATATTTATTAAATGAATGTGTGTAGTACTGTGTTTACTGTTAAGTTTCTTTTTTTTCTTCTTCCCACTGCCCCTTCAAGATTTGCCTCCTATTATACACAAGTGGGTGTGGGTGGGTTTGGGTGTATTATTCTATGCATACTTATATTATCAGTTCTTTCTCTGAATGCACGTAGCATCTTTATATGCCCTTTATTGTTAATTTGTGTACTTATCATAGTCAAAATGACTTACTTGCTCCATGTAGCTGTATACCATGTTCTCTTAGTTCTGCTTATTTTGTTCTTCATCATTTTATACAACTCTTTCCATGCCTTTCTAAGATCAATGAGCCATCATTTCTTATGCTATGGTTATATTCCATTACAACCATACACCAGAACTTTTCTTTCTGTACTTGATAAAGTCCTTGTCAGCAGCTTTAATTGTATCAATCTAATTTCAGTCTAAATTTTTCCTATCTGAGTTATTGTTCTTCCTGGAATATCTTTAAATCCAATTCTCTATTATTACAAATCTGACAACAAAATTGGTAAGATCCACGATATTATATAAGAATATATTGGAGTAACAGTTTTTAGCAATATAATGCTTAGAACATGAAATGTAAATGACAGCATTGTAAATAAATGATAGCAGGTGACATTATTAAAGATAGTTAACAACATTGTTAATTGTTATCTAATTACATTTAATCCTAAGGTACTCTTGTAATTAAATAACTGGGACTGACATTCTCTAATAATGTGATTGGCTTCTTATTTTTGCTTTTAGGCCATGGAAAGATTTTAATATTTTTATCCTTATTGTAGAATATCAGGTTTTTCATTCAGGTTTTTTATGCAATCCAACATCTTTTATTTTTATTTAATTCATTAAGTTGTTTAATTATTTAATATTTGCTAAGGAACATGTTAACATTGAAAGTGTGATACTAGAACTTTTCACTTTTTTTAGAGATTTCAAATACTTTTTTGATTTTCAGTTCTTGGCAATACTGGTAATTGAGTAAGCATTATGACTTAGCATACATATTAGATAAGTATTTATTTACTCAGATAAACCTGATCTCTTTTCTCTCACAGGTGTGTAAGAAATTATGTTAACTATCCTGAGTCTAGTTTTGATGTTTTGCCTTATATTGCTGTATTGTCATTTAATGAAAACTTCAAATGAATCCTAAGATTTAAAAAGACAAAGACACACACACACACACACACACACACACACACACACACACACACACACACACACACACACCCTAGAAAACAAAATACTTTATATTAACTGTGTCTTAATTGGCAAAATGACTTCTTACCAACTAAAGAATTATTTCCAAAACTGCATTCTTTTAGTTGGTTGGATCATTGATTAGATAGAGCAAAAGTCAAAATCTGCCAAAAATAGAAGATGCGGTAGCAAATTAATACCAAATTAGAAGAAAAAGATGTGAATATTATTACCTAAGTATTGCAGCAACTCTAATGCCTTTATAAACAGGTTGCTAATATGAAAAATGTGCAAAGACTCAAAGAAAAGACTATCTCTAATTCTTTGAGAATTTTAATTGTCCGCAGGAACCCCAGTGAGGCTGAAAGGGCTTGGAAATGAAACTCTCTCAGCTAGCAAATATTTAAATTCTTTGCCAAGAAGAGACACATGGAAGCCAAAGGCAACACTAGTTTAGAATACAACCCCATTTAAAAACCATCATAGAGTTGAAAGTTGCAAACAGTATTGCCTCACAAAATAGGAAAAAGTACTTGGTGGGGAAAAAGAAACCTGCAGAGAAGTTGACATGCACCCTAACTGAACTAAATCATTCAGAGAGTGATTTATAATGGAAACTGGAAGGAAAACAATAAATAAATCTCAATTATAATAGCTCTACAGACATTCCTATTACAAGATATCTCATCAGCTGTAAGAGTGGAATCATTGAATTTTGACTCTTGTCATCTGAAGTGTATCCCATTATACATTTTAAGGCAGTGCTGTGGCGTTTTGTTTTGTTTTGTTTTTTAACTGATTTCATCAATGGAAGGGGAACTTCATTGATGAATTTCCTCCACCACTGCATTTCAGTACCTTCTTTGCAAATTGTCTTCTACAGTTGCATTGAAAAATTAAATAACATGATCAGTCTTTAATCCTAGGTTTTCCTTATTTAGAGGTAAGCTCTGTTTCCACTGTCTTGCTGCTTCTTAGTGGTGTGGAAAATATCGTACACACATGTAGCACATAAGCTAAATAAAATGAAGATCCAGAAAATAGCAACTAGTGTTACATTCCTATTTTTCCATTTCTATAAAACCTTTGAGCATGACTTCAGTTTGTATCAAAGGGCTCCTTAAAGAAGACATGAAAAAAACAAGCAGATTAAACTGCTTTCTACAATAGATGATATCTTTATAGCTATTCCACTTAATGAAATATTGTAAACATAAGATCATTCTATATTGGTTTGTTAATTTCTCTCTAAAAAAGTTTTGAGTTAGTGTAGGGCAAATGCAGCCTTAATAGATTTTTCTTAAGCAAAATATCTTTAACAGATTTGTTTAAATTAAATAGAATTTTTGACAGATGCCACGTTGTGGGGTGGGAAACTTAAGTCAGTGATCCACTGACTATTATAATGAGCACATGAATCATGAAAACATGCTTATCCAACTATTTAGAACCATCATGGAGGATATTCTAGGTAGAATAGGAATAGGAATACCTACTAGTGGTATTACTCTCCAAGTGATACTTCATATCAGTTTTGACTCTATCAGTCTTAGAAATAAAGAATTCTAAGTGAAGTCTGTACTGTTTTTCAGAGAAATAGTCTAGTTAAAATTAATATTTATTTGTAGGTGGGGGTGGGAGAAATAAATTAAATGCATTTACTCATTCATTCAACACATAATAAGAGCTTTACTAAACACCAGACACTGCTAGGGACTGATGATAGAAAGACAAAAATAAAATTATATTTTCCTTCAAGAAACTTACATTCTCTTCCAGGGAAAGAGTATAAACATGTGAGAAAATGCCAAAAATAAGCATGATAATTTCTGAGGAACTCTATGAAATCATATTAGCATAGGATTTATATAGGAAAATAAAAAACTTATACTGCTCTAATTACATGTCTTTGAAGAGGTAGTGTATTAAGTTTGGTCATACTATGCTATTTCTTAGCTGGATTTCATTTAACAAAGTACAGGCACTTTTAATGATCTTAAACTGCTCTTCTGACAGTTTTTCTGTTTTTTAAGCATCAATATTCTTCTAATGAAACATCAAACATATCATGAAGTTCTATGAACTTCATGAACATATAATGAACATATAATATATGAACATATAATATAATATAAATAACTTCATGAACATATAATGAAACATCAAACATATCATGAAGTTCTATGATCTTATTAGTATAAAGGACATTAGAAAGATGCATGGTTGAGTTTAAGTGTGCAACTTTTTTTTTTTTAATGTTTCTGTATTTTTTCCAGTTGCACGTAAAGACAATTTTGATTTTTTTTCCCCCTGAGGCAATTGGGGTTAAGTGACTTGCCCAGCCTCACACAACTAGGAAGTGTTAAGTGTCTGAAGACAGATTTGAACTCAGGTCCTCCTGACTTCAGGGCTAGTGCTCTTATTCACTGTGCCACCTAGCTGCCCCAAATAGGGTTTTTTTTTTTGTTGTTGGTTTTTTTTTTAGTTCCAAAATCTTTCTCTTCCTTCTTACCTCCCCCCAAGAGTATGCAGTTTTATGTAGATTATACATGTACAGTCTTATGCTAAATATAGATCCATATTAATCCTGTTGCCCCCCCAAAAAAACACACCAAAAAAAAAATCCCCAAGAAAAATAATGTTCTTTGCACTTAGTTTCTCTCATTTCACTTTGCATCAGTTCATATGTCTTCTGAATACTTCTTTTTAACACAGTAGTATTCCATCATGATCATATACCATAAATTGTTTATCTGTTCCCCAAATGATGGATATCCTCAATTTCCAATTTTTTGATGCAGCATATTTTCAAGAATAGTTATTGTTATAAAAGAATGGTGTAAAATGAATCCTCAAAAGCATACTTTACCAGAAAGGTGAAGTTTTTCAGCAGTCACATAGATGGACAACTGATGCTTGACAAGTTTTCATGAAAAATTAAAAGAACTACAGAGAAGCTCTCCAGTATGTTGGGGAGATCCTCTAAAGGATTTATTTTTAAAAAAGGATTGTGTTAGGATAGAAAATCATAGAGTGATTTTAGTCTAAACTAGCGAAACAAGGACCATATCAATGAAATCACAGTTTCATAGAAGTATACAGCATATGAAATTTTCAAAAGTATACTTTATCTTAAATATCAAGTTAATTAGAAACTTAATTCAATGTTCCTGAGCACCTAGAAGTTAAAGTTGGTATTTTTAATGATACAGTAATTGGAATTTTCAGCTTCATCAATTGTAAAAATAAAACACATTTCACAAGTACTAAACTCTTGAATTAGAGAAAAGCATATGTTTATGTAAGTTACCCTACACTTTAGAGTTTCAGGAAGTAAAGTTTTATTACTGGAAAAAATCAATTTAAAGTAGGCCATCAGAGACTTGCCACTAAAATTTCAACCTGGAAGGATCTTGCTTCTAATTATGTTTTCAGAAATGAGCTTTTAATAGAAAGAAATACATTGCTATTTTGTTAATGTGTTCCTGATGTTTTATCCATCAAGTTATGGGATACATGACAGGATTCCATCCAACATTATTATTGTGGCACTAAGCACAAACAGAAAAAAATGAATTTCAGCTGTTTGAATGGAAATGTAAAAGTATGATAGGATGGAAAGAATGTCCTGGACTATTTTTTATTCATTTTTTGAAAAATCTATAAAAATATTTATAAGCATTTTTTTTTTTTTACCAATTTTTTGTAAAAATGTTACCTTCTTAGAACTTGAAGAAAAATCTGCTACTATTGGTATTCTATAATGTAATACTTCATAATGTCAGATGTTTTTTAGGAACTTTTTTGCTGCAAATTGTAGTGTGGTATGTTTCTCTTACACTGCTTCTGCATTTTCTCTTATTGGAGGTATTCACTCAATTCAAAAAGTCTTTTTTGTTTTAAAGGTTTGAATCCAAGACTTTTAATTTATGTGTTTGGCCTGGGGAGTCACAGTGGGATTTTAGCCACATAATTTTTGTATATAATAACTGTTTCTAATAATTGTTGCTCTCAATTTTTTGTAATATTCTTTTGGAATCTGGTAGAGCATTATTCTTTGGATTTAGGAAGAGGAGAGCTTGCCAAGCTACTCAGGTTAACTGTTATAAATCCTTATCTGTTCACTTTTCAAAATAAAGCAAGGAGCTCATTTGAAAATAATTTTGCTGACTAACAATAACAATTAGAAAAATTCAGATCTCAAATTCCTTCCCATCCAGTATCTCTCCAATAAGAGCTACTTCTTTTATCTCTCTGAGTTCTACTAAATTAAGGAGATATCCTTTCTACCATGAAACTCTGAGGGTGAGGCTGAGTATATTTGCCTGCATCTTTACTTTCCCCCATCTTTACCCACTTTTTATTCCTGAACATTCGTGATACAGCACTTTGAGCTCTTTACATATATTATCTCCTTTGATTTGTAACAGTCCTATAAGGTTGTTCCTGTATTTTTAACAAAAGAAGAAATTGAGATTGACAGCAATGACATACAACTATAATTTGAGGCAGAATTCAAATTCAACTCTCTCTGACTCCAAATGAAATTCAGACTATTCATTTATTAAAGAGGAATGCATAATTGTACTCTTTGCATCTGTTACAAAAAGCAGGCTGTGATGGTAATTGGACATCTGAATTACATACCATATTGGATAGGAATCTCCTTCATCCAGGATCATAGGTCTCTAAAAAATTCCAAGGAATAATACAGATTTAAATAACATCTTCAGTAATGAGTAGATTAAAGAATAAATCATAGAAACATTCTGTATCAGAAAGAATAATAACAACACCAAAACTCATGAGCCAAAGTTAAATTAAAACATAGAGGAAATTTACATCTTTAAAATTTTAACAAAATAGAAAAGGCCATGAAATAAGTTACAATATGGAAACCATAAAAATTTGGGAACCATAAAATATGAAAATAAAAAGACTATAAAATTTAAAACTAGTTTATTGCGAACCTGAAAAACAAATGAACAAATTCAGATTAGGAAAATATAAACTGATCAAGATGAATTCACAAAATAAGAAAATAAAACATTATCATAAAGGACTATATATTTATTCGCCAAGAAAACTGAGAATTCAAAAGATGTTGACAAAATCTGTAAAAATTTTAAGTATCAAACTAATAAAAGATGGATTAGAAATCTTAGCCCAATTTCAAAAGAAAATTTGACAAATTTTAATTTACCTACCAAAGAAAAAGATCCTTGACTAATGGGGATATGAATGAATTGTATCAAAAGTTTAAAACTTGTAGCATAATGTAGCAAAACTTTTATAGCATATAACTACTACAAAAATAATGCACTTTACCTCCAAGATTAAACATACAGTCATGAGTTTGGTTCTTTCCAACCTTTCTAGTCTTCTTACACATCAGAACTCTACTTCCACATATTCTATGATATAAGGAAACAGGCTTCCTTTCCATTTCTCAGAGCATTCCATCTCCTTGCTCTGGGTATATACATTTGCTGTACCCCATGCCTGGACTTTTCTCCTCCTTGTCATCTCTTAGCTTCTCTGGTTTACTTCGAATTCCATTCCAAGTACCACCTACAAGAATACTTCCCTGATCCTCTTTACTGCTAGAGATTTCCTTATAAGATTATTTTACATTATAAAGCATCAGTCATTAAATCTTTTAGTACTGACTAAGAAATAAATAATAATAATAATAATAATAATAATGAAGCAGCTAGTTTGCACAGTGGATAGAGCACTGAACCTGAAGTGGGGATGATCTAGTTCAAATCTGACTTTGGATATTCTTGACACTTATTAGCTGAATCATCTTGGGCAAGTCACTTAACCCCTCTTGTCTTGCCAAAAAATGTAATAATAATAATGGCAGAAAGTTTGTTGGGAGTTGAGGATGAAAAGATGTGTGATATTTTGGTTGAAGATTATAAATAGCTATATTTTTTCACAGCCTGTTTATTTTTATTGAAATAAAGTTAGAAATTATGAATACTATGACATAATGTTAGCTTTATATGAAATTGTCTTCATTTAATTATAGCTGCCAAAGTAGATTGACTCTCTTAAATATGGAAGGATTCTTTTATTAGGGATTTCTGATTGCAAATGCTTATTGAAAGATTCCATACATTGCATATAGAGGAGTAGTTAATATATTTATTTTGCACCTAGATTATTGATTATTTTGCATTTTATTTGTTTTTACTTTCATTTTTAATAGATGTGTTAAACTAAATTGTTTATTAGGTGATGTTGGAATCAGCAAGCCAGAAGATGTCACATCTAAAAAGAGTCAAAAAGATGATGATGAACAAATCACCAAGTACAGGCAACTTTTGCATCTTATTCAAGAAAAAGAAAAGAAATCTAAAGACAATGACATGGAAATGGAAATTAAATGGGTTCCAGGTAAGTTGAGTCAATTTAGTCCCCTTTGTATGCTAGGCATTTGTACTTAATGTTGAGGACCCAAAAGGTCCTACTTCAAGATCAAAATGTAATGAAGCATATAGGATGTTAAAAGTTATTTATGATAAATACGTTACCAATCAGGTTTACTCTCAGAGAGAAAGTTCTATGACTGAGTGTGGGAGTTTAAAAAAAAAAAAAAAGTAAAGATTTCTGGATGACACCTAAGTTGAAAGCAGGAGTTATGAAAGAAAGAAAAACCTTGAGCCAGACACTGAATTCATTGAGAAAGAATAAAAAGTGTCCTGGAAGTCTGTAGGCAAATACTACCATATTTTTGATTAGAAAATAAATGTAGATCACATGAACCTCAAAAGAGCAGTGATGGTGGGCATAAAAATGGCAGTGGGGATCAAAAAGTATTCCAACTTTCTTATAGCTAGTGATTCTTTCCATCTTTAAATCTATAATTCTATAAAATTATTCTAATACAAAGAAAAATTTGTTTAAGCTAAATGGAGTGGTACAGAAGTAAAACCTATTATGTTTTTTATTTATGTTAGTTTTCCAAGCACAAGCAAATCAAAAAAACCTATTTTTTTTTTAACCAATCAGCAATCCTGCTATAGTAGGTTTATGCTTTTTAAAAAAATAATAATAAGTACTTATTTCCTTAGTATTGTCTAGTTGGTAGATAGTTGTGTGTTTTTGTTTTTTGGGGTTTTTTTTTAGATTGCATCATATAACTTCATAATAAAACTTTTGCTTTGGTAGTTCTTATCTGGAAATAAGTAGATTAGTATTTATTTTGGCATGTAGAGTTAGCAAATAATTATGGTAATTGCAAAATTGTTATTCTGTGTGTCATTGAGGACTTAGTAGATATTAGGATAATTTAATGTTTTATACATTAAATACATGCAATAATTTGCATGGGAAATAAGCAAGGCTAAGAAAAAAATATAATATTGTATAAGGATTGACTGAAGTCTAGAAAAAAAGAGAAGACATGATAGTTTTAAAATATTTGCGTTACTGTCATGTTAAAAGAAAAAGGAAGCTTCTTGTATTTTGTTTGAAAAAGAAAAACTAGAACCAATAAATGAAAATTGCATGAAAGTAGATTTCAACTTTACATGAAAAAAGGGAATAGGGGAAATTAGACTTGTGGTTTCTTTGATATAGGTAACACCTAGGTGAGGATGCTCTCTCTACTAATAGAAGTCATCACCTTTGCAACAAAAGTTTAAGGGACTTTCCTGGGGTCACTCAGCTAGTATGCCTCAAAGATGAGTTTTGAACACATTACTTCCTAGCTTCGGGAGGCTAGCTTCTTATCCACTAAACCATTCTATTTATCTCTACGTAAGAAAGAACTTTGTAAAAATCAACATGTTGTCTTGCTGGATAAATGTCATAAATTCCCTAGTATTCATGCTGATAGAACACCAAAGGCCTCCAAAACACTGTAGAAATTATCCAGGCCAATCACCTCAGTTTATAAATTATCTACTAATTAATAGCAGATCTGGAATGCTAGATTGGAATTCCAGATTGGTGTTTAATCTGTTATTTATTCCATTATACCATACTGTTCAATTAAAGGTAACGGCTCCATCCAGAGATTTGGTGAACATTTATTTAAACTCCTTTTATAGTTAAGAACTGTGCTAATTGCAGTTTTACTTGCTTTATCAAAACAAAAATTAGTTTACATTCTACAAAGGAATATATCATATGTAATAATAATTGATGCTTAATTAAAAGAAAAAACTTTATGCACATAATTTCATTGGAGCCCCGCAACCCTATGCAACAGATATTCCAGGTATGACTATCCCTATTTTCTAGGTGAGGAAATTGAGGCCAAAAGATTAAATGATTTATCTGTGACTATAAATACAAAAGTAGAATTTAACCTTAGGTCCTTTTGATTCTCACTATATCATGTTGCCTTTAAGAGAATTTCAGCAGAGAAATGCTGGGAATTCTATCTTATGCTGATGGCTCGAGGTTGAAATGTACCTGCCACTACAGTAGTTAAACTTCTAAGAGATATCTCAGAAATCAGGAATATAGTTGTGTGGACTGATAAAGTTCATTTAATTGTTATTCAGGAAAGTTCTCCTTTTACAGATATACATACATATATTAAATGTCCATGCTATTATTACATGGTAAAATACATAATATGTGGTAACATGAATACAGATTTATTCTACAAAATTTCCATTTTGTTGCCTTAATCTTCTGTAAGATGGTGCTTAAAAAATATTTGACCCTGGTTAGAATTTTTTATGCCTTTAAATTACAGTTTATGATGCTATACTTAAGTTACCCACAGAGTGTCAGTGTAAGAATATGTTAAGTATCCTAAATAAATTTTAACATTGAGACGGCTATTTGTTATTTTGTAAAATACACAGTTTTGAACTTTTCAGAATTTTTGAAATCAGATTATAAATTGCATGTGAATAAAATTTATCTACAAATCCAAAATGTTATCAGAAAGCACTAATAGAAGTTCCTATGTAAAAGTAACTCCTAAATAGCATGCATTTTGAATAGAATTAAACAATGAATTATTTTTGAAATATCATATGTAAACATCATAGTACAGTTTAACTGATTTGAATTAATTCAGAGAAGGAAGGAAGCCAGCTCTGGATTTTTGAAGAGTTTGGGTTATAGAATATTTGAAAAGATATTGTTTTAAAATATTCCTGTAAGCTTTTAAAATGGTAGCTTTTCTTTTAGATATTCTTATACTTGTATCTGCAGTGCCAGCAGTGCTTGACACATAGTAGGCATTTTAAAGAGTATTTATTGAATTGAATTGTAGAGTAATAAAGGATAATCAAATAGAGGTCATACAAGTCCTCAATTCGACCATCTTTGAACACATGGTATGTGCAAAGAACATTGCTAGGTGCCATACAAATTGCAAATAGGATAATATATTTACCAGTCTAATTTGATAGCCAAATGATATACAGATTTAATAATCAATAGCGTAATAATCAGTTGATCAAAAATGCCTGTTATATGCCAGGTGCTATGATAGAGTAATATCGATTATAGAGAAAATAATTCTGGATGGGGGAAATAAAAGATGACTTCTTGAAAAGAGAGTGCTTTTTAACTGGTCTTTAAATAATGGGGGTAGGATTTGCATATATAGAGAAGGCTAGAAAGAGCATTTCAATTAAAGAACTTGATATGAACAAAAGTACAAAGTAGGAAATGTTCAAGGGTAGCAAATAGCCCAAGTTGGCTTTGTTGTAGAGCTTGTGAAAGAAAGTACTGGGAAAAAGAAAACCTATACATGTAGCTGGCTCCAGATCATAACCTTGAATGCTAGACTGGCAAGTTGTAGGTTTTTATTTTCCTTTAGGATTGTTTAGAGTTAACTATCTCTTGAGGGGAAGAGACTGGAGATAGGGACACTAGATAATCAAAACAGTGTCAAAATCAAAAAAAACTTAATAGTACATATCTCAAAAATCAGAATGGTTTTTAAAGGAAATGAAAGATACGGGGCAGCTAGGTGGCGCTGTGGATAGAGCACCAGCCTTGAATTCAGGAGGACTCAAGTTCAAATCTGGTCTCGAGACACTTAACACTTGCTAGCTGTGTGACCCTGGGCAAGTAAGTCATTTAACCCCAGCCTCAGGGGAAAAAAAAAAGAAAGAAAGAAAGAAAGAAATTAAAAGTAAAGAATAATTCAGAGAGAGAATAGTTGAGACTTAGAAAAATTTTAAAGAAAAAGACATAATTCACTTGTTACTGAAATGTGAATATAATTACCTGTAGTAATTTATTCCATATTTTCTTTTCCTTAAATATTATTATTATTATTATTATTATTAATTAAGAAACATAAAGTTTGTGATTTGGAAATGAATTCAGTAACTATCTAGTTCAACCCATAAAAAACAGGAATCCACATTACAACAAACTTGAGAAGTAGTTTCTTGCTTTTGCACGAAGACCCTCAGAGACAAGGAACCTACCCACTATTGGAACAACTCAATCTGTTCCACTCTAAGACAGTTTTTATTTTTGGGAAGCTTTCCTTGACATCAAGCCTAAAGCTTATTTCTCCCTCCTCTCTTTTAAGTTCTTCTTTTTTTTTTTTTTTTGAACTTAAGTGTTCATATTCACAAAGAATAAAAAAATTATATATTAAATTGTAAACTTTATTTATATTTTGCTCTCAAAAGCTTACTAAGTTTTAACAAAGATAGTATCTACATCACCACATTTATTTCTGGATCCCATCAAGAGTTAGGAATTTCACTTTTGCAAAGTTTGCTTTTAAAAAGTAAGATGTTCACTCTGCTATTTGAATATTATCTCGTAGGATGAACAAAGTAAAGTCAATACAGACTAAATTTGTCTTCTTTTACTGTATTCACCTCGGTTCTCCTGAGATAATTAATAAGGAGTTAAAAGCTGAGATGTAAGGTGATACATTTTTAGGAAACAAATTCATCTTACTTAAGAATACTATTAAGTCAGCATACCTCTTCAATGAAAAATGACATCTCTTAGATACCAACATCAATGTTGTATGTGAGTGACCCTTTGGTGTTCCCACTCAAGAAACATTTTTTAAAGATCTCATAGTTTAAAGACTGATAAAGCATAAACTATTCAAATGAGGGCACTGAGTCTATATCTTATGAGGTTTGAAGAAATATGCACGTTTACATTAGCAAATGCTCAGGGATTATAACATATTAACTGTTTCTGAGAATCTGAAGGATTGTAATACAGAAGCCCTTTTATTGACTTATCCCATTTGGTTTGAGAGAATAGAACTTAAATGAAGAATTTTTTTTTTGTGTGATATTTTAAAAATTGATACCTTGTTTAAAAGTTTTTTTATGTTCTAGTTTGTGTTTTTTGGCTTTGCATTTGGGTTTAAGTGACTTGCCCAAGGGAGATCTTTAAACCAGCGAGACCTAAAAAAAAAAAAGACAATACAGTGAAATCATCATCTCCTTATTTCTTGATGCATCTCTAGATGATAATAGCTCTTTAGGCTTCCATATTATACACCTGGTCCATGTTGAGTTTGTTACAACTAAAATTCCTAGTTCATTTTCAAACCATCATCTGTCCATGGGTCTCCCATTTTATATTTGCAAAGTTGTTGTAAGGGATAATGTTGTAAAAAATTACCTCTGCATATGTACTGTCAAAAAATGTTATAATTATAAAATTAATTTTAAAAAAGGTTATTAATAAAAAATATTAAACTGTTGCTTAAACAATGTTGTATTCACATTAAACCATTATCAGATAATTTTTTAGTCTAATCATCTAACCAGTTCTGAATTCATTTATTGTAGTCTACATTTCTGCACAAGAATAAATTAAATTTTTGTATTAGAGATTTTGCTAAAGCCTAGTTTAACTTTATGTTTAATATCTTCCATCTAGTAATTTAGAAATCCTATTAGAAAAGAAAGTGAGGTTATTTTGGCATTCCCTACTTTAAATGAAATCACACTGGCTCTTTGTAATCATCTTTCTAGATGTTCACCAGTAATCTCTTTAATTGTCCATTCTAGAAGTTTTCCAAGAATCAGTCAAGCTCGCTGGCCTAAAGACATTTCTCTTCTCTATTTTTGGATTATCTCTCACATTTTCCATGATCTTTCAGATATCACAGATAGTAGCTGATCACTAAAAATAAAATCAGGACATTTGTCTTGTGCCATTCTAGTAGTACTTTTCTTGTTTTCTGTATTCTGTCAGATATCACAAACAATGACTCAGCAGTCAGATCTGCCAGTTCATGTAGGACCCTTGGATGTAGTTCATCTGGGATAGCTGACTGAAATTCATTGAGGACAACCAGGTTTTCTTATTATTTCCTTACATATTTTGGGTATCAACTCCCCATTAGTGATTTTTGTTCTCTCATTTTCAGTGTAAAAATCAGCTCTCTCCTGTCTTATTGATTAAAACTGTCTCAGGGATCTTTTTTTGACCCTTCTTTTTCTCTCTGTTATAATTTAAAAAAAAAAAAAAAGGGCAGACTTTTTTTGTTGTCAGTAGCTTACCTTGACAGTCAGCTTATTCTGACCTTTAGCATTCCAGACATTTTTCATAACTTTTTATGTTTTTATGACATATGTCACACATTTCTTTTTTATCCTTTGTGACCTGGCATTATTTCCATTTTATTTTAAATTTTTTTGCCTTTTCTTTCTTTTTTTTTTTTTTAACTTAAGTGTTCATATTCACAAAGAATAAAAAAATTATATATTAAATTGTAAACTTGATATTTATATTTTGCTCTCAAAAGCTTACTAAGTTTTAACAAAGATAGTATCTACATCACCACATTTATTTCTGGATCCCATCAAGAATTTTTTTTTTTTTTTTTTTTTTTTTTTTTGTGATATTCTTAAAATTGATACCTCGTTTTGACACTGAGCATTTTCCAACAAATATCTAAAAAAGCTCTCTTCATAATACATTCTAGATTAAGCAAAATTGCTTATCAGAAGTGGAAATGATATGAGAGTATATGTCATTTTCTTTTTTTTGCTAAAATGATTTTTAGCGGACGGATATTGGACTTAATTTTCATGACTTTTGTAATAGAATTTTAAAAATATATTTATATTTTTTTTCAACATTGATGTTGGTATCTAAGAGATGTCATTTTTCATTGAAGAGGTATGCTGACTTAATAGTATTCTTAAGTAAGATGAATTTGTTTCCTAAAAATGTATCACCTTACATCTCAGCTTTTAACTCCTTATTAATTATCTCAGGAGAACCGAGGTGAATACAGTAAAAGAAGACAAATTTAGTCTGTATTGACTTTACTTTGTTCATCCTACGAGATAATATTCAAATAGCAGAGTGAACATCTTACTTTTTAAAAGCAAACTTTGCAAAACTGAAATTCCTAATTCTTGTATGTGAGTGACCCTTTGGTGTTCCCACTCAAGAAACATTTTTTAAAAGTTTTTTTATGTTCTAGTTTGTGTTTTTTGGCTTTGCATTTGGGTTTAAGTGACTTGCCCAAGATCATACAGCTAGCTAGTTAAGTGTTAAATATTTGAGTCCAGATTTGAACTCAGGTCCTCCTGACTTCAAGGCTGGTGCTCTCTCCATTATACCATCTAGCTGCCCCTGCATTTTATTTCTTGATATGGTATTAATACTAAAGGACAGTGGTTTTTGTTCTTTCATATTTACTTAAGCAATAAGTAAATGTATTTTTCTGCATGTCCTTCAAAAATGTATTTTAGAAAATCAGTGAAAACATAGAATTTTATTGCTGGAAATAACCTTAGAGTTTATTTAGCACAGCCTTTTCATTTTACATTTAATAACACATATGGCCTTGATTACACAGCTAGTTTATAGATCATCCTGGACTAGAACATAAGATTTGATTTCAGTACTTTTCCCATTTCTACACACTGGGCTTTACTACTTGGGCTACCTTTATGAGAGAAAAAAAAATGCAGAAATCTTTTGTAGTATTGGAAATCATAGTTTTAGGAGGAAAAAATATGAATTAGTCTTTAAAGATCCAAAATTTAATCAGAAATTATGCATATCAAATGTTTTGTGTGTCTTTGGAAATCTCTAGGATTCATGAATTTTAATTTTCACATATCTCTACCCTGTTTGGTATCACAGTTTTTATTTTTGGATTCTTGATTGCCAAATATTCATTTTCTCAACCATATTTTAGTGGGAAATTGCTTTTGATCAAGATGTTTCTAATAACCAGATATTTAAAGTATTATGCTTCATGTTTAACCTATATTGGATTACTTGCTGTCTAGGGAAAGGGGGGAGAAAGAAAGGAAGGGAGAAAAATTTGAAACACAAGGTTTTGTAAAAGTACAGGTTGAAAGCCATCTTTGCATGTAATTGGAAAAATGAAAAGCTATTTAAAAAATAATAAAACCTAAAAAATATAAAGTATTGTGCTTACTAATAGCATAGCACTTTTAAATTGAAAACTTGAATTTAAAGTAAATGTAAAAAATATATTTTAGTTCAAGTTTTAAACACCAAGTTGCAAGAAGCTTATTTTAAGGTTTTTTTTTTTCCCCCAAAGAATCATTATCATTTAAGATAAAACAATTTGAAACAATTTGCTGGGGGGGGAGGGGACTTTAATCTTTGCTTAAAACAATTCCTTAGGCAGTCCTGACTATGTCTTTTGATATTTTACATAATATTTCAGAGAAGAGTCATGTACACATTATTTTGTATATATGTGGGTGATCACCATCATTAATCTTCTTAGTGCCGTGTTTTTATATAAGTATATCATGCACGAATTTTAGCTTGAAATTTATATTCCTTAGGGGACATAGACTGGGAATGCTAAACTGAGGTTAATAGATAAAAATAGTTACAGAATGAATTTGACATTTTTCATCTGGAGTAACATCAAATTAAATATGATGTTTTAAAAAGAATTTTGTTTCAGACCATTTAGGGAATTGATTAGTCTTGGGAATTTCTTGACAAAATCTCCCTAGACTGTTAAACATAGAAGAGGAAAATGGAATTTTTGCTGAAGTGAAAATAAACGTCTTATCTGTATTAATTATATACAGCAAGAAAAATAAAAAGTGTGGTCATAAATTTGTATTTAATTCATTCCAAAGAGTGGCCTTCTAGGTGATTTAATACCATCCCAAGAAAAATTTACTCATTTTAGTAACTATATTAACCATGTTTTGAACTTTTGAGGCTCGGAATAATAATTTTTGAAAAGGTAGGAGACCATTGTTGATTATTCCTGAGCTTAGAGATTTCTCCCAATAGTTATTATTCATACTTAAATATTTAAGACCTACCTCCTGGATACTTTAGTGAACTAAAGCTTATTCATTTTTGTTGCTATGATAGTTAGACTCTGGAAAACACTTTATTTTCCCTCAAAATTCCATAAGCTTGCCCTCAGTGTCACAGAAATGAAAAACCCAATGTATATGAACATTAGTAATCTAAAGAATATTTGTTTTGTTTTGCTTTTTTGTTTGTTTTTTGTTTTCCAGAATTAAAATTCTTACTAACCTAACTGCTGTTTTTGAGCAACTAACCCTTTTTATCTGGTGCTAATGATTGCAGTAATTGCTATGGCAGCAAGATTTAATAATTGACTTACCAAGATTCAATAGGATAATTTATCAAATTAAATTTTTAGTTGGGTCGCATTTTTTTTAATACTTTAATAATTTGTTTTTAACATTTAACATAATAGGAACCAAATTAATATTTAGATTCATACATGTGACTCACCAATTGACAATTATAAGGGAAATTGCTTTTAATGTTTATCTTTCAGTCTTTTACAAACCATGCTTCATCCTGTCATTCCAGTTTTGTTGTCCATTATTCTTCCTCCCCTATAGACATCTTGGCTTTACTTCATGCCTAAAATGCATTTTCTAGTTCTTTCCAGCTCATTAAATATCTTTCTTCTTTCAAAAATAAACTGAAGCTCACTTACCTTTTATGGGAAGCCTTTCTTCATCTGTCCAACTACTTTGCAATTATTCTCTTTATATTTATTTTGTGCTCTTATTGTTTCCCCTGTTGAAATATAAGCACCTTAAAACTAGGTATTAATTTATTATATATTTTATCACCAGGGTATAGCACAGTATCTGGTACAAAACACATATTTAATTAGTGCTTATTGATTGATTAAAAAAGAATTTTACTTAAGTTCAGCAAACGTATATTCAGAGTCTGATATGTACAAGGAATGTTTAGCAAGGTGCTGATAGCAAGAAAAAAAGTTCCTAACTTCTAGAAGGTTTTCTTGTTTTTGTTTTTGTTTTTGGTAAGGAAGAAAAACAATCTAGCATGAATATAAGAAAACAAAAATATGTGCAAAATAACACAAATTACTTTCAGAAGAGTAAAAGTAGATGCTGCTGCTGCTGCTGTTTGTTTTTCATAAATGGAGGAGACTAAGTCCATGACAGAGGGAATAAAAAAAATAAGATGTCAAATCAAATTGAGGAGTAAGTTTGGAATAGCTATTATGGAGCATATGATAGAATTTGTCTAGAAAGAGTATTTGAAATAATGCTCCAGTTGAAAATAGATAACAAAGAAGTAGTAGTGAACCCATTTGGCACAGGAAATGTTCATCAGCATGTGAGTAGGAAAGAAGATGTTTAATTTATGAGGGTAACCAAGTTTGGAGCTTAAGCAAGAAATGAGTTAAAATTATTCTCTGTGATCAGATGAGAATTTGTCCATATAAAAAAGTCTTGTATTAATGAAATATTAAAATATATTTATAAATGCAAACTTATAATTTCCAAAGAAACAATTTTTTTTAACAAATTTTTTTTTGATTTGTGTATTTTTTAGTGACATGAGATTGGTGACTTTTGTTCCTGAAGGTATATCTTACCAAAAAAAAAAAAAAATTCCCCAGATGATGACAATATAGAAAATTTGGACAGAAACCACCACATGGTTTTAATGAAAACAGTCTGAAAATTTTATATAATTCTGCTAGGATTATGTATTTTATATAGACATAATAGTGGCATATGTCTAAAGGATTCACAGCTTTAAAACAATATGATCTTGAAGTTCCCTTATATATTTTCTGTTGTTTTAAAATGTTAGTAGCTGTTTATGAGGTGGTTAAAGGTTTTAAGACATTTTGAACCAACCAAATTTGTAAATACATTTTTAATTTAATTGATGTGAACTTTTGCATAGGGAATAACATGCAAATTCTGCATTTGTTTTAGACTGAAAAAATATTGATTGAAACCTAAAATCCTAGTTTATCATTGACCCAGAATGCTGTATATCTAGAACAGACTTCAGAGATCCTATCTAGGTCAATTCCCTCTTCTTATTACTTTGCTTTTAAATTTGAGGTCTCTCACATTTTTCTTGCCTTCAGTTCATTTTTGGAATCCATGAATCAAAATGTTGATAGTATATTGACATTATGACATCATTAGAAAATAAAATGGAAATTCAGACTACAAAAATGATATCTAGAATAAATATTCATGAGAAGAAACATCTGGAGTCTCCTGAAAAACAGTGATAGTACTTCTGTCCTTGGTATTTTTTTACATACTTAATGACATACATTTCTTTGTAATTTTGACTTGTAGACCTGTAGCCTTTTATCAAGAAGGGACTTCTCCATCTTTCTTTGTGTTATATTCAGTTGGCTCTTGGCACCTCTTGATTTTTAGCAACCCACAATTATGTTGAATTCTTTAAAGTTATGTTTCATTTTGCCTTTAAAATAATCTATCTGTTTATCCTCTTTGTAGTTGCCTCATTTCATCTCTGTACTATTTTTTCCACATGTTCCACATAGTAGAGCATTATCATGACAAGTATCACTTTAGCACTGGAACAAAGTTTATTCTAAGATTATCAATGGTTATTTCTTATTTAAAAGTTAATTTTGGTTTCTACATGATGATCTTGTGATAATCACTAATAGCCAGGCAAAGGGGTAGGAAATCATCATTTTTTTTTCCCCTAGAACTTATATGGTTTTTATATTATATTGAGGCCATACTCTATGGGATGGTAGTTTAGAACTAGAGGGAATTTGAGAGATTCTGAGATTAGTGACTTCCTTGTGTGCCTCATAACTTAGAAATAATAGGTGAAATTTGAACCCAATTTGGCTCTTTAACACATGTGATTATGGTGGGCAAACAGCTATATTCTTTGTTCTTCCATCACCTCTGCCAGCCCATGCAAATATATACCATCCTCACCCAAAAACCTGTCTTTACTTTTTTTGAACTTTATTAACTAATTCAGTTCATTCTGTCAACCAAGAAACATTTATTAAGTTCTTTCTCTTTGCCAGACAATTGTCTTAAATGTGGGGATTTAAAGAAAATATTAAATTACCTGACCTTGAGGAACTTACATTCTGTTGAGTGGAGTAACATTCATAAACACAGACAAAATAAATACAAGGTCACTGGTGAGCAAAAGAAAAGATCAGCAGCTAAGGGCATCAGGAGAGGCTTCATATAAGGATATAAATGAACTGAACTAAAGGGGATAAAAAGGATTCCTTCCTTTTCCAAAGAGTTTTAGAACCCGGCTCATAGTCATCTTCTGCAGCCCAGTGCCTTATGTCCTGTTTATGTTCCCTCCAGTACCCTGCATGCCAAATTCATTAACCTCAACTCCAACTACTTATGTTTCCAACTCCCATTTTAGCCACTTTACATGTTAAATATTGTGATCACTTTGAACTTCTGTGTTCTTCAACTCTAAAATTCTACTCTTGAACAACTATATATCCTTCCATTTTATCCTCTGCCTCATTCCTCCTAAACCTCTTGTTCCTTCCTATGAACCGTCATTTTTTCTTTCCTTGCTCTCCTAATCCATCACCCCATCTTGGTCTCACCATGTGGTTTTAACCATATGGTTAACCAGCTCAAGTATAAACTATTTTTTGCCTTGAATTACCACTCTCACATTGCCAGACCCAGCCCTGAGTCACCCTACCATCTCTCTTTTCAACTACTACTTGAGCACAGGTCATTATTTCAACTACTACTTAAACACATTCACAATGAATTATTCTGTTTAGTTCCTCTACAGGTCTCTCACAACTAAGTGACAACTATTTTTTTCTTTCCCACCCATACTATACTTTCTCTAAAGCTACCTGGTGCCACATCTTTCCTTCATCTGAAAAGAAGACTAAACTTCCTACTCTGGAGGAAAAAAAAAGGTTGCTTTTTCTCCCCTGTATCATTCTTTGAAAGTCCTATACATTGTCCCCTCTTCTTCCCTTTTTTACTCCATCTCTAAAGAAAAGATTACTTTTTCCATTGTTGAACAGCTGAGATAATAAGAGTTGGGGAAAATTGAAAGTTTGTAGATCTCCAGTATCCGTCAGTGTCAGACTAACCCAGACATTCTCTCTAGGAGTAAGCAGACTTTTGACCTTATATTAACTCCAAAGTCAGTATGTAGGCTGGAAAAAAATAAGCAAACACTCCCTCCCCTCAAAAAAAAAAATAAGAAACCCCACTGTAAATCTAATAGGGAGACAGAGAAGCTCAAGACACAAACCAATAAGGAAAAAAAATTGCTCCAAAATAACAATGTAAACAAAGCCTCGAAGAAAAACACAATCTAGGCACAAGTCCAATAGAAATCCTAGGAGAGATAAAACAAGAATTTGTTTTGATTTGTTTTTTAAAAGCTACATGTGAATTTAAAAGACAAATGAAAATGAAGGAAAAAAAAAGAAATGAAATGTGAACTATGGAAGAAAGATAGGGAAAGAGAGTTAACATCTTTGAAAAAGGGGTGGGGATAGGGGTGGGTGGGTGGGTGTGAAGCCTTACCTAAGAAAATAATCTTCTAAAAGTTTTTTGACCATTAAAAACTAATGACCCTGTGAAATAATAAGAAATATTAACATAAAGTGAAAAGATTGAAAAAATAAAAGAAAGTATAACATATTTCATAGTAAAAATAATTGAAATAGAAAACAGATCAGGAGAAATAATGTAGGAATCACTGGACTACCTAAAAACTATTATCTCACTTATTCACCTCTTATTCCCCCCCCACACACACACACAACAAATAGATTAGCCATAATAAAGATCTCATAAAATCATAAAACTTAACTTCCCAGATCTCTTGGTCGAAATAGAAATTGAAAGAACTCATTGTTCACTTCCTGAAAGAAAAGCCAAAATGAAAATTCCTAGGAACATTAAATATAGTTTCCAGAGCAAAGAAGAAATATTTCATGCAGGCAGAGAGAAAGAATTCCAGAACCAAGGACTGACAGGACCATATGCTATTTAACAACTATCATTAGAAATGATCAGAGAGCTTGGAATAGGATATTGCAGAATACCACAGCTACATAGAAACTGAAATATCAACCCAAGGACTCAAGAGAAACATAGAAGAATAAATATGAATGAAAATTTATAAGCGACTAAAGGATAAGCCATTTCCATTCCAATATAGGAAGGTGATAACGTGTCCTCTCAGAATTCTATCATCAGGAGCTATAAAGGGATGGAAGGCATGGGAATGGTTCTGTTATGTTTTGATGATCTGAAAAGAAGAATGGAAAGGTAAGAGAAGAGTAGGAAAAGGAGGAAAAAATGGAAGAAATTATCTCATATAAGAGAAGCCTATTCAGTGAGGATGGGGAAAGATGTTGGAAAAAAGGAAGTGAACTAAACTGAACTTCTCTTATAAGCTGGTCTGAGAGGGGAAAAATAAACACACACATACATGCGCGCAGACACAGAGTTGAATATAGAAATAAATTTTGCCCATTAGAGAAACAATCAGAAAAGGGGCTAAGAAAGAGGGAGAAATAAGAAGGAGAGTATAGAAAGAGATTAAACAAAAGCAAAACAAACTCTGGAAGAAGGGCAGGAAATAAAAGGAAAAATGCAAGATTAGGAGTTGAAAATTAGAAAACAGTACCTAATAATGCATTTACAGGAAACATACTTAAAACAAAGATACATAACATTAAGAGACTACAAGAGATTAATTTTAAAAGTCAGGGAAAGCAATCATGATGTGGGCCAAAGCAGTAACAAATAGAAATAGTCAGGTGATGGTATTTGTCTTCATTTTTGAAGTAACATCATGGGTAGTGTCTTGACTCTTGGGTGAATCAGATTTTAGTGAGGCAAAGTTGCACTCTCTTCTGAGTCATCAAAGTCTAATAGTAGGACAGAAGTCAACTGGTGATGACTGTAGTGTCTTCAATTCCTGATCAAGCCCCAAAGCTTCTGCTTCAGCCTGCTTCAAGGCCATTTAGAACCATTTGTTCCCATATGCCTGAAGAAGTCTTCATGTGCTTCACCAACAGTTTTTAGACCTATCAGTTATCCTCAACCTAGTTTAACCCTTCTGCCAAGATGGTTTTACTAGAGTGTGCCACTGCACATGCTATATAGCTTTTTAGAGCCACAGATGAGACACCAGGTGGTGACAGGTGGACACCAAAAGTAAGATGAGCAGCCCTCAAACCACACGTGCTTTTTCCACCCCATACACCCAGGTTTATAAAAACAAGTGCTATTTGGCTGAAATATATAAGAATATAAAATGCACTTTTTTAGATCATAATGTAGTAAAAGTTATGTTCAGTATAGGGCCTTTGAAACATAGTTTAAAAAATTAGTTGGAGAGTAAAATGTAAAGCATGGTTGGGTCAAAGAACAATTATTAATTTCATAAAAGATAATGGCAACAATGAGACATTATTTGTGAGATGCAACCAAAGCAGTATTTGGGGGAGGGGATTTTATTTCTAAATGTTTTCAAGCAATAAAAATAAGCAAATGAATTGAACATACAACTGAAAAAAAATCACACACTTAGAAAACCCAACATTAAAATAAAAATCTTGAAAATCAAAGAAGAGATTAATATAATTGAAAGGCCCTCAAAAAACCATTTAATTAATAAAACTGTGAGGTGTTTTAAAAATAAAAGTATCTGTTACCTAACTTTTAAAAAGACTAAAAACAAATTAATCCTATCAGAAATAAAAAGGCTTAATTTACAGCTAATAAGAAAGTAGGAACTACTTCTTGATATATGTTAATAACACTGACCATCCAGGTAAAATGGGTATTTCAAAAAATGTTTCCCAGAAATCAGAGTAGGAAAAAGGTAACTTTGATAACTTGTTCAATTTCTTTTTTCAAGATAAAGTAATGAATGAATTACTACAAGAAGAGTAAAAATAAGGTCAGAGCCATTTATAAGCAAATTCTTTCAAACATTAAAAGAACAATTCCAATAACCACAATTTTTTTTTAAATTAGAAAAGGAAATCTGTCATATTCAGTCTATTAAACAAATGTAGTCTTAATACCTTTTCCTTAAACCAGGGAGAATCAAAACAAAAAGAAAACTTTACACATATATCTCTAGTAAATATTGCTACAAAATTTTTAAATGAAATATTAATGATGAAGTTATGCCAACATAATTGCAAAGACCATATACTATGATTGAACTGAATAAATACTAAGACTCCACGGCTAGTTAAAAATTAGGAAAATTTTAGACATAATTGAACATATTAATACTAAAAGCAACAAAAATAATAGAATAATATCAATAGTTGCAGAAAAGACTTGACAAGATACAGCAAGCACTCTTGCTTGTTAAAAATATAAAACGCAGTATAAACAGAGCTTTCTCAATATAAAGCCTTTCTAAAACCTAGAGCCAGCATTTTGTATAATGGTTGTAACAAGTAAAGACTTTTTCAGTGCTGTCAGAAGTAAAACAACAATGTCTATTATCACTGTTACTGTTCAGTAATAGATGAGAAATCCTAGCTATAATATTAAATAAGAAGATGAAATTGAGGATTATGCATTGGCAAAGATCAAGCAAGATTATTGCTTTTTGTAGGTGCTTATAGTTGTTTACTTAGAGAAAACTAAAGAGAGGCAGAATAGTGTACTGGAAAGATGACTGGATTTGGGTTCAAGAGAGCTGGCTTAAAATCCTAAAAGTGAATTATAAAGTTACTTTTCACTCTCAATTCCATGATCCCAAGAACTTCATAATTCCAAAAGTTTCAAGATATTGGAATTCTAAAATATGAAGATTGATTTTTTTTCTTTGACAAATTTTCAATGGAAGATACAAGTATCTTTTGAGATTATATAATCCTAGGGCTGAGGAATAGTTTCAGACACTTTGTAAATTCCTTTTAGTCTTGTTTTTTGTACTTGAAAGAGGCAGAACTTTTTCTTTCCTTGGAAAAGTTTCATTTCCTGAAAATGGGCTAAGAAATGCAATACAAGCAGTCTTTCAATTTACTTTCATCTCAACCTCTTCACCCCCAACCCTCTCCTTTTGTTCCTAAGATATGAAAAAAGAAGAGAGGTATTAAAAATTTCCCATTACAGTCTAGTAAGCCTCCAAAGAGGTTTGGGTTATACCTATGGGACATTTGTTCTCTCTTGGAAATATTCACATTATAGTTGATTTGCATTGTAAGTTAAAATAGGCCAGCTGGAAACCTAACCACTTTTTATAACAATGTTTCTTTGGGGAAAATGTGTTCTGAGAGTTCCAAGCAATGTATTTATAAATGAACTTTTGGAACACAGCCTGTCTTAAATTGGGAATTGCCTACTCTATAATTTGGTTAGTATGAAAGGCTTACCATATTTTGTGTGTGTGTATGTGTGTTTAGAATTAGGACAAACATATTGCTATTTTTGTGAACAAAAGATGATAATATTTGACTTTTATGGTAATATTAATAGACACATGAGTAGACCATGTTTGGGTCATTGAGCATCAAGTACATAGACCTCTTTTTTAGTGACAGATGTTGTATTATTAGATGGGGCATACCTTCATCAAATTTTGCCACAATTTTAAATCTTCTTAATTCCAGGAAAGTTTGGTCTGGCAGTTGTGATGAGAAGACTTTGTGAAAGGCAAAAAGAAAACCAATACAGAATTCAGGAAAATACATAATACAATAGTTCACTAATGAGCCTAAAATGTTGTTTCATGTTTGAAGTCAGTTCTTAAGAAAAATGTTTCTAAGAGAGACAGCTTGATTTCACAGTAAGCAGAAGACCTGGGAAAGGAAGGAGTAGCAACTTTTAAAGGGTATCAAAAAAACCTGCAATGAGAATAGAATTGAAACAAAACTGAAATGGAGGTTATAGAGTTCAAATTAAAGATAGAACAATGCCGAGATCCAGTATAAAATGTCTTTGTGATAAATTAGAAAAATGTACTCACAAAGTATAGGTCAGAAGGGAATTTTTGATCTCAAATATTCTTTAAAAACCAACAAAGCCTGTTTTGAAGCAAACTACACAGAAGCTTCATGCCTGTGCTTCATGAATACTTTTATGAAGAGAAGAATCACATGCAAGTAATCAAAGGGTATGAAATGTTTTCAGAAAAACAGTAAAAGTATCAGTGAACATATGGAACTATGGTCCAATTCATTAATAATAAACATTCATTAAAAGAAATCTGTAGCTTCACCTTTTACTCAACATATTAGCAAAGATGCCCCCAAAAGTGAAATGGACATTTGTAGGAAATATATATGTAAGGAAGACAAGGCACTATTTGTGGAACTATGAAACTTTAAAACTTTATTAAAATTAACAAAACAGTTATTTTGTGATAGTAGTTTCAAAATACAGCCAGTCTACTTTAGTTGTTGAATTTGGGGTCTGTTTTGGATCAGATATGGATTACACAAGAGATTAAAGAAAATTTGATGTGACTGAGTTTTTTTCCATGTAGATAATCAAATAAGTATTTATTGTTTATTATAGATTTCATATTACAATAAATACTGTGTACTACAGAAGTACGAGTTCTTTCCCTCAAAAAGCTTAACATATTTCAACAATTTCTATATAAAGTCCATGAATTTGATTTTAAATATTTTAGTATAACTGGCTTTCTTTACAATTCTATTCATTAAAACTATTAGTTAAAATTACTTTTCTATCAATACAGAATGATTTTGGATAGATCATTTACAATTAAGACAAGCTATAATTATGCTTTATGTAGTGAGAACAATAAGTCACCTTTTCGCATGTGCTGCTAAAGTTGGATGTTGAATTTGTTAAATCATTTATGAAGAATTAAAAATGTATATCCCAGAAGGCAATGTAGATATACATGGTGGATGTGAGCAGCTACAATATATGAGGCATTTAATAATAATAAAAAAACAAAACAAAACAAAAAAACGGAGGTAAAAGACGTGATCAAGAAGATGTATGATAGGAAGACAAGATGAGCTAGTCATGTAGTATGGGCAAGAGCTACCCAATGTACAGAAATGTCCGCTGGTATCTTCTTGATTCAAGGAGAAAGCAAAGGCCCGTTGAGTGGAACATCTATAGTACATTTACCTGAAAAATATGGATCTGGTGTACAAAGTATTTCAGTCACTGAAAAAACATCCAGATTATTGATGAGATCACAGATCTATTTGAATTGTACATGCCTAAAAGGCAGCTGGTGTCATGAAAAATTGAACTCTGAGCCTGGAAGCAAAAAGATTTGAGTTCAAATCCAATCTTAGACCTTACTGTGTTACCTGGCAAGTCACTTAATCTGTTTGCCTTAATTTGCTCAGGCATTCTTGTCTCTCCTCATATTCCTTGAAATAAGATGAGTATGAAAAAAATGAGACTATATATTCCTTAATTAAAAAATTGAAGTTAACAAGGTTGTGCCAGAGAGCTTGAGCTAACTACTATCCAGTCTCCTCCAAATGACCTCTTTTTAATGCTGCTGTTACCTTCTACCAAGTTTGACCCCCTTCATAACTATATTACCCATAAAAATTACCTCTCCTCAAATTTCTCATGGCCCTTTGCTCAATTACCCCTCTTCCTACCATATTCTACCTTATACTTTTTTTTTTTGTACCAGTCATGGTACATTGCCTTCTCTTCCATCAAACTGTAATCTCCTTGAGGAAATAAATTGGTTTTTTGTCTTCTTCCTCTAGAGTTTATCACTCACAGTTTATCCTTAAGAGTTTTTATGCATAATGCAAGTGTGATAAAATCCAAGTTTTGTACATAAGAAAATTAAGGGTGAATTAATTTTACAGAGCCCAACATCAAATTCATGGTTTATAATTCCTGATCTCATACTTTTTTTCCCCCAAATTCCTACTACATGAGTTAGTAACAAGCATGGGCGTGAGTCACATTCATTACCTGGTCTGTTTCCTCCTTTGTGACAAAATTCTAAAATCTTTAAATATGTTGAAATAAAGGGAAAGCATAAATCCAAGCAATAGACATTCTTTACCCATTTGTTCCTTATTGTGGGAATGGACAAGCCATACTCCTTTGTATACTACACATATCTGTGAAGAGGCTGTATTACATCTTACACTTGGATGCAATCAACATAACATCATCTGCAACATCTAGCAACAGCCAAAGGATTTAAATATCTACAGAGAATTCCTTCTCAACCTAGACTTTGTGTCTCCTCCATCATAGTGGTGAATAATTTTGGCAAGCATATATCTCCCTGTGTTATGATTTACCTGCTGTATATTAAAAGAGGGTTGTTGAATAGGATTATTTTTAATTGCTAAATTTTTCAAGACCTAAATGATCTTCATGTAAGAATGGGAAACATTGTACAAGAGACTATAAGGCAACATATTGTCATAGTTCTGTTTATTTGAACCATCTCAATTAAACTTCTTCCATGTGACAGACTATCAAAAATGTGAATGCTTTTTACATTTCTACAGCAAGTTGATGGTAAGAACATAATTTATTTTATTCCTTGGATTTTTTTCTACAGGTCTTAAAGAAAGTGCTGAAGAGATGGTCAAAAACAAGTTGGAAGGAAAAGATAAATTGACTCCTTGGGAACAGTTTTTAGAGAAAAAGAAAGAGAAAAAAAAACTGAAGAAGAAGCAAAAGGTATTATTGCACAGTTTATATTCATGTTTTAAAATACTTTTTTAAATATAAAATATTTTGACATTCAATGCTTTGGAAAATTATAAAGCATTTTGTCATTTGTTGTTATTTATTACTTAATTATTTAATGCCATTAAAAATGCATTTTTCACAAGCAAAAATATTGGCACTGTCAAAGTAGGCAATAGTATAATCAAGCATATGAAGGCCCACTCTAGGTTTATTGGTGTTTGGATTCAGTAGAACATTATTACACATGTGTAGTTCACAAAATAAGGGCAACCTTCAGCTTGGAGTAGTTCAGCTTCCAAAGCTTCAATTGTTGTATTCAGCTAAGTTATACTTCATATAATAGATGCATAGGCAGGATGTAAAGAGCAGCATTCTGCATAAGGTATCTCCACCCCAATGTCTCAGCTTCATTCTGATCCTATTGCTCATCTCTTTACATTTGCACAGTAGCTTGTTCAGGAGGTCCTCTATATTGGCCCAAGTTACTAGGATCAGCTGGAGAAGAGGAACTAGTAGAAGAACAGGACAAAATGTCCTATGACAAAAAGTAATAAGTCTAACTTCCTCTCATTATTGACAAATTTGTACCATGGATCATTATAAAAGAAAAGTTGAGAAGATAATTTTAGTAATAGTCATGCCTTTAGCATAAATATATATTCTCCAAAAGCAATTATTTTGACTCATAATAGCCATTTGGATTTATAAATTCAAGTCTATATGGATGAGGAAAGAAGAAGCCAGTCTTGCTTTTATAGTCTCACCTTATTGGCGTTGGTGGGAAGGGAGGGCAACATTCTAAGTCTTTGTAAACCACTGTTACAAAGCAGTATAGTATTCCCATCTGTGGCTTCAACGGAAAGGTATTTTATTTTGTATGCATTTGGGATTCACTCTTTGCATTTAGCTGCCATTCAAGCAAATTTTGAGACTTTTTGACACTGAGAAACAATAACATGGTGGTAGGTAAGTATCAAAGCATAAGCTCAAGTTGATTAATGGCAAATATAAATGTTTTTATAACCTTAGAGTTGGAAATATAATTATGGTGGTTAAGAATATAGAAACTCAAAAAAGCAGAAACTCACCAAAGCCAACAACTTAATATCTAATGCCTGTGCCTGCAACAGGGAAATTTATAAAGAAAAAGGATAAACAAAAGAGAATAACAAAACTTAAACATACTTAGGTCACTTTATTTAAATGTTATTAATTAGTCCTAAGTAGCTCCAAAAGTCTCCTCAAAGATTTGTAGTCTCTAATAACAATATTTATTCACCATGTAATTTACTGTAGTACAAAAATATGATAGTCATTACAAAGAAAGTAAGAACTTCGTATAGCAAACTATACTTATATTAATATTTCTCTGTGTGTTTACTTTGTTATCTGGTTTCATTGATTCACATTTTAGAAAATTATACAACATAATTATTTGCTTAATTAAATGTAATGGTTTTCATCTTTTTCATTAAAAATTGATTGTTTGTTGTAATCAGTATAGCTGTGAGGTAGTGTTTCAGCATGATTGCAGAGTGAATGGTCATGACTGAGCCTGACAACATCAACTTAGAATAGTATCATAAGCCCAAAATAAAGTTTTAAAAAATAATAACAGAGGGGAAAGAAGGTAATAAATACTTGTGGCAATAGTAGTGCAAAGAAAAAGGAAAGAGAATAAAGAAAAAAAAAATTTTAAAGTTCCAGCACGATAACTAAATATTATGAAGTTGAGGAAAAGTAATCATTAGAGAGAAAGAATAATACAATAGTTTGATAACTTTCTCATCATCAAAAGTAGATCTATGATAAAAATCTTCAAAGTAAATTATAAAAATGAAATAAAATTAATAAGGGAAGAACAAAGATGAAAATGTAGTTGGAAATTTTTAATAATATGGTTATTTCTCTTGAGAAATATAGTTCATACAAAAGACAAAAATTTCAAGAGTAAGGAAATGAAGGGGAAAAAACCAACATGTGTAGATGTGATTTGAGTTCCTTACAAATGAAGTACCTAAAAGACAGAAGTCAGTACAAGAACTTGAAAATTATTGATCTCCCGGGAAAAAATGAAGAGTAAAATCAGAATATTTTTCAAAAAATAATCCAAGAAAATTTTCCTGACAATTTACAAGTTAAAGCTAATTTTCAGATCAATAGAATATCCAGAACATCTTTAGAGAAGAATTCCATATCTAATTTACCTGGAAATATATGTCATATTCAGTATCAGTCAGTCAGTCAGTACATTTATTAATAGTCCATTATGTGCCAGGCACTAAGTAGTCTGAAAGAAAATAGTCACATTTCAACAAGTATCTATTGGAATTACAGAGTTTTTCATTTGTGAGAAGGAATGATGAATATAGTACTTAAGCACTGGAAATCAACAGTGCCCTAAAAGTTGCCTAATTAAAATCTGTCTTTTCATTTGTAAATACAAAATTTCTTTTGATGCAACCAAAGAATTCAAACCTTCCTACATAAGACTTTTGACATTCCAAATGACAACAAAACAAAATCCTAATAAACTAGACTTTTAAACAAGGAATGAATAAACGTAAAGGGCTAGAACTGAGCAATGCACTTGGATAATGAAGCACGTGAGACTAATTGCCAATTGGACAGTTCCCTATTAACTTGTTTGAAGGTTGACCCTCCCCAGCCGTTCTATGCTGACTTGATTGGTGGGACAAAGGGGGAAGTGACTTGTGTGGAGGGAGTAGGAGGAGGAGGAGAAACTTGGGTCAAGGAACTCACGCTCTCTCGCACTCGTGACCTGGCGTTGGAGGGTGACCGTAAAAGATCCAGAATAAAGACATTTAGTGATCCTGACTCCAGCTGATTTCTGGGAAGACAGAGTTCCAGCAAATAAATGGTGATTTGTGTGTAGATTTGTTTGTACTTGCTTAGGACACTAAGAAAACAGTAACCAATGATTTGTTTCTGTGTTATTTAGCAACTTTTTTTCCTGAAATAAAATATATTATAAAGGAATCTATTGAACAATTATAAAGTGAATTAGAAGGTGTCACTCCTTGTATTTATCTCAATATTATCTAAGAGGTTAAATTAGATAACCTTTGGGGCAGCTAAGTGGAGCAGTGGGTAGAGCATCAGATCAGCCCTGAAGTCAGAAGACTTAAAATCTGAATTCAAATCTGGTCTCAGACATTTAACACTTCCTATGTAATCCTGGCAAGTCATTTAAACCCCAATTACCTTAGCACCAAAAAATAAATAAATAAATAAATGGCCTTCATGGTCCCTTTTAGCCCATGAATTAGATGCTGGGCTCCATAAAATTAGCTCACCCTTAATTTTCTTATGTATGAAACTTGGATTTTATCATATTTGTATTATGTATAAAAACTCTAAAGGATAAACTGTGAGTATAAACTCTAGAGGAAGAAAACCAAAAAAAACCAATTTATTTCCTCAAGGAGATTACAGTTTGAGGGAAGAGAAGGTGAGGAAGGTACATATGACTGGTACCAAAAAAAAAAAAAAAGTATAAGGTAGAATATGGTAGAAAGATGGGTCAGTTGAACAAAGGGCCATGAGAAATTTGAGGACAGGTAATTTTTATGGGTGGTATAATTGTGAAGGGGGTCAAACTGGTAGAAGCACAAAATAGCCTACAAGCAAGTTAGGATTTGAATGAAAATCAAAAACAGCAACTATAATACCAGTACTATACCTTTAGGATACTAACATTGTTCTTTCAATGACTAAATGGGGTGAGTTGGAAATTGATAAAGATCCTGTGTTTTAGTCTGTTGAAAAGAATAGTCTAATAGGAGTAAAAACTGTAGAGTCAAAATTATGCTTTGAAATTTAAAATGTAATGGTTCTCAATTTTTTAAAAATTGTCTAGTTGTATAAATTCATAATAGTTCTTCTAAATAAGAAAACAATAGGAAGTTGAGTTCCTTTGTTTTACATTAACAATAATAAGTATCCAGTATTTTCCCATGTTTTCATTTTATTGTACTTGGCATTATAACATCTCAAACAATGTGTTTATGTTCAGTTACAGACTGTTAATGAAAGAGAGACCAGTGAAGATGAGTTTCCATCTGATGTTGACTTAAATGATCCTTACTTTGCTGAAGAAGTTGGAAAAATAGGTCAGTATTTATCCTTTCTTTGAAAAGAGAATAATACTTGCACAATTTATTCCAAAGAATTGTTGTGCTGCTTACATTGCTATTTCAGTATATTCTGTTGTTACATACATTACAGACAAATCAGATTAATTTAACCAATTATGAAGGTATTAGAATCAAGTGGAACATCTGCTGAATTTGGCATCATTTTTGGTGACTAGAGACCTAACTTTCCTTATTTATAAAATGAAGGAAATGGATTAGCTAACCAATAAAGTCCCTACCAGACCTAAATCTTTGGTCACGTGACCCTATGTTAGAATCAGGAATCAAAAAAGATTCTACAGGTTAAAACAGTGGATTGAATCTAATGAAATTAAAATACAATAGGAATAAATATAAAATCAAAATAAGTATAAAATCAAAAAATCGAGATGAACATTTCATTTGAACATTGGATTGCTAGATTCTGTGCCATACATACTTGTTTCATTGTTGTATTTTGTTTTACTTTTAACTCCGTTATTTTTAAGAATGATTTCTACTTTGTTAGCAGGTGAAAAAATTGTAATTTCATTGACTATAATAGATATTGCACTACCTTTTCAAGAATCATTTAAACAGAAAAACAAAAGAAAGCATGGTTGGAAATGAAAAACAGTGCCAAGAACTGATTAACTGTTATTATGAAACAATCTAATTAATCCTCAGAAATCCAGAAGATGGAAGATGTTGTTATTAATTTCTTTATAGTATCTTACATCCTTCTCAAAGTTAGAAAAGTTAGCAGTTAATAGCTGCTAATAATTGCTAAGTATGTGCAAGACAGTAAAAAGGCTAGTCCTAAGGATTGGAAAAAGGAACTTTTTAGTCAGTCAGCAAACATTAAGTGCTTACTGTTATGCTATTACTAAGTGCTAGGAATACAAATAGGAACTTACATTCTAATGGAGGAAGAAAATATATTAAAGGAATCTAATCCAGAAAGTTCAGAAATTCAGAAATACATCTTGAAGCAGAACATAGCCATGATTGGCCTGGTTAAGGAATTGTCCACTCAGGGGAAGAGTCTATGCAGGCAATATAGATAGACAGTAATTCAGGCTGAAAGGGTTGCTGTGAGATGATAGGAAAAGTCCAAAGTCAGTACTGCAGCCTGAATATGTCCATTGTGTCCCATATGAACTCTGCTTTACTGAGAAGCAGAACTCTTTTGGAATTGCAGAAATTCCCTAATGGAGATGGAATACTACAACATGACCTTGCATCCCAGTATGAGTGAGTCCTGAAAAGTTAAGAAATTTTTAAGAGTAAGATAAGCATGCTTTGATGTCCTAGTGACTTATCTGATTTTAACCTTTGTGAAAACCTGTGGGTTATAATGAAGACTAAGCAATTTAGGAAAAGAGACTATTTGTCAAAGGTACATTTAATATCCAATGTAATAAAATGTTTCCTGATGGAAAATTAAATATTATCTATTAATATCTTGTGGACTCACAGCCAAATGGTATAAAACAAGTGATTGCACTAGAGGACTCATTGCATATTAGATTTCATCTTGGTGTAAAAATCTCTTAAGTTTTTTGTATAATTTATTAAATTAGTTATGTGTGGGTAAGAGATTTAAGTTTATACACTATAACTGTATACAAAATATGAATAAATAATGAAGGAAGGAGATTCTAGCCACTAAGTTCAGAAAAGGCCTTATGGAGGTGGTCTTGAGCTAAGCTTTGAAGGAAACCAGGGAACCTTAAGTTGAGGAATGAGGGTCTTAAAAAACATGGGGGACAGACATCCTGTGCAAAAATCCAAAGATGGCCAATTAAATATAGAAGAATTAAAAGGTTAAATGCAGGAAATTCTATTAGGACACTGTTATAGTAATCCAGACCAGAGGGTATGAAAATCAGAAATATGATAGTGGCCGTTTGAGTGTAAATATGGAAGAAATCAACTAGAAATATTAAGAAATAGATAATTTTGTTATGTAAAAAATAGCAGTACGTGAAGAACAAGAGGCCTTTTTCAAGGACATAGTTAAGAGCAGAAATTAATCTTTAAATACAGTGCCTCTTATTTTGTTGCTTTTCCCAGGTTTTGAAGTGATTGGACTATTTATTGATCTCTGAGCAGTCTCTTTTCCCCATTCTCCAAAGCTGTTGGCTTAATCATCCATCTTCTGTTCAGGAAAAATTGGGATATCAGTTGCTGAGGAATTTCATTTTTAATCTTTGAGGAGAATAGTCCAGAAAAGAATAGAACAGTAACTATCATTTAGGCAATTGTGTTAATTAGATGTTAACCCCAGCTCTATTTTAATATATTCTAATATTTTCTTTGTATAAATCTTGGAAGGAGACATGTGAGGCTATAGGAACACTGTGCCAGGCAGACTCTTTAAGTTAGAAATGACTATGATATTAAATTGTTAAATTTTTAAAAATTATTTTTACAGTTTTATTCATTCATTTCAATTGTGTCCAACTCTTTGTGTCCCTTAGGGTTTTGTTGTTGTTGTTGTTTTTGCAAAAATACTGAATTGGTTTGCAATTTCCTTTCCCAGTTCATTTTACAAATGAGCAAACCTGAGGCACATAGGATTAAGTGAGTTGCCCATGGTCAGCTAGTATCTGAGTCCATATTTGAATCTTCCTGACTTCAGGGATAGCATTCTATCTACTGTGCCACCTAAATGCCCTTATTTCTAGCAGACTTATTCCCAAATGCAAAGTGCAATATTAATATATTTATTCTACAAAAAGAAGGGGACCAGACATGAGATACATTATGAAAATAGCCTCCCTAGAATGAAGAGAGATGAGTTTTCTTTTTGAACATTTCAGATTTGAGACTTTTTCACTGGAAAATGTTCAGTTGGGAATTGGTAATACAGGACTGGAACTCAGGAGAGTAGATAATCCCTAGACCTAAGTCTTCAGAGTTATGTGCAAAAATACGGTAACCAGCTTCTTAAAAGCTGAAAAAATGAATGAGAGGTCAGTGTAAAGATAGAAGCAGCTAAAGTAAGAAGAGACATGAGAAAATAGCATCACAGAGAGAAAAGAAAGTTTCATTCATCACAATAAAATGAAAAAGAAAGATCAGATAGGAAGAAGAATAATAAATGACCATCATTTTAAGTGATTAAGTTAAGTTTAACTCTTGAGAAAGCATTTGCTGTTAAATTAGGAAATCAGAAGACAAAATACAAATGATTGCAAAATGAGAGGAGAGGGAAATAAAAGGAATAAAAGCAGACCACTTTTTCTAGGAGTTTTTGAGAGGTAGAGAAATGTAAGCAAGAACTTATGGGTATAATAGGTTTTTATGGGTTTTTTAAATGAGAAGACCAAGAGCATGTTTATAAACCAAAAAAGAAACAATACAGAGAGAGATGGAAGATTAGAGAGGAAGGGCCAATCTGCTGGAAAGGATAAGATCCAGAATACATGTAGAGTACTTCACTTTGGCTACCTGTTTATCAGAGCTAGAATAAAGAAAGAGCTAGGAATAAGGAGGGAAGGAAGCAGGCTTTTACTAAACTCTTACTGTGTGCCAGGAATTGTGCTGAGGAAATGGTAGAAAGGAATTATGTTGTTGAGGAGAGGAAAGGGGGCTATTTTTTTTTTAAATAATAAAGAATAATCTTAGAGATTGGGGTCAATGAGGAAGACCTAAGGAGAAAAATGGGTTTGGAAAGCCTCTGCAGAGAAGGCTAGAAATCATTATAAGGTAGAAAGATGGTTTTCCTCAAGTCCTTTCACAACATGACCCCTTTCCATTATTACACTTTACTCTTCTCCATGTTAATACTATATTCCATGCTAATACTGACATACAGCAACACTGTCCCAGTCATTCACTTGCATTTATATCATATCTATTTTTTATGTATTTTTGGCATATTGTCTCAGCCATTAGAAAGTGAGCTCTGTAAGGGCTGTTTTTTTCCTTTATCATCTGTATCCCTAGAACTTGGTACAATCCTTGGCACATAATAAGCACTTTAATAAATGTTTGTTGACTAATTGACTAACAGAAATTTGTGGAGGAATGAATAAATGAAAAAGCATTTATTAAATGCTTATGTGGCAGGCGCCCTACTAAGCCCTAAAGAAACAAGTAGAAAGTTAGATAATTTCTGCTCTAGGAGCTCACATTTCGATTAAGCAAGATAACACCTGAAAGAAAGTTCAGCTGCAGTGCAGATAGTCTAGTTAGATTGGCTATTTGATGTCCCCTATCATCATTGGAGTGCTATTGTTGCGTTCTGGGCACCACATTTCATGAAGGACATTGATAACTTGGAGAATCTCTTCAGAAAAAAATTACAGCCAGAATTGTTATATGGACTTGAGTCCATATTATATGAGGATCCCTTAGAGAGCTGCGGTATTTAGTTTTGAGAAGACAAGAGTCAATAGAGACACAATCTTCAAGTGTTTGGTTATTTATGGAAGAGGAATTTGATTTGTCATTGGTCTAGATGGTGGAATGTGAAGTACTGGGTAGATTGCAAAGAAATAAATGTATACTCAATATCAGGAGAAACTTTCTGATAATTTAAGCTATCCAAAAGTGGGAATTGGATATCCCAAGAGGTGATCTTTTCCCTATCATTGGAAGTCTTAATAGAAAATGGTGGCTGCCGGAAGAATTTTAATACAGCAATGTTCTTTCAAGTGCAGTTTGGACTAATTGACCAGTCTGGTTCTTCCTCTGTGAAATCTGCAATTCTGTGATATGCCAGTTACCACATAACTTGACATATCTAAAGAATTGGAGATTTGGAAAGTGCTTTTTGAATTATAATTATCAAAATAACATGTGTCTGTAGAGGCAGCCTTATCTTACACAGTTAGTGTATTAGAAAGCAGACTTTTTGAACATCCTCAGCTTTTAGGTGACAGGGCAAGTTATTCAGCTTTCCAGGGCTTGTTTCCTTTTATGTAAAAGGAAGAAGTGAAATTTGATAATTCTTGATCTCTGCAGTACTAGGTGAGTACCAGGCTATTGTTTATTAGATTCTTGTTATATAATGGGTACTCTGCTAATCACTGCAGATATATAGAATAAGGTAGTCCTTTGGCCTCATGGTATTCATGTGCTAATGGAGAAGATGGCACAATAATAGTACTGGAAGGAAGGGTAAGATAAGAGATGGTAAGAAATGGCAGGTGAAAATGACGTACTAGGGATCATACAGCTGTCAACTATTGAATGGTAATCAAGTCTTCCTTTCTCCAAGCCTAGCACATAATTCAATCACTGCCAACCTTTGTTAACTATGCCACTTAATAGTCCTCCACTCTTATTTTTTGCTGAAATGCATGTTTTAGTTACTTGAAATAGAGGAATGAAAGATTATTTTGGAGGACAACATAAAGCATACTCTGCTTTTTATCATACTTGAGCAGTCATTTCCAGGAGATGATGAATTTGAGTTTTATCCTCTGATTTTAGAAAATCAAATTTGCATTAGACATATATATATAAAAGATTGTAGTTTCCTTGTTCTAGTTCCAAAGTTTTCTTTCATTGGCTTAATAAGTTGTAAAGCTTAGGATAAAGTTAGTAAGATAAATTTAGTGGTTTTGTGCTTTTATATATATCAGGATTCTTAGAATTATTATCTTCAAATTTTGAACATTTTTATAAAGAATTAGCAAAAATTTCCTGGAAAGACAAATATAAAGTACTTCATGAAAATAGGTCTTTATATCTGGGCTTATATTTTCTTTTTTCCCAAGAGGGAATTTCCTCAACAAAAATGAGTGGAGACTCTTTTTCTACCTTGTTGAGGTCTGCCTTGTGCAAAATTTAGATATTTTTCTATAAAACAGTATTAAATCCTTGTCTCTCAAATATTATTCTCAAAGCACAAGAGTCCCCAAATTCTAAAGTCTCCTCTACCTCTTTTTACTTATCCCCCAATTTTTCTTCTCATGATTCAAATCAAAGAGATAGCAAATAAATGTATGTCTCCCTTTATACTGAAAACTGAATGATTATCTGAAAATTATGCATTATGGACCATAATGAAGATTTACTCTAGTCACATGGATTTAGATGAAGATAGTCATTCCTAGGAATCCCAAGAAAATTTTCAAATTTACAGTATCTATAATCAATAAAGAAGAATAAATGGAGAATAATAGAAGCAGTGTTTTGGTTTCTTGAACTAGGATAATGATGCTTAGAGAGGAACTTAATTAAGACAACAAAATTTGTTATAGACCTACTATGTTTAAGATAATAGGCAGTGTTATGAACAGAGTTGGAATTGGATCTGTTTCACCATTTTGTAGCACATTTATTTTTATGATGTTGAAATAAAATAACCAGGTGGACTACACTGGTACATTAATTTTTAGTGCTTATTGTAAATTGTTTATTGCAAAGACACATTTTGCTTTTAAATAAAGGATGTTGACTCAGTTCTCATTTACTAAAATCAATAATACAGTTTGTGGATTATTTTGGCCTTTATCTTTTACTCTTTATACCTTTTGTGGTTTTCTCTTTGGGTTACTTCATTGCTCAAAACTTTCCACTGGTGAGAAAGTCAACTCATGTAGGGCAGTAATTGATAATAGTTCTCTTGAAAATATTGAAAAAGTAGGTGAAATTACTACAGCAAATTATGGGGATTATCTGTTTATATAGTCCCTTAATTATCATAACTAATTACATACAAATCACATGTATACAAGTACAATTAGAAAATGAATATGCTTGATATAAAGCTAAATATTTTATTTTTAAAATACTTTTAACATGATGAACTTAATTATAACAAAATGTTTAAATGGATATCTGTGTTAAGTCCTCCCATTAAGTGGGACAAAGATATCATAAACCATTTGCATTTACTGTATCTTTTCCCAGAGCTACTTTATAAAGCCATATAAGATAGGTATGACCTTTAAAAGGTAGGAAAATTAAATTCATTGATATCAAATTTGATGTATGACCCTCATTAAGCTATAATTTGATATTGATGCTTTAGATTTTTTTTTTAATCTTCCAATGGTTGTTATTTTCCCCCCTAAGTTTCTTGTAAAATGCATGCAAATAGAATTTTTGAAAACATACTTATTTTGATTTCAGAAACATTAATGACTTTGGTATTTGTTATATTTTTTCATAATTTCTTGACAATTTTTTCTTTTTTTTGCTATGTGATGAGCAAAAATTCTATTTTGATTTTTATAAAATTTTGCTTTTTTTAACAAAGTAAAACTAAATTTCTTTTTTAAATTAATTTTATAATTATAATTTTTTTGACAGTACATATACATGAGTAATTTTTTTTAATAACATTATCTCTTGTATTCATTTTTCCAAATTTTGCCCTCCCTCTTTTTACTCCCTCCCTTAGATGACAGGCAATCCCATACATATTAAATGTGTTACAATATAACACCAATACAATATATGTGTGTAAATACAATTTTCTTGTTACACAGTAAGAATTGAATTCCGAAGGTATAAGTAACCTGGGTAGAAAGACAGTAGTGCAAATAGTTTACATTCAATTCCCAGTGTTCCTTCTCTGGGTGTAGTTGTTTCTGTCCATCATTGATCAACTGGAATTGAATTGGATCTTCTTTATGCTGAAGATATCTACTTCAGTCAGAATATATCTTCATATAAGTATTGTTGTTGAAGTGTATAGTGATCTCCTGGTTCTGCTCATTTCATTCAGCATCAGTTCATGTAAGTCTCTCCAAACCTCTCTGTATATATCCTGCTGGTCATTTCTTACAGACCAATAACATTCCATAACATTCATATACCATAATTTACCCAACTATTCTCCAATTGATGGACATCCATTCAGTTTCCAGTTTCTAGCCACTACACAAAAAGAGCTGCTACAAACATTTTGGCACATACAGGTCCTTTTCCCATCTTTAGTATTTCTTTGGGATATAAGCCCAGTAGTAGTACTGATGGATCAAAGGGTATGCACAGTTTGATAACTTTTTGGGCATAGTTCCAAATTGCTCTCCAGAATGGCTGGATTCTTTCACAACTTCACCAACAATGCATTAGTGTCCCAGTTTTCCCACATACCCTCCAACATTCATCATTATTTGTTCCTGTCATCTTAGCCAATCTGACAGGTGTGTAGTGGTATCTCAGAGTTGTCTTAATTTTCATTTCTCTGATCAGTAGTGATTTGGAACACTTTCATATGAGTGGATATAGTTTTAATTTCATCATCTGAAAATTGTTCATATCCTTTGACCATTTATCAATTGGAGAATGGTTTGATTTCTTATATATTAGAGTCAGTTCTCTATATATTTTGGAAATGAGGCCTTTATTAGAACCTTTAACTGTTAAAAAATATTTTCCCAATTTGTTACTTCCCTTCTAATCTTGTTTGCATTAGTTTTGTTTGTACAAAAGCTTTTTAATTTGATGTAATCAAAAACTTCTATTTTGTGATCAATAATGATGTCTAGTTCTCCTTTGGTCATAAATTCCTTCCTCCTCCACAGATCTGAGAGGTAAACTATCCTCTGTTCCTCTAATCTATTTATGATCTCATTCTTTATGCCTAAATCATGGATCCATTTTGATCTTATCTTGGTATATGGTGTTAAGTGTGAGTCCATAGCTAATTTCTGCCATACTAATTTCCAATTTTCCCAACAGTTTTTTTCAAATAATGAATTCTTATCCCAAATGTTGGTATCTTTGGGTTTGTCAAACACTAGATTGCTAAAGTTGTACCCTATTTTGTCTTGTGTACCTAATCTGTTCCACTGATGGACTTGTCTATTTCTTAGCCAATACCAAATGGTTTTGGTGACTGCTGCTTTATGGTATAGCTTTAGATCAGGTACAGCTAGACCACCTTCATCTGCCTTTTTTTCATTAATTCCCTTGAAATTCTCAACCTTTTATTTTTCCATATGAATTTTGTTATTTTTTCTGGGTCATTAAAATAGTTTCTTGGGAGACTGATTGGTATAGCACTAAATAAATAGATTAGTTTGGGGAGTATTGTCATCTTTATTATATTCACTCGGCCTATCCAAGAGCAATTAATGTCTTTCCAATTATTCAAATCTAACTTTATTTTGTGGCAAGTGTTTTGTAATTTTGCTCATATAATTCCTGACTTTTCTTTGGTAGATGGATTCCCAAATATTTTATACTCTCAACAGTTGTTTTGAATGGAATTTCTCTTTGTATTACGTCTTGCTGTTGCATTTTGTTGGTGATGTATAAATTATTTCTAATAACTTTTTATTAGAATCTCTGGGATTCTCTAAGTATACCATCATATCATCTGCAAAGAGTGATAATTTGATTTCCTCATTACCTACTCTTACTTCTTTAATCTCTTATTGCCGAGGCTAGCATTTCTAATGCAGTATTGAATAGTAATGGTGATAGTGGGCAACCTTTTTTCACTCCTGATCTTACTGGGAAAGGTTCCAGTTTATCTCCATTACATATTATGCTTACTGATAGTCTTAAATATATGCTCCTGACTATTTTAAGGAATAGTCCATTTATTCCTATACTCTCAAGTGTTTTTAGTAGGAGTGGATGTTGTATTTTTATCAAATGCTTTTTCTGCATCTATTGTTTTTTATTAATTTGATTATTAATATGGTCAATTATACTAATAGTTTTCCTAATATTAAACCAGCCCTGCATTCCTGGCATAAATGCCACTTGGTCATACCATAGTGTATTATGCTGGGAATGAATTTCTGAAGTCTTTTTGCTAATATCTTCTTTAAGATTTTAGCATCAATATTCATTAAGGAGATTGGTCTATAGTTTTCTTTCTCCATTTTCAACCTACCTGCTTTAGGTATCAGTACCATGTCTGTGTCATAAAAGGAGTTTGGGTAGGACTCCTTAATCCCCTATTTTTTCAAATAGTTTATATAATATTGAGGCTAATTGTTCTTTAAATGTTTGGTAGAATTCACATCCCCATCTGGTTCTGGGATTTTTTCCTGGGGAGTTGATAATAGCTTGTTCTATTTCTTTTTCTGAAATGGGACTATTTAAGCAGTTTACCTCCTCCTCTGTTAATCTAGGAAGCCTATATTTTTGGAGGTAGTCATCCATTTCACTTAAGTTATCAAATTTATTGGCATAAAGTTGGGCAAAGTAACTCCTTATTATTTCTCTAATTTCCTCTTCATTGGTGGAAAGATCCCCCTTTTTATTTTTAAGACTAACAATTTGATTTTCCTCTTTCCTTTTTCTGATCAGATTTGCCAAAGGTTCATCTATTTTATTGGCTTTTTCATTAAACCAACTTTTGGTTTTATTTATTAATTCAATAGCTTTTTTACTTTCAATATTATTGATTTCTCCTTTTAATTTTAGAATTTTAAGTTTAGTTTTTTGGTTGGGGGTTTTTAATTTGGTCTTTTTCTAGCTTTTTAAGTTGCAGGCCCAATTCATTGATCTTCTCTTTTTCTATTTTATTCAAGTAAGCCTCTAAAGATATAAAATTTCCCCTTATTACTGCTTTAGCTGCATCTCACAAATGTTTGTATGATGTCTCATCGTTGTCATCTTGGGTGAAATTATTAATTGTAACTATAATTTGCTATTTCACCCAGTCATTCTTTAAGATGAGATTATTTAGTTTCCAATTACTTTTTGGTCTATTTGCCCCTAACTTCTTGTTGAATGTAGTTTTTATTGCATTGTGATCTGAGAAGAAGGCATTTACTATTTCTGTCTTCCTGCATTTAATTTTGAGATCTTTATGTCCCAATATATGGTCGTTTTTTGGATAGGTACCATGAACTGCTGAGAAGAAAATATACTCCTTTCTATCACCATTCAGTTTTCTCCAAAGGTCTATCATACCTAGTTTTTCTAATGTTCTATTTGTTTTGTGGTTTGATTTATCTAATTCTGAGAGTGCAAGGTTGAGATCTACCACTGGTATGGTTTTGCTGTCTATTTCTTCTTGCAACTCTCTTAACTTCTCCTTTAGGGAGTTAGGTGCTTTGGTGCATATATGTTTAGTATTGATAAGGCTTCATTGTCTATGCTACCTTTTAGCAGGATATAGTTTCCTTCCTTATCTCTTTTAATTAGATCAATTTCTGCTTTTGCTTGATCTGAGATAAGGATGGCTACCCCTGCTTTTTTGGCTTCACCTGAAGCATAAAAGATTTTGCTCCAACCTTTTATCTTTATACTCTGTATGTATCTCCCTACTTTAAATGTGTTTCCTGTAAACAACATATTGTAGGGTTCTGACTTCTGATCCAGTCTGCTATCCGCCTCCATTTAATGGGAGAGTTCATCCCATTCACATTTACAGTTAAAATTGCCATCATATTAGCCCCTGATTATGCTTTTTTCCCCCTTGTCCCCCCTGAATCCCTATCCCAGTATTGAATTTATGGACCCCACTTGTGACATGCAGTCCTCCCGTTTTAGTATCCCTACCCCCTCCTTTTTGAGTTCCTTCCCATTTCTTGTACCCTTCCCTTATTTCTCTTTTCCTTTTCCCTTTTCCTCTCCCCCCTTGTAATGAGGTGAGAGAGAATTCTCTGAAAAACAAATATGTCAGTTATTTACTCTGAGCTACTCTGAGAGTAGGATTCACACAATGTTTTCTCCCCCTCTCTAAATTCCCTCATATATGGTAAATTTTCTATGCCTCTTTCTGAGATGTAGTTTCCCTCTTTTTTTCTCTCCTTTCCCGTTTTCTGATACTATCCCCTTCCCTTTACTACTTCCCTTTTTTTATGTTATATCAGTAAAATCAAATTATCCATGTGGACTTTTTGTATATCCACAACAGAGATACAGTTTTCAAGAGTTCTTTTTATCTTTTTTCTGCTTCTCTTTATTCTTGTGGATGTAGATCAAATTTTTTGTTTGTCTAGTTTTTTTCTTAAAAACAAATGGAATTCCTCTGTTTCATTAAATGTCCATCTTCTTCCATGGAAGAAAATGCTAAACTTAGTTGGGTAGTTTATTCTTGGTTGCAATCCTATTTCTTTTGCCTTTCAGAATAGCAGGTTCCAGGCCCTTCGATCCTTTAATGTGGAGGCAGCCAGATCTTGAGTAATCCTTATTGTGGCACCTTGATATTTGAATTGTTTTTTCCTAGCTGCTTTTGCAATATTTTTTCCTTAGTTTGGTAGTTCTGCAGTTAGTCACAATGTTCCATGGAGTTCTTTTTTTAGGGTCTTTTTCAGAAGGTGTTCGATGAATTCTTTCAACGCCTATTTTCCCTTCTGTTTCTCTTATCTCTGGACAGTTCTCTTTGATGATTTCCTGCTAAATAGAATCTAGGCTCTTTTTTTCATCATAATTTTCAAGAAGTCCAATTATCCTCAGATTATCTCTCCTAGATCTATTTTCCAGGTCTATAGATTTTCCCAGTAAATATTTGAAGTTATTCTCTAGCTTTTAATTCTTTTTTCTTTTTGTTTTGTTTGACTGATTCTTGGTTTCTCAATGAATCATTCATTTCTATTTGTTTAGTCCTGATTTTTAATGAGTTATTTTCTTCATTTACATTTTTATATGTCCAATTGAGTTTTTAAATGAATTATTTTGCTCTGTTGAATTTTTTCCATTTCACTATTTTTTTTTTTTTTTTTTTTTTTTTTTTTTTTTTTTTTTTAGTGAGTTATTTTCTTTTTTCAAATCACAAATCCTACTTTCTTGGGAATTTTTTTATCTTTTCCAATTCAGAAATCCTACTTTCCTGTGATTTTTTTAACCTTTTCTAATTCACAAATTTTGTTTCGCTGTACTTCCTGTGAATTCTTTATTTTTTCCAACTCAAATTTCAGGACGTTGTTATTCTTAACTTTTTAATAGTCTCTTCTAGGAGAGAGTTATGTGATGGAGGGCAGGTATCATTCCCCTTTAGGGTGTTATCTGGAGACTCTCTGCTGTTAGCCTCCTCAGGGTTGGATACCCACTCTTTCTCTGTATAGAAGGTATCAATCATTCTCTTCAGCTTCTTACTCATTGTTAACACTCTGTGGGGGGTCTGCCCTTGAGTAAGAAATTTATTTATCAACTTCCTCCCAGACTGGATGGATGCAGCAATCCTGTGACTTAGCTAAGAGAGAGGTCTGGGAGAGAGTTCCCCTCCCTCCTCTCCAGAAATGCCTCAGCGGTGGTTAGCACGGCTGCTTTGGGAGGAGTGCCCAGCGAAGGACCCCGTTGTGTGGCCTAGCAACTGCCCTGAGGTTTGAGGCTGAACAGTGAAAGCATCACAAACCCCAGCCAAAGCCTCCCATGGGGCTGTGGATATTAGCAGGTGACGCACGAAAAGCCCCTGCACTCAAACCAAAAGTCTCTGCCCAGGAAGCATAGTCCCTGCTGCAGGGGTTCCGCTGCTGTGGGAGTTCTGCTGTTGCTGGAGCTAATGTGAGAATTCCACTGCCTCAGGCTGAGCCCTGCACTATATGGATTAGAGGCTGCCCCAGGCTGTGTTCCCCCCCCCCCCCTTCAGGTTCTTAACTGCCCCAAGGAAATGCCTTGGACAACAGAAGGCGGCTCTGTGCCAAGATTGGTGTAAGGTCGCTTCCGGATTGGGGTGGCTTTGATTTCTCTTCTGATCTGCTGTTTTACAAGCAGAGTAGAGCTATCAGCCTATGCCAGATTCCTCTATCTCGGTGGCTTCTCTGATCCCAGATTTCTCCCCAGCCCATTTGGCACAATGTGCTAGCCCTAATCCAACCCTGTCTGTGCCGGTCTTTTTTTTCCTCCCCTCAGAACCGGCCTTTTCTGTCAAAATTCCAGATTCTCTTCAGCTTGTAAGTTGTGCTTCTAATCCTTGTGGTTTTTATCAGCCCAGAGTTATTTTTGAGGCTGAATAAGTAGTTGGTATTGAGGGTAGAAGGGAGCTTAGAAATTTGCGTCTATCTTCTCTGCCATCTTGGCTCCACCCGCCCCCCTTCTCCCCCCACCCCTGTAAAACTAAATTTCTAACTACATTTTATTGTTCTTTGTTTTGTCCTAACCATTTTATATCTTTTAATAAAGCATTAATTACATAAGGAACACATGGATTTTCCATCTCAAGTAGCTCAGAATAAACTATGTCAATGCATTAGTTGTAATTCAGCATGAATTTGTGAGACAACTGCTTTGTGGTAAGCACCAAGGAGACAAAATAAGATAAAACAAAGAACTCAGGGAATTTCCATCTCCATGGGGAGAACAGCATATACATAGGTAAATACAAAGTAATTTCCAGTGGGAAAATACACAGGTCTAATCGAAAAGCCATTTAACAATAAAACATGGGTTCCAGAATATACAGTGGAAGGGTTAAGGTTAAGGTAAGATTGGGATATTGAAAGGGTTAAAAACTAACACAGACCAGATTGATAATTAGGCTAACAAACTAAATCACTGGAATTCCAAGTAAATTTGTAAGGGAATATGTGTATATGTATGTGTGTGTGTGTAAAGCACTTATATTCATGAAGTTTAAATATTCAGAGTAAAAGAAAAGGAAAAGAAATTCTAAGAGTTTAAAGTGTGAGATAATAGAATATTAAGTAAAGATATTTTTCTTTTTTTGAAATAATTCAGAGAAAACCTGGACACCAGAATTTTGGAGTAAAAAAATTTACTAAATAAGAGCTACAATTGCCAACTGGACAAGAATTCTTAACGTTGGTGTAAAGTGGTTTGCAAACTTTAAAAGTTAGGGCAGCTTAGATGGTAGTACAGTGGATTAAGCACTGACCTTGAAAGCAGGAAGATGTGAGTTCTGCCTCACACTTGACCTCAGACACTTGATAAATACTAGTTGTGTGGTGAAGGGCAAGTCACTTAACCCTGATTCATGGCCCTCCACCAAAACTATATAAATTACTTATTGTGATTATTATTAGTTGCAAAAAAAAAAAAAAATCCCCTTTTTTTTGAAAAACCATTTTTAACATTTAAATTTCCAATTTAGCTAATCTTTTTCCTATAAGAAAAATTCTGTGATATATATATATATATATATATATATATATATATATATTTACAAAAATCCTATTTGCCCACAAGATTTCTAAAGGAAATCTACTCAATAAGGAGGAGAGATTAATGAATCTATATCTCTTTTTTTGTTTCTCATTTTTTCCAAAAGATTAGTGGTGGGTATTTTAGCAAATATTATTCAGTTTACTGAATTTATTTGAATTTCATGCTTTCAAACCCATAAAATTTTTTACTATGAACTGGTTAGTGTAACCAGTTCAGATATACTACTTTTCTCTGATCCTATTAGATGTATTTCATTACATGCCAATGTAATCATTAAGGAAGAGAAACAGTTTTAAAACAGGCTATTTTAATTTCTTTTATAAATTGAGATCTGTAAATAAGATCTTGTTAAAAATCTAGAACAGGGAACATGTTTTCGGACAAAATCGCCTATCAATAGCATCATGTAGGAAGTTCTTTATTTAGCCACCTTCTCTAGCCCATTCAAAACTGATCATAGTGGAATTGAATGTAATCTTTAACCCTGGCAGTCTTTGAGATCTCTTTTCCCCTTGCCCCATTCTCTAATCTTTCAAGTTTATTTTTATGATTTTTCACAGGTTGTTATAAAACCTGGAACAGCTCATTATGGGCTCTTTGAAATTATTTCCCACAGCTGTATATGAAGATCTTTATCTTTCTCTCTCTCATCTCTCTTCTTCTTCTTCTTCTTCTTCTTCTTCTTCTTCTTCTTCTTCTTCTTCTTCTTCTTCTTCTTCTTCTTCTTCTTCTTCTTCTTCTTCTTCTTCTTCTTCTTCTTCTTTTCTTCTTCTTTTCTTCTTCTTCTTCTTCTTCTTCTTCTTCTTCTTCTTCTTCTTCTTCTTCTTTTCTTCTTCTTCTTCTTCTTCTTCTTCTTCTTCTTCTTTTCTTCTTCTTCTTCCTCTTCTTCTTCCTCTTCCTCTTCCTCTCTCTCATCTCTCTTTTTGATATTAATCACATACAGCCTGATTTTCTTCCCTGCCACAAAACTGTCTGCATATGAAGCACCCATTGACTTCAAAAGAAACTATTGCCTTGAAAAAAATAGGCAACTGTGTTCAGAGGTTGAAAATCAGATTTTGATAAAATGAAATTTCAACTATAGATGCTTGTAGAGAGGGTAATCATTCAATGAGCATTTATTAAGTTCCTCCTATGTACCAAGAACTATATTTATAAAGATATAAAGAGAAAAGTAAGATAAATAAAAGGAAAAGGTTTTTAATATATATTATTTTGTATGTTGAACCTGAGAACTATTTGCTAAAGATTTCATCATCATTATTATTATTATTATTAAGCTGTAGATTTATAATTCTTTTAATGATAAACACTACAGAAATACATGAAATTTCTATACCATGCACGTAGCCAAAATCCTACCTTTTACTAGAAATCTTCCTGGATCCTCATTAATGATAGTACCATCCCTCTGAGATTATCTTCAATTTATCTTGTTTATATATTGTTAGTGCATAGTTTATATGTTGTCTCATTAGATTGTGAGCTCATTGAAGACAGGGACTGTTTTTGCTTTTCTTTGCATGCCCAGCTATTAACTTGGTGTAACTCATGCCATAGCAGATAGAGCTGCCTTTGACGAAAAATATTTGTCTGACTACTTAATCCAGGGGTTCTCAAACTACAGCCTGAGGGGCGGAGACAGAGTGTGAGTTTTTGTTTTTACTATAGTCCAGCCCTCCCACAATCTGAGGGACAGTGTACTGGCCCCCTATTTAAAAAGTTTGAGGACCACTGACTTAATCTGTCAAAACTCCAGATACTTCTGTAAAGGTATGGGCAGCAGGACAGTTCAGGGTCATAGGACAGAGCTGAAAAATGTTGCAGGAGAGAGTATTCATGGAGGGCATTGGCAACAGTGCTCTGCATCCTGCCTATCTGATAGCTGCTTCTCAATCTCCTTTGCTGAGTCATCATCTTATTCCTACCTTCAAAATATCAGCTTTGGACCCTTTTCTCTATATGCTTTCTGGTAGTGATACTAGCTTCTGTAGATTCAATTATCATCTCTATATAGATGGCTCCCTAATATAAATCTAAAATGGAATTCTAATTTCTCCCCAAACCTCCTTCAAACTTAATCATTCCTGCTGATAAAAACCATCTTTCTTCAACACTTACCCTGGATTTGAAACCTCTTCCATCTAATCAATTCACATGTCCATTTAGTCACCAAATCTACCTTTTTGACATTTTTCTCCATGCACATAACTTCTATTTTCTTTTTTGCAAGCTTTTATCACCTTTCACATAGACTTCATTAGAGTCATTTCCAACTGGCTTGCTTCCAATCTCTACTCTGTATTGTCTTTTCAAAACTACTGGTTTGATATTCCTAAAACACAGATCTAAACGTTTCATGTCACCTCCTATCTCACCTTCCCCTTCAAAAATTTTAAGTAGTCTTCTGTTTTCCCTAGGACCAAATATAAAATCTTCAGCCTAACAATTTATCCTTCCTCAGTCTGACTCCACCTACCCTATTTGCAATTATTAGTCCTATGCTTTGAAGGTTTTTATCTTTGTGAATTTGAATGAACTCTGTAAATTCATCAACACTTTCCTCTAGCAGTACAGTTTGTTGCATGGTCTACAACTTTTACTTAGGCACTGAGAGGTTTAAAGACTTAACTGCTGTCTCAGTCAAGACTTGACATTTGGTCTTAAGACCCTGAGGCTAATTCTCTACTACACCACAACACCTCATTTTGTTAATATTTCATATTAACTCAAGCATATCTTGTAATCCTAGTAGAATGTAAACTCTTTTGGGAGCAGGGACTGTTTTCATTTTTATCTTTGCACCCCTGACTTCCAAATGCTTATTGGATTTTTGTGTCATAGAGATAAACATTTCATCTCTTGTAGCATAACTGAAGAATCCTAGAAAGAATTTTTTTAGTCAAATATAATTAATAGTGGTTATCATTATGAAAATGCTTACTTTAAAAATCATCAGTATCTTATTTGAACAAAATGTTGTTTTTTTTCTAGTAATTTGATTTAAAGTCAATATTTAAGTGACAGTACTAGCTTCAAAAGACTTTAGGGTAAAAAGTAGAAATAGAAGACTTTGGGGAAAGTGGGAAAAATGCTAGTGAAATTCTCTTTTTTCCTGGCAACAAAGCTTTGGTATTTTTAACCTTAAATTATGTCTTTTTATTGTTTCAGGTACAAAGAAAAAATCCAAAAAAGTCTCCAAGGACGAAAAGTCTCCAGAAGAAGAAGCTGAGGTTGAAAGACAAAATGTAAGAATTTGGAGATATGACACACCCAATGAGCAAGCAACACATGTTTCAATAAAATATTTATTGTGCATACATATCTCAGCAGTGTATCTCTATATAAAAATGTTAACTTTTATGTAAAAGGAAGGTCTGATGCTTAATTACATTTAACAGTGTGTCCTTAGATAATATATAATTGAATAAGTTACAGGCCATCTTACTATTTCTTGCACACATTACTTAGTTTCCCAGGGTGTACACAGTGTTTTGGGAAGATTAATACCTCCAATGTGAGAGCTTTTCTACTTTTGGTATTCACCTACCATCTAATTCCCACATGTGGTTACCAAAAGTCAAAAGCTTCTAATTTTTGTAATTCATAATGTACTTTTACTTTTTTAGAAAATTGGTATCTTTTGTTTTTATCCCATTTTCTTTTCTTGATATTTCCATCATTGCTTGTTTACCCAGTAAACTATGCCTTGTGATAAATAATGTTTTAAAAAACCAATTCAGCAAAACTAATCAGCACATCAACCAACTACACATTATGATATTCATTCATTCATTATATATCATACTCATAATCTCCCAAATCTACAAAAAAAAAAGAAAGAAGAAGGTGCACATTCTTATATCTCTTCTTTAGAATCAAGCTTAGTCCTTAAAGTTTTGGAACATTCAATTTTGATTCTGTTCTTTCCATTTAACATCATGGTGTGTGATACTTTCCTGCTTCTGCTGTTTTTACTTTGCATCAATTCATGGAACTCTAATTATGTTTCTCTGTATTCTTCATATTCATCCTTTCTTGTAGCACAGTAACATTTCATATATCCTAATGTGTTTTTTTCCATGCATCTGTTTTATTTACAATATTTTGATGCTACAAAAAGTGCTGCTTATAAATATTTTAATATACAGTGACTTTTTTTATCATTGAATTTCCTAAGGAATGCCTTGCAATTCTGGAATTTCTGGGTCAAAAGGTATAGAAATTTGAGTCACTTCCTTAGCTAAATTTCAAATTGTTTTCCAGAATATTTGTACTGTACAAATAATGCTTCATCAGCAGTGTATTTTATATTTTTATAATGTAATTTTGCTTAATAAGAAAGTATCTTTTAGGTTTATTCACTATATACCAGAACTTAAAATACATGTATATGATACAGTTCATCAGTTTGTCTACTTAAACTTGAAACTTGGCTATATACATAGTATTGAAATTTGCAGTCATTTCCTATTGAGATTCTGGTGTCTTTCAGGAAAGTTGACTAATAATAAGAAAATATTGACAAGTACTCAATTAAAAAGATGAAGTACACATTCAGGAAATGTGTATTAGCCTAAAAGGGAGAAGACTAAATAAAAGAAATTAATGCTTTAATCTTGGCTTTGCCAACTAATTATGTAAGCTTAGGCAAATCACGAACTCTTAGTGCTCCATTTTCCTCATTTGCAAATAATGATGTTGGATTATAAAATCTCTAAAATACCTTTAATATTTAAGATCCGAGAGTCTACATTTGACTTAGGTACTATTACTGCCAAAATTCTGTACATCAGGAATTAAATGTTAATATTATCAAATTGTAAGTCACATAAAATAAGTTATAATTGCCAAAGACAAACTGACAAATATTTCTAGGAAAAGGTGTTTTTTAAATATCATGTTTGTCATGGATTAGTCATTTTGCATTTAAATAAATTCTTCATTTCTCTACAAATTGAGAAAGTCATTTTTGAGTGGAAAGAGAGAGATATAGACAAAAAAAGAAGTTATTCTATAAATTTAATTTATTTAGAAAATAAGATATTATATAAATTGCTAACAGTTCTAAAACTTTCTTTTTAAAACAGGTCTCTTAATGCTTTAAGTAAAATAAGTAAGGGTAGATGAATATTTAAAAATCACTTTATACATAATTTTTTTCCATTATGTGTTCCAAATGTTGTAATGGTATTTTAACATATTCTTCTATTTACACCCCACATTAAATACACAGAAAGAATAAAGTCGTTTTTCTTCAAAGACATTTTCCAACTCTCTAATGTAAATTCGGAGATCACACATGGTTTGTTTAATTAGTAAAGATGAAATGTTTAATCATTTAGTCCCTGGTATATAACATTTACTTAGTTAAAAAAAAAAAAACACACAAAAAAACCCCATAGAATGGAAGTTAGGGGGTAAACAGATACTGCATTAGAGAAACATTTTTAAATTCCTGTTATTCAGAAACTCCAGGAGTAAGGGAGAAGTTAATAGCAACAATAAAATGCCTTGTGGCATCAGATCATATTTCCTCATTCACAGCACAAAGTTCTACCTACAGCAAGTTTGCCAGACTTATCCTTTGTTTTAAAAGATGTGAGTGTGTTTAGTGAAATGTTCTTTTGTTTTAAAATACAAACTTCCCCCCTCACCTGTTCTCAATGCTGTAGTAGCTTCAAAAGACTTTTTGCATTGTTGCAGTTTTAAGACTTCTGGTTTTCTTTATAAGTCTGTAATCAGTTTACAAATGACAAATGTTACCCTGGAGCTTTAATGATCGAGTTCTCTGGTTAGAAAGGGGACATCTGTGTCCCATACTCCACTAGAAAGAAATGTTGTCTATGTGAACTGTTTCTTCTTGCAACAGGCTGAAATGGCTTTGCTTATGATGGATGATGAAGAGGATGGCAAGAAACACTTCAATTACAACAAGATTGTAGAACAGCAGAACCTAAGCAAGAAAAAGAAAAAGAAACTCATGAAAAAGAAAGAACTATTAGAGGATGACTTTGAGGTAATCTAAAGGACATACAGATTAAATCATTCTTCCATAGGACAGCACTATTTATGGGTAGGAGTACATTATTTTTTTAAGAAAACATTAAAACAAGGATAGGCTTGTTGTCATAATATGCAGTAATAGAGACCCCTTGATAGATTCATCATAATGTCTAAAATATCTCATCAAATTCAATTGTCCATAATACTTGATGTTACTTTTTATTGCCTTATAATTTTTTTTTTTAAAGGCAGTGCCATTGGCCCACAATTAAGGTGGATACTTTGATTTATTTTTGTATTAGTATTGATGTTGCTATAAACTGTCCAACCTTCTGTGTGCATGTGTATGTGTATGCGGGCAAAGCTTATAGCATATAGTTGCAAAGTGATTTGCTGTACTTAGTTGAGAGGGCAATCTGTGGATGTGGTAGAAGAGTAAGTTTCTCTTATGAAGATTAATGACCTATTTGGGGAATTTACCGATTTACCTTGACCTCAATAATGTTTTAACTTGAGATACTTACCTTTCTAATCCTTCACTCTTTTTACAAGCTTAATCAGACAAAACAATTTAGATTTATTGTACGTAGTTTCACTTGAATCAAACTGCAATTGAAGAAATTTTTTTTAAAGATTACAGATACTAGGAAAATAAAGAAAAGTTATTTTAATAACTTCTCTTTATCCCTGACACTTTTTTAGGAAATGTTAGAGAGAAGAATGATTAAGAATAATTATGCAGTTCCTACTCTCAGAAGTCTTCCAATCTATTAGAATTTGACTTTTGACATTTGTTATTGCTGGATCATTTGGGCTGATTTTATTCTTTTTGTTTGAATTTTCAGGTGGACGTTTCAGATACTCGGTTTCAAGCAATGTTCACTTCCCACTTATTCAACTTGGATCCTTCTGATCCTAATTTCAAGAAAACAAAAGCTGTAGAAAAAATCTTAGAGGAGAAGGCTCGACAAAGAGAACAAAAACAAGAAGAACTTACAAAGGCAATAAAGAGAAAAGAGAATGATCTGCAAAAAGAAACAGCAAAGAAATCCATAGATCCTGCTTTGTCAATGCTGATTAAATCTGTCAAAAACAAAACACAGGAGTTTCAAGCAAGGAAAAAGCAGAAAATCAAATAACTTATTTACTTTGGTACATTCTAAATGCATTTTCTAAATTGAAAAAATGAGTTATCCTTAATAACTGAAGCTCTTTCTGGAATAATAATTAAACTTGGATCCTGCTGAATGTTTGATATTTTTCTCAATGAATATTCACAGAAACATAGATATAGCACTAAAATGGGTCTTACAATCCAACTTCTTCATTTTTCAGATGACAAAACTGAGAGGTTGTGCCTTATATAGTAAGGGGAAGAGCCAAAAGTTGAACCCCCTTCTTCAAATTCAGCACACTTTCCAGAGTACCATTTGCCAAAGGTTTTGTGTCTTTATGCACAAAAATTTCTTGTTAAAGTGTATATGAACTTCAAATTTTACAATTTTTTCATAAAATCAAGTCAGATATTAAGTGAGAACCTATAAAATAGATTTTAATATATATTTAGAAGTTTAATTTGTGAAGAATTGGAATTTTATAGAATCTTACTTATATTTGCTTGATTGAACTAATTTGATATTATATTTACTATGGCAAATCATCAACAGATCAGGTTGGTCATAGTAATCTGGAAGCCATTTATGTTAACGTCTTTATTTTTTCTTAAAGGATAGTCAAGAAGGCATTGTATCTTAATGGACAGAATACTAGCCTTCCAGATGGTGAGACTTGGATGCAAATTCTGCCTCTGAAATTTAATAGCTGTGTAATCTACAATTTAAGTCTAAACATCAGATAACACATCCAGTGCATATTACACTGGTTGCAATCTGTAATGGTAGAGCAAGTTCTCACTATTAATAGAATAGATTGATAATTTGGCCTATTAAATCTTTTAGGGGAGTAAACTGAGACCTATTTTTGAAATCTATATATGGTTCTCCTGTATTTTTTTATGAATTTAAATTTTTCTATTAATATTTGAAGTCTTCAACTTTGAGGAAGCAAGTCAGCTAGTAAAGAAATGGATTATAGATGACTTTTTGAAAAAGGTTGGCAGGAAGGGAAGGAATCACATGAGAAAGGACTATCTGTTACCTTTTCTTATTTGTCTGTGTTTAAAAAAAAAAAACACAAGCTCATACCCTAGGGAAAAATTGTGGAAAACAAATTCAAACAAGAAAATACATGAGGAAGAAGAAAACCATGTTCATATTTCTAATAACCATATTTGAAATGATAGTGAAGTCTTCAGTGATTCCTCTTTGTGCAGTAAAGAAAAATTCTTTTGTCTAACCTTCAGCTCAATAATATTTTTAAATAGATGAATATGCTGGCTACAAAAGCTAAAGAAAAGTCTTCAGTTTTTAGTATTCAAAACCTTTGATTTCATGTTTTAGTTTTTATCAACTATTAACTGACCACTTATTAGGGGTCAATATTACAGTTCAGTAATATATGCACAAATAAAATTGGAATGATTAGTAAGTAAGAACAAATACTAAATAAGATAGTTTCTAAAATGCAAAAGGAATTGGCTGGATTTGTGGGTTAATAGTAAACGTGGCATATTTAGTATTAAAATTCAGGCTTGCAAATGTAGCATGATTTTACACTGTATGGGGATGTAAAACTCATTAGTGTGGTATCAGAGAAAAAAAAAGAATTCAAAAAGTCTGTGAGCAGTAGGAAAAAAAAAAAAAAAGATGGAACATTTGAATTGTTTAGAGCTAGCTGCCAAAACTTTGGAATGCCTGAAAAGGGAATTGTTTTTATTATGAAGCAGTGACACCATTAAATTACCCAACTGTATTTACCAGTTGGCTTTACCCATTTTGGCTTTACCTTTCCATCTGTCAATAGCAAATCCTAACACTTGCTTAAGTGCTCATTAGTGACTTTAATACATTTTAAATTAATTTATATAAATTACAGTATTTTTTACAATAATTTGTCCAGTGCATACATATTTATATATTGCCTAATTTCATCTAGGCCCTATCAACTGTCGTAGTTTTCTCAACTGCCTATTTCCTTACTATTCTAAATCTTTTCTTCATCAAGTATCAATCAAATATCCATACCCAAAACATGAAGCAGATATATGTTCCAACTCCCCAGACCTTGTCAATGATGAATAAGATCCTCTTGAATTTTCTCATAAGTAATCTCAACCTTTAAGCCACAGCAAGAATGATTCCTTTTGAATGTAATGTGGGCTTGTTCTTGCCATCCCAATCCTCTTCTCACTTTCCTGGATTTTTAATGATAATCTCTAAATACTGCTTCTAAGGATGCCCAACTTAGGCATCTTGACTTTGTTGCCAGTACCTAGCATTGTGTGTGCCTTGCACAAAATAAGCATTTAAGTATTTAGCAATTGCAATTAGAGCAAGTAATATCACCTCTATTTTTAAAATGGCAATACATAACTTTAATTTTAAGACAAATGAATTAGTAACAGAACTGAAATTAGGCCTGACATGTCTTGATTTCCAGCTTATATCACCAATATATATAAATCTTGAATATTTATATACAATCTGAAACTATTCTGAGAATTAAAATTTCTGTATTAGATTAATAATGGTAACATATTATACTATTGTTTCCAAAAACAATATACAAAAATTTCATCTTATTCTCACAATAACCCTGGTAGGTAGTGCTACTATTATTTCTGTTGAGGAAATGTAAAAGGTTAAGTGATTAGTCAATCAGTAAATTTCTTGAGGCAGGATTTGAACTCAGGGCTACCTGAGTCTAAGACTAGTAACCATACTCGGTACTTCATGATTAGAATATCCTACTCTGATTTCTGTAAGGTTTACCATTACTGAATGGTATTTTCAGTAAATGGTCATTTAAAATGTGACTCCAGAATCACGTAACTATGGGTACCATTACATTAGACTGCTCTCTCCATATCAAGACTGGAGAGCTCCTGCTCTTGCTAATGTCATGAGTATGAGAAGGAGATGGATGTTTCATCCTGGTTGGTGACTTTGCTGTAGTTTTGTGGTTTGGAAAAAAAAGCCTATATAATAGTTATCATACTTGATAAGTGATCATTTCAGTAACTCTCCATCAGAGATCTTTACTATATACCCGGGACAATAATTATTGGCTTTTCCATTTGGCACTGAAATCAGAAAGATTTTTAATCTCTAATCACTTATCTTTTTTTTTCCCCTATATTTTTTCTATTCCTGAACTACTTAAGTCCTTTTCAGTCATGTCCAACTCTTCATATCCCCTTTTTGGGCAAAGCTATTTAGTGTGTTATACCATTTTCTTCTACAACTCATTTTCTAGAAATTGAGGCAAACAAGATTAAATGACTTGCCCAGGATCTAAGTTCTTGAGATCAGATATAAACTCAGGGAGAGTAGTCCCAACTTCAGGGCCCTGCCTTTGATCTATTGTGTCATAGCTGCCTCAATGCCCCTCAAAAATCAAAGCCTACCCCATTGATCTTATAATGTTTCAGTGTCTTTGGTAGATATGGTCTTTCTCCAACAATTCCCAATAGTTTATAAAGGGACTGCCAGTATTTTAACAAACAAGAGGTGCATGTGTGTAAAAAGTGCCCAGGCCCAAGTGTGTGTTTGACATTGTCCAAATTCTGCCGCAGCATGAAGATGTTAAACTCATGACGCTGTCCCAAAACAAATAGAACAGTTATTTACATTGTGTTTTATGGTATGTTATGGGAAATGCCATAACTTTTAAATTGTCAGTTAATTGATTGGAGCATTTTTTTTAAATTAAGATTAAAACTGAGTCATTTTCCCACATTGCCACACAAGTTTTATACTGACCACCCCAACGTGAGTTGCTTGAACTTCTCAATGAATTCAGAATTTAATTAGCAGTGTCTTCTTGCTGATATTAAGTGATCTGTTCTCTTGTTTCAGAAAGTTTAACTTAATGTGAACAGGAAATAGTAACAAAGCTCATTTAAAATTTTTATTTTGTTTTAGACAAAATTCTTGAAGATAAACTGAATTATCTAGAACCTTTCTTCCAAGGTTAACTGAGGCAATTCCATTTTGCCTAAAATATAGTTGAAAGATTAAACTCTATATTTGACCAGCAAGAGAATTTCAAAGCTGTTCTTGATCCAAATATGTTTTGTTTTTTGTTTTTTTCATGTGGATATTTTATCCAGAGTAGCTATACTGATACAATTTCAAGGATCCTCTGGAGAAAATTTCAGAAGTTTACCATCTGAACTCCTTAAAAAATTTTCTGAGTTGAGGGAATTCTAGCTTCCTAACCTAAATCTACAGAGTTTGTTTGTTTTATGTATTTTCAGTGGCATAGATAATGATGTCAACACTAATTAAGTTGACTAATGTATTTGTTACTTAAAAAGGAATTTCAAATTCAAATCCCCCTACATAAAGTAACATCAATAAATCTCTTCTAGTAGGTTAGACTATAGTTTCACCCAGTTCTCCAGGTGTTAAGACAGGCTAGGTATAATTATATTTTCTTCCCTGTATTACATTTAATCCTATACGTATAACATTTCAGAGTTTGATTAATGAAAAGACAGCAAGTGTACCTAATATGATCTTCCAAATTAGACTCAATCAAAACAATATGGCTACTATTTTTTAAAAGTTATACTGGATATTCTAAATGAAAGACTGAAGGTTCTCTGTGAATATTGAATATGTATTTACGTGTTGTTGGAGGTAATTGCATATCCTTCATTCAGATGGTGGTAAAATAGGAGGGAACTATGTAGCTTTAGGAAAAGTACATTTTAAATGTAAATGCAAATTACTTAAGTTGTGTTCTTAATTTATTGACAAAAATATTTGTAATAATGGGAAATTGTACATTTATCTTCACAATGCATTTTGTTTTATTTCTCTCTGATTTCAGTGACAATTCCAAAGGAAAATGTACAGCTTTAGAAAATGAAAGAAACTGTAGCAGCTAGGTGGAGCAGTGGTTAGAGCACCAGCCCTGAAGTCAGGAGGACCTGAGTTCAAATGTGGTCTCAGACACTTAACACTTCCCGGCTATGTGACCCTGGGCAAGTCACTTAAACCCAATTGCCTCAGCAAAAAAAAAAAAAAGAAAAAAGAAAATGAAAGAAACAAGTTCAAAAAATTTGTAATTTTTGTCCCTACTATCAGGGAGATCTAAGTTAAGGTCTTTTCACTGACACTACTCGTAATCTTATAGTACCCCCAGACAACTCTAAGATTAGAAGCTATATTGAATGATAATTGTAATATATAATTACAAATGATAAATGGGCTTCCTAATAAATCAGGAAGATATATGTTATGAAGAGTGAAGCAAGCAGAACCAAGAGAAAAATTATACTATAACAAAAATATTTTAAAGACAACTTTCAGAGACTTAACCCTGATCAATTAAAAGCATGGTCAGAAAACCAATCTGAAAGCAACTAGATAGTGTAGCAAATATAACACTGAATGGAGTTAGAAAGAACTAATTTCAAATCCCACCTAAGCCATTTGCAATGTGTCTTTCTGGGCAACTCATTTAAATTCTGTTTGCCTCCCTCTCCTCAACTATAAGGATAATAACAGCACTTGTCTCTGGGGATTGTTGTGAGGATCAAATGAGATAGCTTGTAAAGCTCTTAGCACAGTTCCTGGTATATACTAGGTGCTTTATAAATGCTTGTTCTCTTACTCCCTCCTCCTCCCCCCCCCCCACTTCATGAATCACACTTTCCCTCTTGACAGATGATGGAATCAGAATGAGAACTTATTTGGGAAATGACTATGAAGGTGTTTTGTTCAATGATGCATATTTGTTTGAAAGGTTGGGAGAGGAAGAGAAAATAGATATTTGATTTTGTTCTTAAATTCATTTTTAACAAAATTAGAAGTTTAAGAAAAGTTATTAATTTGTCTTTTTGAGGGAGTTTCTGTACTAGGAGTTCCCTATGCCAATGAAATCACAAGTTTGGGACAAAATTTCATTTGGGATGAAATTGGCATGGCATGTATTTTCCTGGGTTTGTTTTCTAAATAAGGTTTTTGACAGGAAAACGATAATCTCTTGCTATTTTTGGTTACCATTAAAACCATTTTAAATTATCCCATGTAACAAGTCTATAATTGTCTACAATTTTCATATATGTCCATATATATGTATGTGTATATATACGTATATGAGATGTATTTATAGCAGAGATGTTAAAATAATTATTGAAAAGGTTTTTTTTTTTTATTATTAAAAAGTGACTTGAGAGGAGAGAATCTCTGACACTTTATATACATTTTCTTCATTTAGCATATGGGTAATAGGGTACAATAATGTTATTGATTCAACATCAGGTGCTTGAAGTTCTTTTCCAGTGGTCATGATGGATTTACATTCTCATTTGAACCCTTTTATAGCTAAGTATTAAAGTTAGGATGAGACCAAAGGAAACTTAGTGCATTAACTAGCCTAAACTAGCCAAACTGAATAAGTGATGTTAGCTACAATCATAAATTCTCAGAGGCAGAAGAGCAGCTCCCCAGAGTGTCCTGTGGACACTGAAAAAAAAAAATCCCTCTAGAACATTGCTTTTCGATCCAGCTTTTTCCTTAGAGTCCATTAAGGAGGAACTCTTACCTCCTGAAACCTCATATTTCCCCCTTTGGGTAGCTTTAAGTTAAAAAAGGTTTTTTCATGTTGTTATTGTTGTTGCTGTTGCTGTTGCTGCTGAAATCCCTTAACTTTTGCTCATTGTTCTTGGTTCTACTCTTTAAGGCCAAGTAGGACAAATTTAATTTCTTTTCCATATTGCAGCTTTACCTGATAATCATCCAAGAGGGCTATCTTTGTCTTCCTTTCTCTAGACTCAAATTTTCCAATTCTATCTAAAAGCATAACAGGGTGGCAGTGATCATAGACCTTAAGGCTTCTAGTGAATATATATATATTCCTCCTTAATGACCCCATAAGCATATTGGATGTCCTTCAGTGCCTTTAGTCTGAATAGATGCTGCTCTCTGCTTGATCCACCAGCCAGAGTGGTAAATAAGGTTCTGAAGGTCAAGCTTCTGTAATGGTAGTTTAGCTTTTAAAATAGCTGGCTGCATTGAGACATCTGTGCTTAAGCCAGAATTGTTTGAATTCCTGTCCTAGCTCTCTCGATGAGATAGGACAATATTACTCTGTTATGTCCACCATCAAATCATGCTAAGTTGGTAGAGAGTTATGAGAGGTGCAGTGGAAAACCAGGGGCAGTTACATGACATTGCAACTGTAAAAGATTCTAACAACCCCTAAGACTCTTGAGGAAAAATGAGACAGATCGTTCTGGCAGTTTTGAGATGCTTGAAGTGCCCCAGCACTTTCCTACAAATTTAGTCACATTATTAGGAGTGATTACTGAAATTGTAAGTCAGACATTCAGTGATCTAAGATTACAGGTTGAAACCACAAGAGGTTTTGATTTATGTAATTGTCGAAAGAGATCAGACAGGCAAAGATGAACAGCCCCACATGATTCCTATTACCCCTGCCTTCCAAAGTTAAATTTATTGCTTCCAATTAATAGAGACAGTTGGCTTTTGTTCCCCTTTTATATTTTCATGGCATCCAAAAATAACATCTCTAAGTCATATTGACACATACTTTAAATAACCAGTGTTGCTAAAGAACAAAATGACAACCTAGAGCACTGACCTCCTTTAGCATAGCTTGGTGATGTCTTGCAAGGGCTAACAATTTTGCAAAAGTGGTAGGCTAAGATCCTAGCCCCTTATGCTCCTTGATCTGCTAATCATCTTTGAAATATATTCTAGATTCTCTCTCCCTATTGCTGTCTAATCTATCAAAAATTTCGAAGTATCTTCATTATTAGATAATTTCATAATTTTGTACTATATCTAATCAAAGACTTCAATTTTATTTGTAACAAGATTAGTCTAAGAAGGCTTTCCAAATACTACTTAGGATTGAGGGATTTACATATACAAGCATACTATGGATAAATTAAGAAACTGATCTTTGAGCATATGAAAGTATGGCACAAGAATATTCTGGTTCAGGAGATAGATATTATTAATTCTTTTAGATTTGCCAAAAAGGTCTATTGATTTCTGTGTTCTTTCTGGAAAAATCTTGTTCAAATAGAATTGTTTTCCATTTATTAATAAGTCTTGGGGACAAAATGGCTTTAAATTATGGAATACCACTGTCTCTGAAGAATAAAAGTTGAGTATCACACAAAGTGCAATGGAGAAACACGGTGGATGTGAGCAAGAGGTAACAATTACAAACAAGGAATTATGTAGGAAAAATGAGATAAAAGATGTCATTAGAGAAGGATAAGACCATAAGAGAAGGGCATACATACATACTCTTTTGGTATCTATGAATGAAATAAGAACAAAAAAGGTCCCTAGCTTTTTGGGTAGTATTTATGTAGCATTATTATGAGAAAACATGGATAAAAGCTGCATGATACATTTTCATTCCTGGATGGGTTGCGATTTGTCTCATTGTAAGGACATGTGACATTACTAAATGTCTTCAATGCCTGGCATATAATAGGCACTTAATATTTGTTGATTGATTTGGTTAACTATCCACATTGTTGATCTTAATTCCATTGAAAGTAGTTTTCATATGCAGAATTGGAGGCAAGTAGGAAAATTAATTGCTTCATTTCAATTCCTCTTGCAAATAGGTACTTTCCTATTTCCAATAGAATTGAACATTTCATAGCTTAAATGTCAAATGCACACTTATCTAAGAAACTTTTTTTGTAAAAAGCACAAGGCAAACACGGACACAATAGTCAGAAGATTTGGTATAAGGACTCTCTGAAGAATTTTAGTGTCGATTGTGAAACATGAGAAATGCTGGCATAGGACCACCCAGCATTGCATACCCTCATCAAAAAAGACACTGCCTTCTATAAGCAAAGCAGAATTGCACTAGCACAAAGGAAAGTGTTAACAAACCCAGAGACATCTCCATCCTAAATATTCTAATGAACTATTTGTGCTTGACTTTGTGCCTGAGCCTCCTGAACTCATATTACACTAATCAGCCACAGCTAAATACACTGTTGCCTGATGCTAACATGATGATGTATATTGGTACTTTTTGAAAATGAAGGATGAACATCAAGAGAATTGCTCTTCCAAATTCCTTTGTAGAAAAAAAATATATATTACTAATCATTCAGCAATGGGCAGAGAGTTATATTAGATCCTGTGAGAGAAACCAGATACTAATTCTGTCTTCACAATTTGCTTTGGGAATTATGTGCACTGCAAACAACATAATATAGTTAGTGATTAGTACCAAAGGAGAGGTTCTTGGACTCTAAGAGCTCAGAGAAAGTGGATTGTGATCTGGGATATAAGAGATGAGAAGAATTTCATAGGCAATAAAGAATCAGAGAGCACTACGTAAGAGCTGTGGGACATAAGGGAAAGTCCATGTTCAGGCTATCTTTTTAATGTGAGATTAGTGGAAGGTTTTGAAGGTCATACATAAGTGAGAAACTAAGAAAGCAACAGGAAGCCAATTTGCAATGAAACTTTTTTGAGTAGGGAAGTAGTAAAAAGCATGAACAAGTAATTATCTTGATGACAAGAAAAAAAAATCATTGTGCAACAACAAAAATAGGCAATTCAGAAGGAAAAAGAACATCAAAAACTTCAGAAAAGTTTGTTCTTGAGCTTTACATAGCTTCCGATCTACTCAAAAGCATCCTTCTGTGACTTACAACTAGTTAATGGTGGAATTAAAGCCTGAATCTCAAGATTCCTTTTTTCCCACAAATATTATTTAAATTAGATCATGCTGCCACAGAAGAAAGAAAAGACTAAATTAGAACTAAAATGAATTATGAGATCAAAGACTGAGATATAAAAGATTTGGGGATCAATAAATCGAATTCCCTCATTTTAAAGTTGGATAAACTGAGGTCCAGAAAACTCAGATCAGCATTTCCCTTGCTCTTCTTACCTCTTATATAAGCCACTGTTACAAGAGCCACCCACCAGTGGCTGCTGGAGTTCTAATTCTGACCAACAGACTACTTCAAGTAAGAGGATGATAAAAACGATACTAGGAGATTGATAGGCAGTTGCATTATCTGACCTCCCTCCTCTTTCCTCTTGCCTCCAATTTATTTCATTCCCAATCCACAAGCAATATCTGGATCAGTAAAGGCTGATTTGCAATTCCCTCAAGTGTGTTCTGATTCACAGCTGTGGGGGCTTATAACAATGGACCTGCCCCTTCACACTTAGGCATGGTCCTTAACAAGCAACTAAGAGAATAAGGCTGAAAAACAGCCATCCAGATTCCTGAGAATTCTGTTTTCTTTTCCTATCTATCTCCTTGAAAAGTTAACCCTTTCAGCTCTACTTTGGAAGCCTATGCTGACCTGATTGTTCAGCATCACATTTATGCAAGTACAGATATCCTCTCCAGGTATGACATATGTGCAATAATTATTGCTTCATTAATTTAAGTTGGTTGTACTAACTAAAGTTTAGGTGGGTGGTAGAGTAAAAGAAAGCTGGCCTCAAAGCCTGAAAGGCCTGTATTCACCTCCCACCTGTGACAAAAAATTGACTTTACATGATTCTAAGTCATTTAGCTTCTCCATATTCTACCCAGCTATTATGTTGATTATTGATGCCAATAGCATTCATTGGTGAAAATGTTCAGATAAGGTACAGGAAATATTTCCAGAAAAAATATTAAACTGGATAAGAAATTTTATATGGAATTATTTAGGATTTTGCTCTACTAGGAACTTGAATATCATAGTTACTGAATACCTGAAGGAAAAATAAAAGTTATCTTAACAAACACTTTAGCATCAGAAGTGGATGTGATTATCAATAGAAGTAACATTTTAAAAATAGTTATTACCATCTTCTTTTTTTTACAGCACAATAAGGACCTTGAGATTTTTTTCTTATATTTTGACTTTAACCAAACCAGCAGAATGTGTTCCTTAAAAGGAGAAACTTCCTTGTTTTTCTATTTATATCATCTCCATCACTTAGCACACAGAAGCATGTATTAAACAATTTTTTCATTCATTTCTTCAAAAGGCTGTGAGTTCTTACCTAATCATCCTTTGTGTTCGGTAGCTACAAAAATTGGAAAGAGCAAATATTCAAAATGGCTGCAGATAGCAGCAGTTATGGTTCAGAAGAGCATCAGGAGGGTGTGGCACCGTCTTGACTTTGGCAATGATAAGTAATGATCAGATATCCATTCTCCTGCATTCTAAAAATTAATCCATGGCTAGAAATTTTTACCATATTGAATATAGCAAAATATAAGCTTAAGTAACCAATATTAGTCATTGGAAAAGTTAAAGAAAAATACTATATATATCCATTATAAATTGTTCAAGCCATTCATATTTGTTGTTGCTATTTAGTCATTCTGTGGACATACTGTCTGAGATTTTCTTTACAGAATTACTGGAATAGTTTGCTATTTCCTTCTCCAGTGGATTAAGAAAAACTGAAGTTAAGTGACCCAAAGGCATTTAGCTAGTAAATGTCTGACAACAGATTTGAACTCAGGTCTTCCCCACAACAGACCTTGCTCTCTATCTAATGAATCACCTACCTGCCTAATGCAATATTACATCAATGAATTCTCCATTACTTTCCTTAAAATTAAGATGCTAACTTTAAATTTCCTATAGTTTTCAAGACTCAATAAGAATAAATATGCAGCTTGAATATTTTGTGTAACATTCTCTTAATTGTAAAGAGACACAATGACACAATGTTGTATGCCAATGTGAATGGCAGAGTTTGCAAAGGCTTTAGAGAGGAAAGAAATTCTTCCCTCTTTAAGAGATACACATAATTTCAAATACTTTGGGACCAGCTCTACGGAAAAGAGGATCGCTAGCTGACACAGTAGATAGAGTGCCATGCTTGGAGTCAGAAAGATTCATTTTCCTAAGTTCAAATATGCCTCAGACAGTTTCTGAGTGACCCTGGTCAGATCACTTCCCCCTGTTTGCCTCAGTTTCTTTATCTATAAAATAAGCTGGAGAAGTCAATGGAAGTGGTAAGCCACTCCAATATCTTTTCCAAGAAAACCCCAAATCAGGTCACAAAAGACTAAGATATGACTAAAAAAATCTGAACAATAACAAAAGAGAAAGAGATGAAAGAACAGACTCTCTTGAATACATATAGGGGAAACTGGCTCCTCAACATACTTCTGTATTCCAATTTGACTTCTTAGAGACTTCAGGTACTTTCCCCTTGCATGAAATTGAAGCCTCTCTCTTGGTTGAATGAGAACTCATCTTACTCCCATTTATAAAACTCATTTATTCTGTATATTTCCTGGTGTGGTCCATTTTGTAAAACTTCCCAAATTTCTGTTTGCTACCAACTTAGATAAATGAGTTTATTTACTATTCATTATTTTTGATGGTCTTTGTGTAATTAGCATTTGGTAAGGAGTCATACTAGTAAATGTAACAGGACTATATTTCCTCTATTACAAGAAATTAATCAGGAAAGCTAGCAGTTTTTGAACCTACAAAGTCCATGCTCCCAGAATAGTACTCTTTGGGGAAGAGGGAAGCAGATAGATATACTTATGGTTAGGTAATATCTCTCTCAGAGGGGAGCATAGTGGACAGACTTTTGCTTATAGCCTCTTTTTTTGTTCTTCTCAATGGAGGAGTCTCTTTTGAAAAGCAGTGAACAAATTCCAAAAATATCTCTTAAATGCTTCCAGTAAGCCATAAGTAGACATAGCACTATGAGTATGGATTCTATATGATGTGCACTACCATATCTGGGTACTCTTCTTAGAATAAACCTATTATCAAAATACTTGCTATTCTTTCTAATACATCAAGTATTTTTAAATGTTTGGGATTGACATGGTACCAAATTTCTGGCGATACAAAGAGCAACAGAGAAATGTATAGTGGGCTTGAGTGTTCTGCAGTATATTATTAGTGATGACTTGTACACAAGAAATAGTATAGAGTTTAGGGATTGGATCTGTAATGAACAATAACAAGAGCAAGGGATAATAGATGAACAGCCCGAGTTCCTGCACTGGGAGGAGTGAAGAATTTGCTATCAAAACTTTTGCATTTTCTGAGTCAGTTATTTATTACTTCTATAATATTGGGCATATCTCACTCTCTCTGGACCTCAATGTCCACATCTATAAAAATGGAGATTGAACTAAGTGATGTCTGATAATTCTAGCTCTATGATCCTATGATTCATGAAATGTTAAAATACTCAGTGGAAGGCCTTCAGAACACTGAATAGATCATCTCTGGAGGATTTATGGGAAAAGATAAATAAAAAGTACACAGGATAGAGTGTATTTAGGATGGTACACAATTGCACCCAGATTCACTAAAGTATTAAAGCATCCAATGCTTATACAAGCAAAAGAAAAATCTTTTTTCTGAAATTATCACTTTTTTTTAGTTGTTGCTATCATTTCCAATTAATTTGAAACCATTTTGCCTATATGCCTAGCACTGTTCTGGATACTGTGATAAATGAAGTAGTTTAAAAAGTTGGTCTCTACTATCAAGTATCTTGCAGGCTAATAAGAGTGACAAGACATACAGATGAAAAAAAAATGATGAACCAGTTAGAGAACAACAGAAAAAAAATTATGAAATCATCTGGTACTGATTAAATGAAGGAGTTCAAAAAAGGGAAAATCAATATGGTCTCAAGTTCATCCCAACAGCTAAATAACAGTGAACAAAATTATTGTTCTAATATAGTTAGTTAGAACATATGTACTAATATAATTTCTGTTGTCTGTTTCCCTGTGGATCAATTTGTGAAGTGCCTATAAAAAAGACAAAATCTATTCTATCCTATACTATGCTCATTGCTCAGAGCAAGCAATTTTAATCTATACAAGCTCCCCCTTTCCCTTCCCCATCCAACTGCATTGTTGTTACATATAAGAAAAGAAAGGAACATGAAGCACCTGCTATGTGACAGGTACTGAGCTGCTCAGACCTTTACTGATATTATTTCATTTGATCCTTACAACAATCCTAGGAAGTGTGTGCTATTATTATCCCCATTCTAGTTGAGAAAACTGAGGCAAAAAAAGTTAAGTGACTCATGCAAAATCGCACAAGTAGTACAGTCTGAGATTGTATTTGAATTGAGGAAGCTCTTTTTTTTTTTAATTTTTATTTATCTTATGTTGATTTTTAAGAAATAAAACAAGAATTTCTATAACCTCATAATAGAAAAATACAAAGATGATTGCACACAAAACTGCAAATCTATTATTTATAACTTGCTATTCCTTTTAAATATATAATAAAGTTATCATGTAATTTTTTTTCATCTTTCTCCTCCCACCCCTCATACTAGAGATGGCTACCATTAGATACAAAAGTATATGTTTGTATGTTTGAGTGTGTGTATATTTATAATCACATATATATACATATATATATAAAACATATATATGATAAAAATATATAACAGTTCTTTCTCTGGATGCAGATAACATCTTCCTTCATAGGTCCTTTGCAGTTAATTTGAGTATTTATAATAATCAAAAGGACTTATTCTCTCCACTTGTTCTTTTTTAAATATATATGTGTGTATATTAACCCCAAATTTTTATTAAAGATTTTTATTTTCCAAACATATGCATAGATAATTTTTAACATTCATCTTTGCAAAACCTTGTGTTAAAATCTTTTTTCTCCCTCCCTTCCTCCCATCCCTTCCCATATATATATATATATATATATATATTTCCACAATTATCATGTTGCACAAGAATAATCAGATTAAAAAGGAAAAAAATGAAAAAAATGCAAACCAACAACAACAAAAAGAGTGAAAATATTATTCTATGAGTCACACTCAGTCTCAATATATATTTGAGATGTGAAACTATTATCTGAGAAATTGCCTATAATATTTCACCCCCCTCCAATTTTCTGTATTTCTTGATCTTGGTTACATTTGCTCTATTTGTTTAAAACATTTTAAATTTGATTAATTTTAATTAAATTATCTATTTTATATCTTACACTGTTCTCTGTTGTTTATTCATACATTGTTCATGTATCCATAAGTGTTGTGTCCTACTTTTTAGAGCCCCCAAGTTGGGGTAGCAAAACGTACAATTGCTTTCTAGAGCCCCCATGCCAGAGTGGTTAAAACATACCATCTTATTGAAGGAGTGATGAGGCAAGACTTCTGAGGATGGTTCTTCTGAGGATTATTCCCAGTTCTTTCCCCTTTTTATACCCCAATACCCTTATGTAACCAAAACACACTGGGCATGCACTAAGTATATACTTAGTGCATGTGGGACCACATAAATAAACAACTTGCTGTTATACATAGTTTGCCACCTGGTATCACTCTGCTTCAATTTCAACACAGGTTGTCACTGCCCCCTGACTTCTCAGGAAGGCTGAGAGCCCTTAGGGGAGATGGGGAATCAAGCCAGACATTGATAGCAGGTTCCCCCTGAGCTGAAGGTTCTTATACTTTACCCAGAGTTCCCCCACTGTCTGTGACCCTCTACACATAAGTATGATGGGTAATTTGTTCTGTGTTCTTCTAATTTTCTTATATCCCTCTTCATCTCTAGATCACATATACATTTTGGTCTCATCTTGATAAATAGTGTAAGGTCTATATTGGTCTAAGCCCATTTTCTGCCAGACTACTTTCCAACTTTCCCAACAATTTTTTACCAGATAATGAATTCTTATCCTCAAAACTTAAGTCTTCACACTGGTGAAGCACAAAGTTACTAAAGTCTTTTGCTGCTATAAGCTGTATGTCTGCTATGTTCCACTGATCTACCTACCCTTCTATTTCTTAGCCAGTACCAGATAGTTTTGATAATTACTGCCTTATAATTTAAGATAAGGCACTAATAAACCTTCTTTCCTCTACATTTTTATTAATTCCTTTAATATTCTTGACCTTTCATTTTTCCAAATGAATTTTGTTATTATTTTTCTAGCTCAATCAAAAAAATTTAACTGGAATGACATTGGATATATAAATTAGTTTAGGCAAAATTGTCTTTATTTTATTGATCCTGACTACCTATGAAGCATTAATATATCTCCAATTATTTAAATCTGATCTTATTTGCATACAAATATTTTACTATTTGTTCTTATAGTTTCTGGGTCTGTTTTGGCAGGTGTATTTTCAGGCACTTTACACTATGTAGAGTTATTTTAAGTAGAGAGATACTCTATCTGTTCTTGCAGGGGTTTGTTTGTGAAGATAAGAATGCTGATGATTTATGTGGATCTACTTTATACTTTGCTATTTTGCTAAAAATTATTGTTTCAACTAAATTTTAGTTAAGTCTTTGGAATTTTTCAAGTATATTATCTTATTGTCTATTAAAAATAATTTTATTACCTCGTTAGCTATTCTGATTCCTTCTATTTATTTTTCTTCTCTTATTACGATTACTAGGATTTTCAGTACAATACTGAATAATATTGATGAAAGTAGGCATCCTTATTTCACATCAGGCAGGTCTTCTTGACTCTATACAGAGGTTCATCTACTTTATCATCTAACTGCTATGTCAAGCTATATTACTCTAGATTCTAATTACAAAAACTCTTGTGATTCAATAAATCATTTCACTTTTTTTACTGTCTTTTTTATTATTATATAGCTTTTTATTTACATGGGTAATTTTTCAGCATTGACAATTGCAAAACCTTTTGTTCCAATTTTTCCCCTTCTTCCTCCCACTCCTTCCCCCGGAAGGAAGGTAGACCAATATTGAATGTTAAATTCAATAAATCATTTCAAAACACTATAGAAGACTGAGTGTAGGCTGAATTTTTGTAATTTCACCAAAACATATATTCTGTAAGAAAAAAAGTAATTCGTGATTATTCATTACAATTAATCATTTAAAACAATACATATTTAAATCCCTATGTAACACCTGGGAATAATAAAAGCTGCTCTCATTTAAGTTGTATTTGCTATCCTTGGCTAGTGAAATATTTATAGCGCTCGTTATCAGTTAGCCATTGATTAATGAATTCTTAATGAAAATAACAAGCCATGAAACAAAGAAAAATACAAAATGTCCATCGTTCAGTGTGGCCCACTTCCAATTCTGCAATGATGATGGCAGAGTAAAGAAATGGATTAGTAAATCCTCATAATCACTCCACTTTTAGACCATCCATGAAGATTAATTTTATTGTTTATAGGATGTCTAAATAGGAGGTCTTATTTAACAATCAAATTGATATACTAGAGGAAATGAATATATCAACATTTACATTCTTATGACAAATGAAACCAGAAGACATAAGGCAGTCGTAACTAACTGGTTCTCCTTGCAAAGATGAATAAGGAGTTGCTGGGAGTGTCTTTACTGAGCCTGTATCCCAAAGAGATCATAAAAAAGTGAAAAGGTCCACATGGGCAAAAATGTTTGTAGCAGCCTTTTTTATAGTGGCAAGAAACTGGAGACTGAATGGATGCCTATCAGTTGGGAAATGACTGAATAAGTTATGGTATATGAATGTTATGGAATATTATTGTTCTATAAGAAATAATCAACAGGATAATTTCAGAGAAGCCTGGAGAGACTTACATGAGCATCTGATGCTGAGTGAAATGAGCAGAACCAGGAGATCACTGTACACAGCAACAACAACATTATAGGATGATCAATTCTGATGAATGTGGCTCTTTCCAACAATGAGATGATTCAGGCCAATTCCAATGACCTTGTGATAAAGAGAGCCATCTACACCTGGAGAGAGGACTATGGGAACTAAGTGTGGATCACAACATAATATTTTCACCTTTCTTGTTGCTGTTTGCTTGCATTTTGTTTTCTTTCTCATGTTTTTCCTTTTTGATCTGATTTTTCTTGTGTAGCAGGATAATTGTGGAAATATGTACAAAAAAAATTGCACTTGTTTAACATTGGATTACTTGCCATCTTGGGGAGTAAGGGAAGGGAAGGAAAAAAATTGAAACCCAAGGTTTTTTAAAGATGAAAGTTGAAAATTATCTGTTCATATGTTTTGAAAATAAAAAGCTTTATATTAGGCCTTTCAGCCAAGATGGTGGAGAGGACACACACATTTACTTAACCTCCATGTTTTCTCATAGAATAATTTATCTCATGACAAGCTTCGGAATTAGTGCTTGACTGAAAAAAACAGAAATAATTACCAAGAAGATATCTTTGAAAGTCTCCAGAAAAGGTCTGTTTTTGCTTATGGATGGGGATGGTTAGATTGGGCACAGACTGAAAGCAGGCAGCTGCAGCACAGCAGACAGAGTAAGGCAGGCAGCTCACAGACGAGCAGACCTGAAGGGAGAGGGATGTGACCTCAGCGTTTCTGTGGAGAGAGCTTTAACACAGCATTGGCTACTTTGCCCTGGCAGCAAGCCAGTAGACAAGCAGAGAAGCTAAAAACACAGGGGGTGAAGACTATAACCCCAAAAAACTAGGGTCTCTCGGGACCTGGCCACACCCACCCAGAATGACTCAGCACACTCTCAAGAGTTTCAGAACACAGACACAGCACAGCCATTGTTGTCCTACTAGTGCCTTGCTGCTATCCCTAAAGTCTGTAGAGGAAGCTCGGTAATACCATCCAGCCCAAAAGAAAAAAAAAAAAAAAAAAAAAAAAAGCAGACTATTTCTTTTTCTTGTTAGTTTGTTTTCTTTGATTCTTCTTTGACAAAAGGAACAAAAAATTAAAGCACACTCTAACCATTGATTGCTTCTATATAGAGACTATAGATAGTCTCCTCCTTTAAACCCTGAGGAGACTAAAAACCAACTGTCTCCAGATGAATCCCAAAAGAGGGATATCATCTAGTCCTCAATGCACAAGACTCTCATAGAAGAAACTAAAAAGGCTCTCACAAGAGAGCTAGAAGAAATATGGGAAAAGGAAAGGTAAGTTTGGCAAGAGAGTCTGGATAAGTCATCCCACTCATTTAAAGATAGAGTAATGTTGAAAAACAAAATTAGTGAGTTGGAAAAAGAAAATAACTCTCTAAAAAATAAAATTGGCAAAATGAAAAAAAAAATTCCATAGAACAAAACAATTCACTTAAAAACTCAATTGGACAATTAGAAAGAGATATAAAAAAAGTTAGTGAAGAAAATATTTCATTGAAAATCAGAATTGAACAAATAGAATTGAATGACTCGAGGAGACACCAAGAATCCAAGCAAAACTAAAAAAAATGAAACAATGGAAAAAAATCAAATATCTTCTTGGGAAAACAACAGACCAGGAAAATAGATCCAGGAGAGACAATCTGAGAATTATTGGACTCCCTGAAAAATATGATGAAAAACAAGAGCCTGAACACTATTTTCCAGGAAATTATCAAAAAGACTGCCTAGATGTTTTAGAAATAGAGGGTAAAATAGACATTAAAAGAATTCATCGATCACCTACTGAAAGGGACCTTAAAATCAACACACCAAGAAATATAGTGGCCAAATTCCAGAACCATCAGATGAAGGAAAAAATACTGCAAGCTGCTAGAAAAAAATAAATTCAAATATGGAGGAGCCACAATAAGGATTACCCAGGATCTAGCAGAGTCCATATTAAAAGATCAAAGGGCCTGGAATATGATATTCCAGAAGACTAAGGAACTTGGTATGCAGCCAAAAATAACTTACCCAACAAAAATGAGCATCTTTTTCCAGGGAAAAGATGGACATTCAACAAAATAAGTGAATTTCATCTATTTTTGATGAAAAAAACAGAGCTAAACAAAAATTTTTTATCTACCAATATAAAACTCAAGAGAAACCTAAAAAGGTAAAAAGAAATCTTGGGAACTATATTTCTGCTATAAAGATATATAAAGAACACATGTATACATTGTTCTGGAAACTAGAGGTGGAAAGGAAATTGTACCCAGAAAAGGGTATAGGGAGTACTACATCTCATGAAGAGGCAAAGGAAACCTATTATATCTGAGAAAAAGAATGGAGGGGGATGAACATAGTGTGTATCATACTGCCATCAGAATTGGCTTAAAGAGAAACATATTAGAAATATTCGATTTATGGTGAAACTTCTCCCAACTCATTGAAAAGTGGGAGGGGAAAAGTGAAAAGGGAAGGAGTAAGCTAAAAATAAAGGAATACAAAAATTGTGAGGAAAAGGGATAAGATAGGAAGAGGAACTCTAAGGTAGGGGGAGAGATACTAAAAAGGGACGGCTGTGAGAAGCAAGGGGTGCTCACAAGTTTAATATTGGGGAGGGGGATAAGGAGGAAAGAAAGGAGAAAAGCATAAGCAGGGGTTAACAAGAAGGCAAGTAATACAGAACTGGTAATTTTAACCATAAATGTGAATTGGGTAAACTCCCCCATAAAGAGGAAGTGGTTAGCAGACTGGATTAAAAGCCAGAACCCTACAATATGTTGTTTTCAGGAAACACACCAAAATCAGGGTGATACTTACAGAGTAAAGATACAAGGTTGGAGCAGAATCTACTATGCTTCAGGTGAAGTAAAAAAAGCAGGGGTAGCCATCTTGATCTCAGATCAAGCAAAAGCAAAAGTTGATCTAATTAAAAGAGATAAGAAAAGGTAGCATAAATTATGAAGCAATATCAATATTAAACGTATATGCACCAAGTGGTGCAGTGTTTAAATTCTTAAAAGAGAAATTAAGAGAACTTCAAGAAGAAATAGACAGCAAAACTATAATAGTGGGAGATCTCAACCGTGCACTCTCAGAATTAGATAAATCAAACCACAAAATAAATAAGAAAGAAGTCAAAGAGGTAAATAGAATACTAGAAAAATTAGATATGATAGATCTTTGGAGAAAACTAAATGGAGACAGAAAGGAGTACACTTTCTTCTCAGCAGTTCATGGAACCTATACAAAAATTGACCATATATTAGGACATAAAAACCTCAAACTCAAATGCAATAAGGCAGAAATAGCAAATGCATCCTTTTCAGACCATGATGCAATGAAAATTACATTCAATAAAAAGCCAGGGGAAAATAGACCAAAAAATAATTGGTAACTAAATAATCTCATCTTAAAGAATGATTGGGTGAAACAGCAAATCATAGACATAATTAATAACTTCACTCAAGAAAATGATACTAATGAGACATCATGCCAAAATGTATGGGATGCAGCCAAAGCGGTAATAAGGGAAAATTTCATATCTCTAGAGGCCTACTTGCATAAAATAGAGAAAAGAGAAGGTTAATGAATTGGGCTTGCAACTAAAAATGCTAGAAAAAGAACAAATTAAAAATCCTCAGTCAAACACTAAACTTGAAATTCTAAAAATAAAAGGAGAGATCAATAAAATTGAAAGTAAAAAAAAAAAATTGAATTAATTAATAAAACCAAGAGTTGGTTTTATGAAAAAACCAACAAAATAGACAAACCCTTAGTAAATCTGATTTAAAAAAGGAAAGAGGAAAATCAAATTGTTAGTCTTAAAAATAATGAGAACTCACCACTAATGAAAAGGAAATAAGAGCAATAATTAGGAGTTATTTTACCCAACTTTATGCCAATAAATTCAATAACTTAAATGAAATGGAAGAATACCTTCAAAAATATAGCTTATCCAGATTAACAGAGGAAGAAGTAAATAGTCTAAACAGTCCCATTTTAGAAAAAGAAATAGAACAAGCTATTAACCAACTGCCTAAGAAAAAATCCCCAGGACCAGATGGATTTACAAGTGAATTCTACCAAACATTTAAAGAACCCCAATGCTATATAAACTATTTGAAAAAATAGGGATTGAAGGAATCCTACCAAATTCCTTTTATGGCATAGACATGTTACTGATATCTAAATCAGGTAAATTAAAAACAGAGAAAGAAAATTATAGACCAATCTCCCTAATGAATATTGATGCTAAAATCTTAAATAAAATATTAGCAAAAAGACTACAGAAAATCATCCCCAGGATAATTCACTATGATCAAGTAGGATTTATACCAGGAATGCAGGACTGGTTCAATATTAGGAAAACTATTAGCATAATTGACTATAGCAATAACCCAACTAACAAAAACCATATGATCATTTCAAAAGATGCAGAAAAAGCATTTGATAAAACCCAACATCCATAGAACTTGAGAGGATAGGAATAAATTGACTTTTCCTTAAAATAGTCAGGAGCAGCATCATATGTAATGGGGAAATGTCCCAGTAAGATCAGGAATGAAACAAGGTTGTCCACTATCACCATTATTATTCAATATTGGATTAGAAACACTAGCCTTGGCAATAAGAGTCGAGAAAGAGATTAAAGGAATTAGAGTAGGTAATGAGGAAACCAAACTTTGCAGATGATATGATGGTGTACTTAGAGAACCCCAGAGATTCTACTAAAAAGCTATTAGAAATAATTCATAACTTTTGCAAAGTTGCAGGATACAAAATAAATCCATATAAATCCTCAGCATTTTTATACATCACCAACAAAATCCAACAACAAGAGATACAAAGAGAAATTCCATTCAAAATAACTGTCGATAGCATAAAATATTTGGGAATCTATCTACCAAAGGAAAGTCAGGAATCATATGAGCAAAATTACAAAATACTTTCCACACAAATAAAGTCAGATTTAAATAATTAATTAATTAAATAATTGGAAAAAATATTAAGTGCTCTTGGATTAGCAGAGCAAATATAATAAAGATGACAATATTCCCTAAACTATTTATTTAGTGCCATACCAATCAGACTCCCTAAACAAATGACCTAAACAAAACTAATAACAACAAAATTCATAGGAAAGAACAAAAGGTAGAGAATTTCAAGGGAATTAATAAAAAATCAAATCCATTTGGTATTGGCTAAGAAATAGATTAGTTGATCAATGGAATAGGTTAGGTTCACAAGACATAATAATAAATAACTATAGCAATCTAGTGTTTGACAAACCCAAAAATCCCAACTTTGGGGATAAGAATTCATTATTTGACAAAAGCTGCTGGAAAACTGGAAATCAGTATGGCAGAAATTAGGTATGGACCCACACTTAACACCATATACCAAGATAAGATCAAAATGGGTCCATGATTTAGGCATAAAGAACGAGATCATAAATAAATTAGACGAACATAGGAAAGTTTACCTCTCACACTTGTAGAGGAGGAAGAAATTTGTGACCAAAGATGAACTAGAGGTCATTATTGATCACAAAATAGAAAATTTTGATTACATCAAATTAAAAAGCCTTTGTACAAACAAAACTAATGCAAATAAAATTAGAAGGGAAGCAAAAAACTAGGAAAACATTTTTACAGTTAAAGGTTCTGATAAAGGCCTCATTTTCAAAATATATAGAGAATTGATTCTAATTTATAAGAAATCAAGGCATTCTCCAATTGATAAATGGTCAAAGGATATGAACAGACAATTTTCAGATGATGAAATTGAAACTATTTCCACTCATGTGAAAGTGTTCCAAATCACTATTGATCAGAGAAATGCAAATTAAGACAACTCTGAGATACCACTACACACCTGTCAGATTGACTAAGATGATAGGGAAAAATAGTGATGAATGTTGGAGGGGATGCAGGAAAACTGGGACATTGATGCATTGCTGGTGGAGTTATGAACAAATCGAACCATTCTGGAGAACAATTTGAAATTATGTGCTACTACTGAGCTTATATCCCAAAGAAATAGAAGGGGAAGGGCTGTACATGCCAAAATGTTTGTGACGGCCCTCTTTGTAGTGGCCAGAAACTGGAAAGTGAATCAATGCCCATCAATTGGAGAATGGTTGGGTAAATTGTGGTATATGAATGTTATGGAATATTATTGTTCTGTAAGAAATGACCAGCAGGATGAATACAGAGACACTTGGAGAGACTTTCATGAACTGATGCTGAGTGAAATGAGCAGAACCAGGAAATCATTATACACTTCAACAACAATACTGTATGAGGATGTATTCTGATGGAAGTGGATATCTTTGACAAAGAGAAGATCTAATTCAGTTCCAATTGATCAATGATGGACAGAGCTACACACAGAAAAGGAACATTGGGAAATGAGTGTAAACTGTTTGCATTTTTGTTTTTCTCCGCAGGTTATTTTTACCTTCTGAATTCCATTCTCCCTGTACAACAAGAGAACTGTTCGGTTCTGCACACATATATTGTATCTAGGATATACTATAACATATTTAACATGTATAAGACTGCTTGCCATCTAGGGGAGGGGGTGGAGGGAGAGAAGGGAAAAGTCAGAACAGATGTGAGTGCAAGGGATAATGTAAAAAATTGCCCAGGCATATGTTCTGTCAATAAAAAGTTATAATAAAATAAATAAATAAATAATTTTAAAAAGTAAAAAAAAAAAAAAAGTTTCAGGTTCCTCCCCTGAAAAGCAACCAGAATATTATTTCATGGAACAATTGATTATTTTGCCTTATAGTGCCATGTGATAATGCAAAGCGTCTATCGTGAACACAAGTGCAGATGATTAAAGAGATGTAACTGGGATTAACAAACTATCTAGAATACCACATTTGCTATCTTGAGGAAATCTGTAGATCTTGTGATTTAGGAGTCTAGTCATGGCTGGGTATGGCATATAAGTGCTTAATAGATGTTTGTTGACTATTGACTGATCTGCCCAGAGTCACATCAAGAGAGTGGAACTGCTCGTATTTTAACCCAAGCCTTCTATATAAATAAGTACAATGTTCTTTCCAATTATACTACAATGCCTTTGATAGGATATTGAAGGCCAGTACTTCCTTATACATTTCAATAGAAAATCTCCTCCATAGATCAGATTGGGTTTGATATATTCTTGACTTCTAAGCTAAGGGATCCTTGATTTTAGGGAGCTTTTATTTGCTATCAGTTAGAGATATGGATAGAAAGGCTATCTCTCATTGGTCAAGAGACAGTGGCCATAGAATCAGCCTGGAATTCTTATAGTTTCAGTTCCACCACAGCAATTCTACAAAAGTATTAAACTTCTACTTTGTATAAGGCATAGAAGAATATAGTCTCTGCCCTCAAAAAGTTTAGTTAATAAAGAGCAACATATATACAAGATAATAAAAATAGTTCAAGAGTTAGGAAATTCAAGAAAAGCCCATGTAGAATAGGACACCAGAGCCATGTGTTGAAGGCTAGAGATTCTGAAAGGCAGAAGTGAGAAGAGTCCAAAGCAGATGTGGAAAGCATTTGTGCAAAGATATAGATCTGGGAAGTACAATATCATGAATGAGGAATAGCTAGCAGGCTATTTTGATTATAGTGAATATAGTAATGTACATGAAAGGCAATAATATGAAATAATGCTATGCCTGCTTCCTGGAACATACTCAAAGATATCTAGGAATAGAATTTAGTTCTGTCCAAGGTAGTTATTCTACTCTTTTCATCTTAAAACAGCTTTACCAGAAGTTGAGTTTGAGAACTAAGCTCTGCCTATTCAGGATATTGGAATCACTTAGGTCCTCATTCCACTTCATTCTACATCACTACCAACAGGGTTGGCTGGATTAGTTTCCCTACTTGGAAAACATGGTTTAGAACTTTTGGCTTCCAATTCCTGTTCCATTGTTTGATTTATCATTAGGGTCTCCTCTGAAAAACAGAGTTGATTTTTCATAAATTGAACTTATCCTGAGTTTTCTGGGCTCAGAGATCATAGCTATATGTTGGTAATATCAAGAGAAAAACAAGACTTGAAATATCATCTCCATTAGGATTTGCTATGGGGCTCTGGAGAGCCTTTTGCTGAGGTCTGGATTGTATTTTTGCACTTGGTCATAATTTTAGCATCCAAGAGTATATTAGACAGGATAAACTGTTCACCAAATGTCTCTAGATCCCCTTTTTCCTTTACTGTGGAGACCCTGAGCACTCTGGCCAACAATGAAAACTTGTATGAACTTGCCTGAACTCAGCCTAAAAGAATTAGACTAAAAAACACAAATATTTAGAAAAACAAACTCTAAGCCCTTATATTTTGATACTCCTTTCTCCAATGTTCCCCAAACATTTTCACATGTATTATTTTTGAGTGAATCTTGCAATTATCCTATTGGGTAGATAGGGTGGATATTAATCCTATTAAGAAGGGAGAGAAAAGTAAATGGCACAAAGCATTGAGCCTTGAATTTGGAAAAGAAAGACCTAAATTCAAATCCTGCCTCAGGCACTTACTACTTTAAACAAGTCACTAAACTTTTCTCAAACTCAGTTTCCTCAGTAAATGGGAATAGTAGTAGCACCTGACTCCCTGGGTTGTAGTGAGAATCCAACGAGGTAATAAGTGTGAAAGGCTTTGCCTATCTTAAAGTGCTTTAGAAATGCTAATTATTAGCTTATTATCTATTTTTTATAAATGGAGATACCCCATATGTTATAATGGATGGAGTGCTTGGAATCAGGAAGAGCTAGACTTATAAATTCTGTGTCTGACCTTTTTTATGTGACCATGGGCAAATCATCACCCTTCAGCCTCAGGCAGTCTCTATTTACATATTAGTCATTCCCACAAAGTTGACCTCCATTCTATTTAGTCAGTAAACTACTTATTAAGCACTTACCATGTATTGGGTGTTCTATTTAGAGCTGGAAATACAAAGAAAGGCAAAAGACTGGCCCTTCCTTCGGGAAGCTCACCATCTAATAGGGAAAGATAATATAAAAATAAACTAAAAAGGGAGAGGGAGGGGCAGAGAGATAGAAAAGGGCACCCAACCTGTAGCTGAGTGGGAGATGATTAGGTCACAATACTGGGCCCTCTCCTTTAATGAAGGATCTGGGAGGAGAAATTCTTTCTAGAAGGCTTCTCATTTCCCTTTTCCATGCCTTTGCACAAGCTGTATCCCATGTCCACTTTTTTTTTAATCCACTTTTTTTTTTCTTTATCTTCTCTTCTTCAAATCCCTAGCATCAAGCCATTTGCCAATTAATAAATGACCAAAGAATATGAACAGGCAGTTTTCAAAGGAAGAAAACCAAAGTATCAACAAACATTTTTTTAAATGTTCCAAATCCCTAAGAATTAGAGAACTGCAAATTAAGATAAACCTGAGTTCCTATGTCAAAAACCATCAGAATCAATTATCAATGATCAAATTATCAAAATTTATTTAAAAAAAAAAAAGGAAAAGGACAATTGTTGGAGGAGCAATAGGCAAGACAGACACATTATTGAACTATTGGGTTAATTCACACATTCTGGAAAGTAATTTGGAAAATAATTGATGAAGGTTGGGGTCCCTTTAAGATTCCTTTCTAATTGCCCAACCCATGACTGACCTTGATTCACAAATCCTGGTCAAAGGCACCCTTTGAATATCTGGGTCCAGCCCCCACCCTCAGCTCAGCTTTCCCCAGCCCTCACCTGATCTGAGCTAACTGAAAAGCCCTCCTAGAACTTAAGGGTACCGCCCATCATCTTTTGGGTATAAAAGAGGTGAGCTGGAACGCCCTCATTGCAGGAGCCCTCCCAGTCAATACATGGTATCCTTCCAGCCATGTAAGGGTTCCTGCCCGCCAAGGGCTACCTTTGGCCCTGGCGTCTTTCTAACTGAGCTTTACTTCCAAATTCCTACAATAAACCTTTTATTTATCAATCTAGGTTTTCAGGCCTGTAAATTCATTTTACAGGGGACATTGTGCCTCATGGGATTATCTATGCCCCGAGAAATGGGGTTTCCCCTTTCCTTTCCCTCATCATAATCAGAATGCAAAACCAAGCATATCATTTGACCCAGTGATATTATTTCTAGTTCTATAGCCTAGTGATACTACTTCTAAATCTATAACCAAAAATAAGAGAAAAAGGAAAAGGATTCATATGTACAAAAAATATTTATGACACCTTTTTTTGTAATAGCCACAAAATGTAAACTAAGGGGGTGATTACATATTGATGAATGACTAAAAGAATTATGGTATATGAATGTAATGCAATATTATTGGCAAAAGACATGATGAAAGTAGGTTTTCATGGAAATTGAGAATATCTCTATGAAGTGATACTGCAGAAAAAGAAAATAGTACTAATAGAAGAATTTATTCAATTATGACACCATTATAAGAAAAAACAGTTGAACAGCTCTGATCCATGATTCGAAACAACTAAAAAATCTTTTAGAGGATCAAAAACTAAAGGAACAGAATGAGACAAAATATTTTTAGACATGGCCAATGTGGAGATTGGTTTTGCTTGACTATAAATATTTGTTGCAAAAGTTGTTTTTTTTTTTTTTTAATTGAGCATACAGGTGGAAATGAGAAAAATAAATGTTTGTCGAGTGAAAACAAGTAAAATAAAATAATAAAAGTTACATTTTTAAAATCCTCTACCCTTCAACATTCATCAAACAACACTCCTACATGAAGTCTTTCCTAATAAGGCAACTTAGTATATAACTAAGTTATATATTTAGAATCAGGAAGACCTAAGTTTGAAGTCTGCCTCAGAAGCTTCTTAGTCATGTGACCATAGACATATCACTTAACCTCTGCTAACTCATCTATAATGGAGGATAATAGCACCTGCTATTATTGTGAGGCATTTTCATAGCACTTACATTTAGTGTTATGAAAATGCTGGTTATGATGAAGATAAAAATGATAATGATCATGATGATATAAACTCCTTGCAAATATCATATGCTAGTATATCATTCCCTCCAAAAAAAAAAAAAATTACCTTTATTTATTTTCTGTATAGTTATTTGTGTTCATGTAGCCTCCCACCCTACAGTGTAAACTCCTTGAGGACAGAATTGTTTCATTAATATTTTTATATTTTTATTGTCTGGAATATGGAAAGCACTTAATAAATACTTCTGATTTATTGAATGACTTATTTACTAAGTTATTGGGATATGATCTATGATGTTCTTTCTTTTTTTTTTTTTTTTTTTTTTTTTCTGAGGCTGGGGTTAAGTGACTTGCCCAGGGTCACACAGCTAGGAAGTGTTAAGTGTCTGAGACCAGATTTGGGTCCTCCTGAATTCAGGGCTGGTGCTCTATCCACTGAGCCACCTACCTGCCCTCTGTGATGGTATTTCAATGATAAATCTCAGATGCCTGACATTTAGATGTATAGAGGTAAGAAAAATAAGTCTCAGAGGCTCTAGCACTTTCTCTAGTTAACTATCCCAACCTCCACTTTCATTGGCAGAAATAGTGACCAGAAGGTGGCAAACTCTTCCCTCAGAATTCTGAGAATAATCCTGCGGGATTATGGATTCTGATACTATCACTTTTGAATCTCCATCAACCAATTTTTCCTGTAGTGTTCAGGTTAGCTTTCTGGAGGACCTCAGGACCATCCTTAATCTTAGTGTAGGAGTGCAGGAGGCAGGAGAGCCACCAGGAGGCTGGTCAAAAGATGGAATGAAATCATTTCCAGTCCTTCTCAGCCCTTAAATACCTTAGTACAATTACATCATTATAGCATACTGAATATGTGTGAACTAGAGAACCATTACATCGTCATACTAGGTATTAAGTATATATGTGAACTAGAGAACCATCATCTCATCAATTCCATTGAGTTAACACCTTGTTTCAAGTATACTTCTCCAGACTTCCAGCCCTCTACACTTTCCAATAACAATCAGTTGACATCAAAGAATTTTCACAAAGGGATGTTTGTTTAAAAGGTTAATAAAAATAGAAGCATAAAAATAAATCCTCCAAAATTGTGGGGCACTTTTTCCTCTGTATCCACTTCGTCCCTGGAGAGAATAAATTTAAGCATGAAATAAGTACAAAGCGTAGATATATGTAAGGAACATTCGTCTGAAAGGTACCTTTTAAATTCTCTCCTTGGGAGTCCTTTTCTCCCTTTAAAGGATCCAAGCCAAGTCAACTTTGAGGAAGGGTACACCCTGATTTAGCTCAGCTAGCTCCCTGAAGGATTCAGTACATTGGCTGACATGTTAGAATACCGTTGGCCTATGTTAAGCAATTTGCTTCTGAAGGCTAACTCTTCATCACACTTAGTCAATGATGCTATCAACTCAAGTGGTTGTTAAGGGGATCTTGGATGACTCTTTTGACTTTTCAAAGCTTACATGGTTGTAACCAAATATATTTTGTTGCAGGAAATTTATTCACCTAAGATCTGGAAAAAATTTAACACAACAGCAAGTGGGCAAATGGAGTGGCCAAAGCCACTGCCCCTCCCCTCACTTAGAGACTTATACTAGTTGTTGTTTCAATTGCCATCATGAAGGAACATAGCAAAAATGAGGCTGAGGGAAGAATATATTAATTCTCTTAAATGCAAATTCAATTCTGATTCTGTCTAGTTCTTCCAACACAGAAACCAATTAAAAAAATGTCAACACAGTACTAGCCCCTTAGTTAATCATATCTGGAAAAAGGCTCACCAAATTATACATAAATTGGATTAAAACCATTATGAACTATTATGCTAGAAACAATCCACCAGAATGAGAATATTTGCATGTACTTTAAGGAATATGTCCTTGTTAGCCAGTTCCCCTTTACAATGATGATGAAATTGAGATTCAGAGGGTTAATTTTATTTGTCTGTGGCCATACAACTAAATGGTACCAAGGCTATGACTAAAATATCAGCTTTATTATGCTGCATCACAAGAAAAATGCTAGGATGTCATTCTGGAAATCCATATTCAAAAAATGTTAATCAGTGAAATAATATTTAAACAATTATCTTGATCATTAAACAAAAAGAAAGATTTCTGGCAAAGGGCTTGAGTACTAATCTTGCTTCTAATACCTACTATTTACCTGACTTTAGACAAGCTAATTTCTCTGGGCTTATTTATAAACCTCAATTATGAAATAAAAGGTTAACTAGATAATTTTTAAGTTCTCTTCCAGTTCTAAATTTATATGCAAGATACTTTTACAGGAGATTAGTAATTAGTCTTTTTAGTTGATTAATTTACTTAAAACCTTCAAAGTAGTGGTGTAGACACAAACAAGCATGTCCCATTCCTTCTACTTGTTTACTTGTCCAAGGGAGCAAATAAGCAGATCTTTGTTTTCCATTTCTGCTCTCCTTCTTTAATCTTCTCCCGAAGACTAGCCACTGCTAGTTTTCCCACTTTGCAAAGTGAAGAATCACCAACCAAATCCTGGTTCTACCACTTAATATCCATGTCCAGGAAAGTCATTTAATCTCTTGGGGTCTAAATTTCTTTAAGTGTGAAATAAGGGGGTGGGACCAGATAAATCCTGTGGAATCTTCCCATCTTACCTCTATGACAGCAAGAAGTAAGGACAGTATATTAAAATATGATTTTTTTTTTTTTAAGGTTGGACTGTGAGTTAGAAGAACTTGGTTCTGCTCCCAAATCTGTGGTTAATCAGTCCAATAAGTGAGAGTCACTTCACTTTTCCCAGCCTTGATTTCCCCATCTGTAGAATAAAAGGTTTGGACAAGCTGATCTCTAAAGGCTCTTAATAGCACTAAATTTCTGTGATTCTCTATTGGGGCACAGGATCAAAGAGACATATATATTAGAAAATTTTGCCCTTAGAGGTAATATGATGCTGTTACTTTAGTGGCAAATGAATTGAAATTGATGAGAAATTGTGCTGGTTTTTATTTTTTATTTTAAAGAAGAAAGAAAAGTCGTCAAAGGATTAGCTTTCTCATTTCTTGGTTATTCTCCAGCAAGGATCTAGAGAAGGTTTGATGAAATATTCTTCTTTTGAAAAAGTTCATTTAATAACATTTCACTAAGCGAGACCAAAGGCAATTCCTAGAAGCCTTCCTTTGGAAAAGAGACTGTTTAAATTCTTCCAGTCCCCAATGAAAGATGGATGGCAGGAAGCAAATGGCCAAAAAAATAAAAAATCACTATATGTGCTTTGGGACTTCTGTTCAGATGAACTGCTAAAATAATAACTACCCCTTTGGTTTTGGAAAAATTTGCTTTTTAAAATAACTATTCTTATGCAATTAAAATGCAATTATTTCCTCAGAACCTGGCAAAAATAAGTTTCTTGTTCAACACTATGTGTTCTGATAATCCCACTGTGGTAGGCAGACACCATTGAGGAATGCTGTGTACTTAGCTGAGATCATTCCTCTAATTCAGAAATGCTTAAGATTCCTGTTCAAGATTTCTTTTCCTGAGGGAAAGAAAAGATTTTAAGCTTCACAAAATAGTTTCTAACTTTGTTCCATGTTAAATTTTATTTGGCTTTGTTTCAGAAACATTTATTTTTCTTGTTATTTGACTAGGTTTTTCCATAAGTCCAAATGCATTTGGCTATGCAATCTTTTTCTTTTCTTTTTCTTTTTGGTTAACATTATTTCCTGCATGGTCCTGCATAGTGAACACAGCTGTTATGAGCAGACTTCTCCCATGAAAATTAATCAAGCAAGATGATTTAAACAGGACTCTATATTTCTGCATTTCTAAAAATACACAATGGCAGAATATATCTGACTCTAGGTAAAAACTATGAAATGGTCTTCAGTGACCAGCCTTTCTCACCTGAAATTTTCTTCTCCCTTCCAGGCCCTTTTTACCTCTTTCCTCCAGCACTTCTCACAAAATATAAAGCTCTAAATTTATCCCATTTCTAGTGAAAAAATCTAATCCTAAATCCTATCCTTTTAAGGAATCTATGCTCCCTGATAGAAAACTTATCTCTGATACATAAGGATTGAACTTATGAATAAAGCTAATTGTGGGAATATAAGGCACCATAAAGATAATAATATCTAGCAGTTTTATAGCACTTAAAAGTTTAGAAAGTGCTTTGGTAAATATTAGGGATTATTTTTGCATGTATTTTGAAAAATAAGCTATTTTTTTTAAATTTAGAAAGTGCTTTACACATGTTATCTCATTTAATTCTCACAATTATCATCTATTTTTGGATCCAAGGACTATAGTGTTCAATAAGAATCATTACATTCCTGATTTTTCCTTGCCCTTTTGGTCTCTCTGCTGTTTTCCTAGCAGTTCATAACTTTATCTTATTATTGGTGTATTCCTTTTGGCACCAATGAACCAATCATAATTTCTTTTTTTTTTATTAAAGCTTTTTAATTTTCAAAATATATGCATGGATAATTCTTCGACATTATCCCTTGTAAAGCCTTGTATTCCAATTTCCCCCCTCCCTCATCCTTTCCCTTAGATAGCAAGTAGTCCAATATATATTAAATATAGTAAAAATACATGTTAAATCCAATATATGCATATATATTTCCATAACTATATTGCTGCACAAGAAAAATCAGATCAAACTGGAAAAAAATGAGAAAGAAAATAAAATACAAGCAAACAACAACAAAAAGAGTGAAAATGCTAAGTTGTAAATCACATTCAGTTCCCATAGTACTCTCTCTGAGTGCAGATGGCTCTCTTCATCACAAGGTCATTGGAATTGATTTGAATCATCTCATTGTTGAAGAGAGCCATGTCTATCAGAATTGATCATTGTATAATCTTCTTGTTGCCATGTATAATGATCTCCTGGTCCTGCTCATTTCACTCAGCATCAGTTCATGTAAGTCTCTCCAGGCCTCTCTGAAATCATCCTGGTGATCGTTTCTTATAGAACAATAATATTCCATAACATTCACATACTACAATTTATTTAGCCATTCTCCAATTGATGGGCATCCACTCAGTTTCCAGTTGTTGGCCACTACAAAAAGGGCTGCCACAAACATTTTTGCACATACGGGTTCCTTTCCCTTCTTTAGTATTTCTTTGGGATAAAAGCCCAGTAGTAGCACTGCTGGATCAAAGGGTATGCACAGTTTGATAGCTCTTTGAGCATAGTTCCAAATTGCTCTCCAGAATGGCTGGATCTATTCACAATTCCACCAACAATGTATCAGTGTCCCTATTTTCCCACCTCCCCTCCAACATTCATCATTACTTTTCCTGTCATCTTAGCCAATCTGAGAGGTATTGAACCAATCATAATTTCAAAGAACTCATGATGAAACATGCTGATCATGACAAAGAGAAGTAGTGGACTAAGAATATAAGATTATGTGTGTGTGTTTGAGTGTCTGTGTGTGTATGTGCACACATACATGTTGTTCAGTTATTCAGTTGTATCTTTCCATGGGGTTTTCTTAGCAAAGATACTGGAATGATACCTAATATTGGTAATCTAAGGATCTTTCTACTGAATTGCCTCTGTGCATTTATAAAGGTATTTTATATGTTCTTAGGATATTTATTAGAAACACCCTATTAGATGAGATCATCTTTTGCAACTAACCAGTAATGAACACATTGGTATCTTGTATTCTCTAACTTTTTCATCAATTATATAACCATTTCCTTCTCTAATGTGTTTTCACTTTACAGATGAGGAACTGAAGCAAATAGGGATTAAGTGACTTGCCCAGAATCACACAGCTAGTAAATATCTGAGGCCAGGTTTTAACTCAAATTTTCCTGACTCCAGGCACAGTACTTATCCACTGACCCACCTAGCTGCCCAATAAACACACATGTACACATATATACATTCATATCCATACATATACAAATGTGTACACATATATCTTAAGTTATATATCTGTGTAAATATGTGAAATATTAACATATATGCCAATGGATCTTTTTTTTTTTTTTTTTGGCTTAACTACATATATTTGCTACAAGAACTTTGGGGGGTTTTTTAATTAAAAATTATTTTGAACGGGATTTGGAGTTGGAAGGGAGAGAAGGCATACTTTAGTCAATTGGAAAAAATAATTAAAATATGTGATGAAAAATGTAACAAGGAATAGTCTGGGGTCACTGAAAACAATACACAATTTTCCAAATATGGTCCAACTTGGTCTCTTCTTCCTATTTAATTCTGGACCCAGTTCAGAGTCTATTTTCAGTGTCCATCTGAGATTTGCATGCTGATTAATTTCATGGACCAACATTCTTTTTTTCCCCCTGAGGCAGTTGAGGTTAAGCGACTTGCTCAGGGTCCCACAGCTAGGAAGTATTAAGTGTCTGAGGTCAAATTTGAACTCAGGTCCTCCTGACTTCAGGACTGGCACTCTATCCACTGTGCCACCTTGCTGCCCCAACAAATAATTCTTTAAAAATTATTATTTGAAAGAAATATAGTTTAGATCATTGAAGATAGTAATAATATCTTCTCAATCTACTTAACAAAATTCTAGCACAAGTGGAAGAGACTATGAGATAGTCAGGTTTTGCCCCTTTCAGACTCTGAGTGGTTGCATTCACAGTCTTGAAGGGCTCCCCCCAAGTGTGCTTCAAGCCAAGCCATCCTGCTTCTGCTTCCTCCAATTAAAAATCCTATTTTCCACCTCTATGCATTTTCACAGGTTATGTTTCCTTTCTTTGAAAGAAATTACTATTTTACCTCTTCTTAAATTCCCTAATTTCCTTCAAAGCCCATCCATCACTGCTGTGAAGGCTCATTGGAAACTTCCTGAGCCTGAGCCTCCTAATTAGTACTCTGCCTCCTCATATTATTTTGTATTTACTTATCTGTTTACACATTCTATCTACCTATGGAATGTAAGTTTCTTCAAGACAGGTTCTGTTTCCTTTTACTTTGTATTCCCAGTTTTTAGCACAGTGCTTTGTACTGAATAGAGACTTGATCATGTTTGTTGATTGGAACTGAATTATCATTTCATTATAGTTTTGATATGGTATACTGCCAAAGCATTGACTATGGTATCCATTGGCAAAGTCTTTCTTTGGTATATATGGGTCATAATTCCTCAGACCTTTTACTTCCAATAATAGCTCCCTTGGAAAAACCAGTAATTCCTAAAAAAGTCTTAGTAAGCTTTCTATCAAAATTACCAAGATGAATGGATTTTTCTTTTTTTTTCTTCCTCCCTCTCTCCCTCCTTTCCTTCCTCCTTCCTTCCTTCCCTTCCTCCCTCTTTCCCTTTTTCCTTCCTTCCTTCCTCCCTCCTTTTCTCCCTCCTTTCCCTCCTTCTTTCCCTTCTTCCCTTCTTCCATCCCTCCTTCCTTGTTGGAATACATGGGAGAATTGCTGAAATACACAAGAGCCACCTGACAGTGGCTGCTGGAGATCCAACCCAGAATGGATCTCCTCTTGTGAGAGGATGATACAAGGAGACTGAGAAGCAGTTGCTATTCTCTAACCTCTCTGACTGAGAGGCTGTTGCATTGTCTGACCTCTCTCCTCTTCCCTGTGCCTCCAATTTATCTCATTTCCAGTCTGCAATACCTATGTCAGCGAAGGCTGCCTTGCAACTCCTTCAGATGCTATGATCCACAGCTATGGAGGCTCTTGGAGAATTGACCTGTCCCTTAATACTTCCTTCCCTCCTTCCTTCCTTCCTTCCTTTCTTCCTTCCTTCCTTCCTCTTTTCCCTTCTTCTTTTCTTCCCTCCTTCCTTTCTTCCTTCCTTCCTCTTTTCCCTTCTTCTTTTCTTCCCTCCTTCCTTTCTTCCTTCTTTCCTTAAAAAGAGGATCTGATTTGGTCAGAGAAGAATGTAAAATATGTTTTGGTCTGAGACAAAGACAGATGTCAATCCAGAAAAATTTTAAAGTAAGCCATAAGCTAAGACCTTCAGCCTAAAAATGTACAAGAGTGTGACAGAGAAATGCTCATCAGTAGGGGCTATTTTGGAATCTACAGAAAAGTTTTTGTCAGCATTCAGAAGGATTTGAAACTGAAAAAATGAATTTTATTAAATAGGAAGAAAAATCCACTTGGTTATACCACTTATAATAATAGTGTTGGCAGGAAAAATTTTAATTATCAAATATAATAAGCATGAAACACTCCTGCTGAGACCTTTAGAAATAAGTTCCTTACAAAATCTTTCCTGAAATGGGAACACCTAGAGAAATTCCTGGCCTGTGTATCAATTTATCTTTTGTTAGTGTTCTTATTGTGAAGAGACAGACTGAAAGATAAAGGGGAAACAGGGACAGAGAGTCAGGGATACACAGAGAACAACAAAGAATCTGCAGAGAGGAGGAAGGAAAGGAGACAGAGACAGAGATTTGGAATCCCATTACTTACCTTCTTCATTGAACATGACCACAGGTCTGAGATTTACAGAAAGGTATGACACGGATCATTGGACCATCTCCTCAAGGACAAAGACACCGTTTGTTTTTTTCTTCCATTCATTAATTCTAATTCACATCCTACAACTAAAGGAAAGTAAGAATGTTGTTCTGGGAAGTGAACTCAAATTCTAATCTTAGTTCTGAAGCCTGATTGGTGGTCATTTTGACCTCATTTAATGGGACACTTTTCTTCCAGGGATAGGAATATAATTATTTGGGCTCTGTCTTCACCCTGCCCTCACCCTGGCAGTTTGAAGATTACCACATAAATTCTCTTAAGGTCCTAGAAGTAGCTCTATCATAGAGAATTGCCACTGTAGTTATCAATCCCTGCTAATATGCTTCAATTTATACAAAACTAGCTAGCTACTCACCATGATAGTACATTTAGAGGCAGCTGGATAGTCCAATGGATAAATCACTAGATCTAGAGTCTGACAGATCTGAACTCGAATTCATCAGTGTCATGCTGGCCAAGTCAATCTCAGTTTCTCCATCTATAAAATAGGAATAATAATAGTCCCACCTTGTTGTGGGGACCAAATGAACTTTACAAACTTTAAAGTACTATGTAAATGCTAGCTAATTCTATGTAAATTATTTAGATTTTAACATAATTATTTACTTAGCAATAAGAAAAAAGTCAATAATAAACATTTATCTATTATAGCAAATGCAGGAATAACAGACACATCATAGTCCACATATAAGCTTGAGTCACATTCTCTCACTCTTGCATTCAATAGCTATAGGTGAGAGTGGGTCACACTCCTACAGAAATCTGCAAGGATTCACATGCATGAAAAAAAGATCCATGTGCTCTGAGTAACTCACAATTCTGAAAATATATACTTTAGTGTCTTCTAGTTTTGTCTCAGAGACTGTTTATAAAAATTCCTTGATAAACTTATGTATTAAATATATACTTCCATTTTTAAATTGAACTGATCCAAACTGAGATGAGACTAACACTGGGCATTAACGTGTCAATCAAACTAGACAGAACTACACTTCTCTGAGTATATGCTTCCAAACAGTTTCTCTGCTTAGCTATGATGAATAACAAAATTCTCATCTTCTTGCTATAATCAAATAAATTTCATTTTGTCTTGTGATCATTGACAATTTTAGTGACAATATTTTCCCTGTGATCTGCTTTGAAAAGATCCAGGTCTTCATATATGCAAGATAGAAGCACATTGCATCTCTTCATACACTCTCCAAATTTAGATTCAGACTGTTTCTCTCAGAACACTGATATATCTAAGCCACAAACATGTGAACTGTCCTTTATGTTGGAATAAGGGACCATCAGAAGGATGACCTCATAGGGATTTAGGGACAAAGAATTTAGTGGAGATGTTACAGTTTCTATGCATGTTACCTTTGCACAAAATACAGAATAAAGTGATTAAATAACTACATTAAGCGGAATAGCAAAATTTTGACTTCTCTTCCTTTCTGATAGCATTGGTTTTGTCTTGTATTGGTTTACCTGATTTTTCATCACATCTATAATATCTTTATTTCTTCATTAAATGAACTTCAGGTTTTGAAAAATAATATCCTGATACAGCAGTATATCCAACTTTTACCTCAAAGATAGATAAAAGCTTCTAATTTTATAGTTCTACCCCAATGATTTTAATTCCCTGAGGAAGAAAAATCAATTTGGGATTATGATCAAGGCAAACATCTTCCCAATGGACCTACACTGCCTGATGATGCAGAGTAACAGCCTTGGTTAATGTCCAAGTCTTTTGTTTTCTCATTTCTTGATTTATTCTTTGGCTACTATTCTATTTCTGAGAACACAGTTCTTTTCTCCTAAAAAGGCTGATGAGCAAGAACTGCTTTTCTCTCTCCAGAAGTGTAGATTTTTAGGATCCTCTTCTCTAGAAGAGCTTGAAAATATTTGAGATCCTCTCTTTAGGAGGTCTAAGAATTCTCAAATTTAGAACTTCTAATGAGGCAACCTTAAGATTAGGACTATAACCAAATCCTCTCTTTTCTTTCTAGAAGGCCTCCATAGTATGGTTTCCAAAAATGATATGGCCTTATCTTAAAAGAGTGGTAAATCAACTAATCAGAGAGTACAAATATGTATTGTGTCCCACCTTACCTATGAAAGCCATTCTTGGGGCTTTTCTCCAATATAACAACACCTACTTTTCTCTCGTGTCCAAATCTGTCTCTTCCATCCCCTGTACAAGCTGCTAACCCATCCCTACCTGCTTTGGGGTCTAATGGTGGTCTTTCAGGACAGCTGTAACACAATCATTACTACCAAGGTATCAATTGCAACATATGTATAGATGCTATAGGTAAAATTCCTAGCCTCATCCCCAGGATACTTTCCACCCCAAATCACTTTATGGCTATATTAAATTGCCCCTTGGAGAAGACCTGTGCTTTAGGGTATTGATTGCTGAGTAAGAGTCCTGCTTCACCTCTTTTTTGTTTTGGGTAGATCCAAGTAAGTCTCATTGTATGAGCAGGAATAAATGGGTAGTGATTTACATATCAGATGGAATTGCATTATGTTTTTCCCCAAACCTAACAGTCTTCTGAATTTCACAATTTCTGTTGAAGGTATCACCAGTCCTCAGGGTCTTAACCCATATTGTCATCGTTAATTTTTCACTCACCACAAATATCCAAGCAAATGCCAACTCTTGTCTTTGTCCTTACAACAATTCTTGCATCTCTGCCCCTCTCTACTTACAGAGTATCCCCTTAGTTCTGTTCTTCATCATCTCTTGCCTGGATTATTCCAAAAGCTTCCTATTTTTCTCCATGCCTTAAGTCTCCCCTGTGATTTTTCCAGGTCTAACCATGTCATTCTCCTAAAAATAAGCTCCAGTATCTCCTTATTACCTCTAGTCAAATATTATTTCATCCTTTATCTTTTTTTTCTTAAATTTCTATTTTTTGCATGAATTGCATAATGTTTATAATTATTAGCATAGTATTAGATATACATAATGTTAAATAAATAAGAATACACATGTTAAGGGAATACTTAGAATATTGGGTTTTCAAACTCTCTAGGAACCTAGTATTGTTCAGCAAATCCAGTTGGGCCAGTTTAAAATTCTACTAACCATAGTCTTCTCTCACAGTCTATTCAGATGATAGAGCTTAGGAACTGGCATAGGAAAGACCTAAGTTCAAAACTGATCTCAAACACTTCTAGCTGTCGATCCTGAGCACACTGGTTGCCTCAGTTTTCAACACAGTGGAAGATATATAAAATGACTATATTCTTCTTGATCTGTAATATTGCCATTTTTCTTTTAATCTTTGCCATTCTGAATAATATAAGCTTGAACTTCCAATTTTATATATATCTTACTATGTGCTGGGCACTGTTCTAAGTAGCACTTGTACAAATATTATTTCATTTGATCCCCACAACAATCATTCAAGGCAGGGATTATTATTGTCCTCATTTTACAATTGAGGAAACTGAAGCAACCTGTAAAAAAAATTGATAGCTTGGATTTCTCTTGCAAAGTTGTCTATTCATATCTTTTGACTGTTTATCATTTACTAGAGCTTTTGTTCTTATATGTGTCAATTCCTTTATGACTTGGTGATGTAATCTTTTTTTAGAGAAATTTGCTGCAAATATTTTTTTGGCCCACTTAACTACTTCCATTGTAATTCTAAAAGTATTTCTGGTATTAGTGTAAAAAGCCTTGCAATTTCAAAAATAAAATAAAAACTGTCCATTTTATATCCTGTGAGGATTTTTGTTTTGGTCCTTGAATCTTCATATTGTCTATTTTGATTCAAAACAGGCCTTCTTGTTTTGGTCAGGAACTCTTCCTTATCCATAATTGTAACTCTCATTTAATTTGTTGATGATATGACTTTTTAAACTCACATTGAGCTTAGGATGGCATATTATATAAGATGATCTAAGCCTAATTTTCCCCAAAGTGCTTCCCAATTTTCCCATAAGTTTCTCCCCTAAATAATGACTCCTTATCTCAGTAGTTTGTATTCTGGGGTTTATCAAACCTTCTGTTATTGTATTCAGTTGTTTGTGTGACATATATACTTGTTCTGTTCTATTGATCAATTTTTCTATTTTGAAACTAGTACTGAATTGTTTTGCTTTGGAATACAATTTGAGATTTGTTACAAACCAGGTATCTCTTTATGCTTCTAATTTTTAATCAGTGATCAGCTCTCTCAGGACTCATCTGAAAAGCAGAAAATGGCAAAAATGGATATTAGACTCTTCATGACCCTATTTGGGGTTTTCTTGCTAAAGAAACAGCATGAATCAGTGACTCTGATCCAAAAGGCCTAAATATCCCTAATCAGGTTCATTAGATTTTCGTCATTAATCTTCAGCAAAATATGGATGAGTTTATAGGATCAATGGGAATGTTCACAGTGTCCATAGGAAGACATAATCAAGATACTAACCAAGGAATTGCCTTTCTTTAAGCTCATCAAGGTGATGAACCCATTATATTTTTTCTTCCCTTCTCTTTTTTCCATTTCCTCCCCCATATTTTGACTGTTTTCCAATTAACACTGAGCATTTTTTTGAACTCTTTTTATAGTGGCAAAGATTGTTGTTGTCATTGTTTGTCTTTCATTCTTGAAGAGGACCATGACATCAGGGAAATGATGCCGTGACAGGCAAGTAAATAAGATTTAAGTGAGGGAGGAAAGTGCAAAGTCACCAGCCTGACTTTCTCCTCCAGGGCCATGTGGATCCAGGGGCAATGAAGACTAAAGGGGTGCCCATTAATTAGAGGCATATATAAAAAAATTATGGTATGTGAATGTAATGGAAAACTACTGTGATATAAGAAATAATGAAAGATTGTTTCAAAGAAGCCTGAGAAGACTTATATAATGAACTGATACAGACTGAGGGACCAGAATCAGATCTTCAAATTCTAATTCCTATGATAACAATGCTAATAGAGATATTGGAAGTATTTCCACTCTGAAGTCTTCTAGCAATTAGCAGTTTTCCTCTAGTCCTCCAAGAACTTGCATAAGATCCAGTTACTTTAGATCTAAGGAAACTCATTTAATACAAATGGCATTTATTATACCCCTTCCATGTGCAAGACAGTGTGCTAAGCCTTGGGAACACAAAGGCAAAAAAAAAAAGGGGGGGATATATCCTTTATACTTATGGAACTTAGATGTTACCTGAGGCTACAACATATAAACAGATACATTTATATGCTATAATCTGAGAAAGGAGAAGACACTAATAAGAGATGAGAAGGGGAACCAAGCTTTCTAAAAAATCTGAGTTTTTAAGAAGGCTAGAGATTCTAAGAACCTTTTTGATGGATCTCTGAAATTCAAATTTTAGCTCACATTTGCACAACACCTTAAGGTTTGTGAAGTGTTTCATTTGATTCCGCAATAACCCTATAAAGTAGATACTATTATCACCCTCATTTTATAGATGGAAAGAATTGGAATTCAGGTTCACACAAATCACAAATATCCAAGGAAAGATTTGAATTCCATTTCTCTTGATTCTAAGTCCTATGTTCATTCTAAGTCCTATGTTCTATCCTCTTCACTGGAGGTATAAAATACCTCACCTCATATTGAAGTACTAGTTGAACCATATTAAAATGTAATTGAGAGGAGCAGCTAGGTGGCGCAGTGTTTAGAGCACCAGCCTTGAATTCAGGAGGACCTGAGTTCAAATCCAGCTTCAAACACTTAACACTTCCTAGCTGTGTGACCCTGGGCAAGTCACTTAACCCCAGACTCAAAAAAAAAAAATGTAATTGAGAAATATTTAACAAAACAAATAAAAACAATAAAATGTAAATAATGTTAACATGTAGTAAGTATAGTTTAGTGACCTGCATTTCATTTTGAGTTTGACACCACTCCTCTGCTTCTCTGGTCCATTTGTGATCTTTTACTAGTTCTTCAAGGTTGGGTTTTTTATAAAAGTCATGGGAATCACTTATTACATTTGATAGATCTTTGTTAACATTTTGAAGAAACCAGCAAAGTAACCAATAATCTAATCTAATCCCCTTGGAATCATTCTATTTTATTCCTGATAGCCTTAGAATCAAATGTGACTTTATTATTTGCCTCTAGGCAGAGCTTGTCATGAAAGGATCCTTGACTAGGACTACTCAAAGCAGCTGGTGTGATCAAATTGACCCCTGGAAGCAAATTTTGACCCATCCTAATAATTATCCCCTAGTTTATCATTTGGCAAATGGCAAACACTAACTTGTATTCCAGTGCCTGGAAATAGCTAATTCATATCACATGGGGTTCAGCTTGATTTGGTTAGTTAAGAATGGTCCCTAAAGAATACTCTGAATTTGGGAAGGAAATCTGAAGATTTGTGGGGAATAAAGAATTACAGCACCATTTTCAAAAACTTAAACAAAAGTTCCTAAACAAAACCTAACTTCTCAATCACCTAAGAAAATAAATTAACAAATTGGACAAGGCACTAAACCAATGGAACAAGAACAAACATTGCTAAGGTAAATGATTTATATCAAAGGTAAAAGTATACTTCAACAGTGGATGATCCCATTTCAACAGGTGATGTCAATGTTTATATCATTTGGCCAAAATAGATATGGCATAAGGGTGTCTAGGCTGGAAGGAGCTGTTCTCATTGGTATGTGGAACAGAATGAATACATCCTAGGTCTTGGGCATATTGCAATTCTGGTATCTTTGGAAAGAAAAAAAAAAAACCTCATGAAAAGATTTATTACCAGTGGCCATTTTTGGCAACAGATGAATATCTCAATAAGAACAAAAATACTATACTCAAGCTTCTTGAGGTTTTGGTTTGGCCTGCTTCTAATCATGACTCTGAATGCTGGCCTTCAAAATAACACAATCACATTGAGTTAGTCTCTTTTGACTTGTTATGGAACATATGTTGGAAAAAACAGTATGTGGGTGTAAAGCAATTGGGACTAAAAAGAATGCTATTTAGGCAGATCCAAGAAAGAACACTAGAGTTCTGGTCATGTAAAGAGGGTGATTATCTGGACAAAGTGCTTTTACTTGGCTACATATAAGAACAATAGTCCAACTAGCATGAAGAGAAAGGAATAGGATGTGTGTAATGAGCTTGCCGATTTGGACTCCTCACTTCCTAAAGTACTCACTCTCTCCTTGTTGAAAGAATTCTTGCTTTATATTCACATCATAGCTCAAAGTATTCAACTGTTATTTCTCTTCTCCATATAATCTGTTTAAAATAAGTGATGATAGATGATTACACCAATATAGATTGATGTTTGTTATTTCATCCCCATCATGGTATTGACAAAGAGCAGACCAGTATGATAGATAGAGGACAAGAGTCTATCCACTCAAGAACACCTGGGATCACATAATACATCTGATACTTTATCACTCTTGGCTGGGAAGATGTCTTCTGGTTAAATGAAATTTAATCAGTACATTGCTTGAGGCTCATTAGCAACAGTGCTCTAAGTCAGCTTATCTATTAGCATCAATACTCTAAAAGAAGTTGCCAGAAATCCTCTAGGAATATGACCTACCAATATGACTAGGTTTAGGGAATTAGTCTCAGAAGGTGTGCTAAAAGTGCAAGAAACATTATGAGTAACATTGCAGAAATGTGGTGCTAATAAATTCCCACTAAAGTTCAATATATTTAAAAGGGAGCAATGTATTTAAAAAGAATAAGAAAAGTAGAGAATTATTCTCAAGAGAGGGTAGAATAGAGCCCTTCAGTAACCAACACTTAAATCCTGATGGAGACAACTTTTGTCTTATTTTCTTTTGCTTTTAGAAATAGAGTATAACCATACACCAAGGTCAAGTCAAAATAGGTTCATGACCTAGGAATAAAGAATGAGATTATAAATAAATTAGAGGAACATAGGATAGTTTTACTTCTCAGACCTGTGGAAGAGGAATGAATTTATGTCCAAAGAAGAACTAGAGATCATTATTGATCACAAAGTAAAAAACTTTGATTATATCAAATTGAAAAGTTTTTGTACAAACAAAACTAATGCAGATAAGATTAGAAGGGAAACAATAAACTGGGAAAACATTTTTACAGTCAAAGGTTCAGATAAAGGCCTCATTTCCAAAATATATAGAGAATTGACTCTAATATATAAGAAATCAAGCCAATATCCAATTGATAAATGGTCAAAGGATATGAACAGACAATTCTCGGATAAAGAAATTGAAACTATTTCTAGTCATATGAAAAAATGCTCCAAATCATTATTAATCAGAGAAATGCAAATTAAGACAACTCTGAGATACCACTACACACCTGTCGTATTGGCTAGAATGACAAGGACAGGTAATGCAGAATGTTGGAGGGAATATGGGAAAACAGGGACACTGATACATTGTTGGTGGAATTGTGAATACATCCAGCCATTCTGGAGAGCAATTTGGAATTATGCCCAAAAAGTTATCAAACTGTGCATACCCTTTGACCCAGCAGTTTTGCTACTGGGTTTGTATCCCAAAGAGATCTTAAAGAAGGGAAAGGGACCTGTATGTGCAAGAATGTTTGTGGCAGCCCTCTTTGTGGTGGCCAGAAACTGGAAACTGAGTGGATGCCTATCAATTAGATATTGGCTGAATAAATTGTGGTATATGAATATTATGGAATATTATTGTTCTGTAAGAAATGACCAACAGGATGATTTCAGAAAGGCCTGGAGAGATTTACATGAACTGATGCTGAGTAAAATGAGCAGGATCAGATCATTGTATACTTTAACAACAATACTATATGATGATCAATTCTGATGGACGAGGTCATTTTCAACAATGAGATGAACCAAATCAGTTCCAATAGAGCAGTAATGAACTGAACCAGCTACACCGAGCAAAAGAACTCTAGGAGATGATTATGAACCACTAAATAATTTCCAGTCTCTCTAATTTTGTCCGCTTGCATTTTGGATTTCCTTCACAGGATAATTGTACACTATTTCAAAATCCAATTCTTTTTGTACAGCAAAACAACTGTTTGGTCATGTATACATATATTGTATTTAATTTATACTCTAGCATATTTTACATGTATTAGTCAACCTGCCATCTGGGGGGGAGAGGGAGGGGAAAAATTGAAACAAGGGCAATTGTCAGTGTTGTAAAATTACCCATGCATATATCTGGTAAATAAAAATTATTAATTAAAAAAAATTGAGTATAGCAAGAAGATCTGCATATATAGGATCCCTATAAACTCTTCATTTATAAGTGCTTCAGAGAGCATACTACTGGATTTTGAATAATGATCTAATGAGTGATTGAAGAAATATTGAGATAGAAGAGAATTTAAAAATTAATGGGACCATAATGTATCATTTTATGCTATGCCTCATTTTACAAATGTAAAAACTGATGTCCAGGGAGTTTAAATGACCTCCCTAAGGTTGTACAGATTAGCAGAAAAAACAGTATCCAAATATAAGTCCTGTAGGGTCTAAACCCAGTGCTCTTTCCACTATACTATTCTAAGCCCTGACACATAAGTTCCCAGGCTAATGAATTTAGCACAACAGTGATTTTTATACAGTTGTTTCATAATACTCATTATCAAAATGATAAATAAGTGACACATAAATTGATGCAGTCAAATAAGTAAAGTTAAGCAAAAAACATACACAAAGTCTACAACAATGTAAATGAAAAGAAAAGCAATCACAAAACAATGTAAAAGTGAATGTATGATAGTACAAAGAACAAGTAATCATAGTTTGATGGAAGAGATTTAGGAAGGCAACTCCACACAAACACTTCTGTTTTCCACAGGTGTGGAATATTGCATCAGTTTTCAGATTTTTTAGATTCATTTATTGATTTCACTAATCATTTTTTCTCTTTTTCTTTCTTAAAATATTTTTGATATGTAGGATCCTTCTTTGGGAGGAGAAATGGAGATAGAAAAGGAAATTTAGGTGATATAAATCAGACATCAATAAAAATTTGTTTTAAAAAAACACAAATGTTTTTGAATGTCTCTCTCAACAAGGCAATGAATGCTGTTGTAGTTTTAAGAACCAAATGCAATGTTGACAAAAGCATCTTGAGCTGCTAGTTTGAAAGACAGTTGAGAAATTACTTATTACAAATTGCTTCTCCCTATGGAGTTAGGAAGAAAATACGTGTTATGTGATCTATGAGAATCTGTGAAGAATATGTATAGAAAATAGAGGAGGTGACATGAAAATTTTTTCTCATCAAAACTGTCATAAAATATGTTATAAAGAAATGTTACAAATAAAATTCTAAAAACAGTTTTTGAGAAGCTGGCAAGAATAGTATATTAGAAAGACTGTTTCCTATGATTACTGAAGAGAAAAAAAAAGATTAATCCGGGTTATTTCCTAAGAGACTATATTTAACTTTTATCTTGAGGGAAAAAAAATGAAGAATATTATTCTGATACTTTAATCAATATCTGGAAGAAATTTAATGGTGTGAAACTGAGTTTCCAGTCAAATAAAAAGTAATTATCTATTGTTATACTGAGGGTTTGAGGTGATTTGGGCTATGATGTTTGTCATGGTCAAAATATTATAAATTATTATATATGTCTTTGCTTTATTATTTCTTTCATTTATTAATACACACACATACATATATTCAATGATGTTGACATATATTTAATTATAGGGAGATAGGAATAACCACCTATGGAAAAGTTAATTCATTCAATATTTAATATTGAATGAATGAGGATTGAGACTTGAGATAATTAATTAATAAGAAAAAAGTTGCAAATTATTTATGAAAAACAAATTATCCAAACATATCTCTGTAGCAGGCAGGGATTATATTAATATCTTAGTATTATTCTAGTAGGATAATACTAAGGAGGATAAAAGTAAATCAGAGAATGAGAGAAGTGGCACACTGAAGAGTGATTTAAAAGATCAGATATCTTCATATTATTTTATAACAAAAGGAGACATGTCTATCCTTTCCAACTTGCTGCTCATGTGTTCCTATTGTTTCTCTCAGAATGTAAGCTCTTTGAGGATAGTCACTGTTTTGTTTTTGTCTTTGGGTCCCCATCCAAAACTTTGTAATTTTAACCACCAGTAAGTGCTGACATCTCTTTAAAATAAACTATTTGGACATGATGGTAGAGGTTCATTCCAGCTCTATAATCCTAGGAATCCTTTTGTAGGCTTAAAAATCTCTTTGAAACTGAATCTGTTCTTTAAGTTTAGATAGGAAAGAAAATATAGAATAAAGGAAACAACATAATACTTGGAATTAGAGCATCTAGGTTTCAGTTCCAACTCCACTCAATAATCCCTAGCATTTATGTAGGACTTGGAATGTTGCAAAGAGTCTTAAGCTAATTTAAATAAATTGTCTCATTTGATCCTTATGGCAATCTTGTAAAGTAGGTACCAGGGATGTGGGATAGAGTTTGGACTTGTGATTTCATTCATGCAGAGAATTCCCAATATGAAAACTCCTATTACTAAATGTAGGTCATCAATTTGCTTTTAACCTTTTAACCAGTGGCCCAAGACACCAAAAAATTAGTAGTTGTTGTTTTTTTTTTTTAATCTGTGGTCACTCAGTTGCTGTATATCAAAGCCAACACCATGATCTTCCTAATTCTGAATGCTACCAAGCATGATTAATCAATGATAACTTGTAATTTGTTAATTAGAAACAAATTATCTGAATATATTCCTGTATCAGGCAAGAATTAGGAAGGAGAAAAGGAATCAGAGAACAATTAAAGTGGCAGGCTGAGGAATGACAGATCCTCATTTTATTGTCTTATAGAAGGGGACATGCTTCCTCTCAAGAGAGATTTAACAGTTACCATTATTTCCATTTTATAAGTGAGGAAATTCTGACTTAAAAGAGTTTAAGTAACTTGCCCATGATTATAAAATCAGTACCATATAAAGGATTTGAATCTAGTCCCTCTGACTTCAGTGATGACACTTTAATTACTATATTTGCAATTTACTATCTGTGTGACTATGAACAGATGCAACCCTTTTAGGCTAAATGGGAATAATTATTTCTAAAGCTATGTATCTTTCTTCCCAATTTCTATCTTACTGTGAAAAGGACAAGATCTGGACCCATATTCCCCATTAAAGAGATCACCTGGATGGGAAAACTCCCTCTACAAATAAAGATCAACTAACTCTTCAGCTCATAGTGCTAGAGAGGATATCAAGAGGTTAAATGACTTACCCAAGGTCACACAGCTATTAGCTGTCAGAAGTAGGACTTAAAAGCTAGATCCAACTGGCTCTGAGTCTAGCTCACTGTTTACTATCCCAGGCTGCTATTTAGTCTATTCCCTGTCATGCAAACATAAGATCTTATATTATCCACACATTTGGGTTTTATTCAATGGAGGCATTCTTATATTTAAGTCTGCACTGGAAGATTGTCTTCATATTTAGATGGCATAAAAATGCCTGTTATAATAAAAGATTATTTATTGTTTCTATTGGTTCTTTGTATTCTTATTATGGTTTTACAATTGGCAGTTAAAAATGCAGTTGACTACAAATGATCCAAATGTCTTAGAGATCAGCTATGGTATTAATTTGGTTTAATATTAATGTTCTGGACATTATTCATGGCAAGGTTAAAAATATCATAAAAATCAAATGAAGTACATATGTTTTAGCTAATTTTTGAACAAACAATTTGGCCATTAAAAAATTCTTTTTGAAAAAAATTATATGACCCAGAGAGTCCATTCTCATAGTGAAATTAAGTATGAGTTAAGAGCATGTTCTAAATGGAGTAGTTCTTTAGAAGATCAAGACTTGTCATTTATTAAGCTTAAAATTAATCCAGTTTAACTGAAAGCAGGTCAAAAAGGCACTTGAAAGTAGGAGAAAAGTATTGGTTTTGGATCATTTTAATGCTAAAACACACATTCAGATGATTTACAAAAGACAAACTAACAATTTGTTCACCAATATTCTGCCAACTCTGATATTAAAGAAGCAGCATATTATCCCATGAAAAATAAAAATGGTTTTAGATGTAACCTGAGCCTGTTTTTCAAACCAGAAAAATTGTGCAAGGCAAACATGTTCTGATTTATAATAGACTTGTTTCATTGGACCCATGGTGCTTCTGTCTGTCAAGCCCACTTGTAGCAATATCCATCTCAGTAAAAAGCAATGATCATGCAGATTCTACTTAGCCAACAGCAACACAAAATTTTCTACATTGATGTTAAGGATTTGGCTCACCTTGGACCCAAAGAAACTTATAGGAATTAAGAATTTAATCATTCCATTCTTTTTTTTCTAATCTTCTTTTCTTGCTTCCCTCTATCCTTCCTTCCCCTTTTCTCCCTTCCTCCCTTCCTTCCCTTTCTTCCCTTCCTTCCTTTTCTTTCTTCCTTCCTTCCCTTCTTCCTTCCCTTTTTTCTTTCTTCCTTCCCTTCTTCCCTTCTTCCTTCCTTTCTTTCTTCCCTTCTTTCTTCCTTCCTTCCTTCCTTCTTTTCTTTCTTTCTTTCTTTCTTTCTTTCTTTCTTTCTTTCTTTCTTTCTTTCTTTCTTTCTTTCTTTCTTTCTTTCTTTCTTTCTTTCTTTCTTTCTTTCTTTCTTCCTTCCTTCCTTCCCTTCTTCCCTTCTTTCTTTCTTTCTTTCTTCCCTTCTTCCTTCCTTCCTTTCTTTCTTTTCTTTCTTCTTTCTTTCTTTCTTCCCTTCTTTCTTTCTTCCTTCCCTTCTTTCTTTCTTCCCTTCTTTCTTTCTTCCTTCCCTTCTTTCTTCCTTCCTTCCTTCCTTCCTTTCTTTCTTTCTTTCTTTCTTTCTTTCTTTCTTTCTTTCTTTCTTTCTTTCTTTCTTTCTTTCTTTCTTTCTTTCTTTCTTTCTTTCTTTCTTTCTTTCTTTCTTTCTTTCTTTCTTTCTTTCTTTCTTTCTTTCTTTCTTTCTTTCTTTCTTTCCTTCTTTCTTTCTTCCTTCCTTCCTTCCTTTCCTTCCCTTCTTCCTTCCTTCCTTCCTTCCTTCCTTCCTTCCTTCCTTCCTTCCTTCCTTCCTTCCTTCCTTCCTTCCTTCCTTCCTTCCTTCCTTCCTTCCTTCCTTCCTTCCTTCCTTCCTTCCTTCCTTCCTTCCTTCCTTCCCTCCTTCCTTTCTTGCTTTCTTGCTTTCTTTTTCTTTCTTTCTTCCTCCTAGTGTGCTCTTTTTCAATAGGGAGGGGAAAGAAGAATAAATATTAGGCAGAGGGTGAGAGGACCTCATTATTATACTTTCACATTCTACTGTAATTTCTCCTCAGAGTGATTCTCCATTCTAACTTGAGCTAACCTCACCCAGATTACCCACCAGGCTAATGGGATCTGTCCTCAAGATTACTGTTCTCTCAGCCAGCACAGCAATTTGAAAGTGAAATTTTGAGTCCAATTTTGTTGTTCAAGGTTAGTAAAAGCACACTGAAAACTACTTCTGGCATCCAGAAACCAGTGAACATATTGTGAGGGATGCATACCTTCTTATATGCATGAGTAAATAGTAGAAGGTAATTAGCACTGTGAATATCTGGTTCACTTGTTCCTCCTACACACAGGTCCCTGTAATATGAATAATATTAATTTGTAGAATTATTTAGATCCAAAAAGTATTTTAAACTACTTGACTTAAAAAAAAATCATATCTTAAAAATAACTATTTTAAGCCAAATAGGTAGATAAACAGATTTATAATGAGAAACTTACTAATAAAGGAATTCCTTAGAATTCCTTTATTATTTTTATTATTATTTATGCAATATTATCTGCCTATTGTATATCCACTTGGAGACCTGAAATCAAAGCATATCTGTTCTCGGATAATGCTCTGATATTAGCTATGTGATTGTGGCCAAGTCATTTAATTTCTTTGAATCTCAGTTTTCCCATCTCTAAAATTATTATTATTATTTTTTTTTTTGCCAAATCTATTGTTCTAGCATCTACTTCACAAAGTTTTAAGAATCAGTAGTAATGGCTGACATCTCTATAGGCTTAAAGAGACAAAATCATAGCTTCACAGATTTAGAACAGGAAAGGAGCTCACTAGCTTTCTAGTCCTACTGTGCTCATTGTACAAATGGTACTGAGGACCAGAGGGTCAAATGATTTATATAGCAAACCACACTATATACACATATGTATATATATATATATATATATACACATATATATGCACACACATATATATATACATATGTATATATACACACATATATATACATAAGTATATATATACACATATATATACATATGTATATGTACACACACATACACACACACACATATATATATATATATATATATATACATATGTATATATAAAATCTTATTTAAGCCTCACAAAATTCTAGGAAATAGGCTTTACATATACTTTTCTTCCCAGTTTATAAAATGAATAACTCAGGTACAGAAAATTCAAATGATAGCTAGTGTCAGAGGCAGAATTCAAATGAAAATTTTCCTGACCTTGTAACATACTGAAGATTAAACCAAGCAACTTCTCATATTAAACTAGAGATGATATATGTAAAGTCCTTTGAGAGGGAGAGAAAGAGGGAACAAACATTAAGCACGTATTGTGTGCTAAGCATTTTACATATATCTCATTTGATTTCACTTATATAATTATATATGTCAAATATTAGTAACCTTCCCATTTTAAAAATAAGAAATTTAAGAAGAGAAAAATCAAGAGTTTTAGAATTCTGGAAGGAAAGATCCTGCTTAGAAGAAATTATGCATCTGACTCCTTAGAAAGGAAAATCTGAAGACTCTTCAACAGATTTAGACTTTCATTTACAATGTTATGTGGTACTGTGCTTGTTGAATAAAGGAATGTGAGTTTTTCTCACTTAATGTGGTGAATTATATTATTTATTCATAGAATGTTGGGGCTGGAAGAAATCTGAAGATCATCTAATCTAACTTGGTATTGGAAATGAGGAAACTGATCTCCTGAGAGGTTAAGCAATTTGTCCTAGATCACATGGCTGACTAATGACAGAACTGGGACCGGAACTCAGATTTCTTGGTTCTTAGTCTACTGTCCATTCCACTAATATGACCCTGCTTTTCTGTCTCATTTTAAGGTATTCCTCTCTCAAACTGACTTTTTCTTTTTTCCTTCTGGTAATGGATCAAAGGATAGCATCCAAATTGTAAACTGATGTTACCTCAGGGCATTTAAGCAATATTTGGGGGAGGGCAAAAATGAAAAGGAAAGGGGAAAAAATACCCACCCTTGAACAATTGTTATTTCAATGAGTAAAGCCTCTGAGGCTGCAGAGCCATTCCTTTGTAGGACCAAGGAAGATAGATCATTTGGCTATTCACATAATCAACTTGTGGATAAAAGTGTGTTTATACAGCTGGATAACTCTATAAGGAGCCAGAGCTGAAAACTGGCTGCTAGCAAAGTGTTGGCAGGCACAAGCCCTTTACATATGTTTCCTGTTAAAGAGGATGGACTATACTAATGCTGTCTCTCTCTCTCGTCTCAGAGTCCATGTGCCTGTGTATCATCCCAGGTCACCAGGTGATGACAGCCAAGTCACTTGGTAACACATCCTAAGGGTGTTTTCAGATTTGCTCTCATCTGTGATTTGAAAGCAACATTTTGAATTCAATTTTGTTGAGTCAGGTTATTAAAAGCACACTGAAAACTTTGGCTCCTAAGCTAGGCTCCAGTTATGCAATTAAAAAAGAAGTCTTGGAGAACAGGTCAGTTCTCACTATTCCAGTCCCCTAGCCCCTTGATTTCATTTTTTTTTTTTTCCTTTCTGGTTGAACAGAATCTTTAGGAGAAAAAAAGGTGCCCTTGATATCTGAAGGAAGGCAAAATACTGTGTGGGGTTCCTCTGTAGCATTTTAGCTACTTTGACAAGGAGATTGAAAAATGTCTGGAGTCCTGTATTCAAAATCAGATTCATGGAGAGCATGAAAGTTTGAGATTAACAAGGGGATATAGCTGGACAGAACATATGTTCTGGAATTGAAGAAAACTAGATAAAGATGAGGACTGGACAGACTAACTAACCTTTAAAATATTGCCTCCCTGCACAGAAAACACTAAATGAAACACTAAATAAGCTCATTTATAGTCTCATTGGAGAAATGTGAAAGCTTCTCCTGAGACAACTCCTTAATCAGCAAGAAGCAATCAATCTCTGTTCCCACTCCATATGAAATAATAAGAGAAGATTCCAAACGCTTTATATTTTAAAGTATTCTGAAACTGTTCAAGTCAAGTTATTCCCCAATTAAAGGGAATAAAATGAAAAGAAAATAGACAAAATATAGATAAAACAATGCTTTTATCATTAGGGTAGGAAGAGAAGGAAGTAGGGCAAAAGTCAGGTTTTTCAATCTTTTCCATCTAGTCTAAACCCCTATTGAAGAGTTCATTTTTAGGACTGACCTAAGTGGTTACCACAGAAGTGGTTAAGAAGTTTAGAACAAGGAAGCTCAGAACAGGGGTAGTTTTGGGGTAGAAAATAATGATTTTTATTTTGGGAATGCAAAATTGAAATGCCTCAAAGACAAACAGGTTTAAATAACTAATAGGCAATTGACAATATAAGGCTGGAACTCAGGTGAGAGACTAGGGCTAGATTTATAGATGTGATAGTCCCCTGCATAGAGATGCTTAGTTAATCTTTGGGAGTTTATAAAGTCACCAACCAATAAATAAACATTTAATAAGTCAATACTATGTGCCAATCTTTTTTGGGGGTATTTTTTATCAGTAGTACTTTGTTTTTCCAATTAAATGTAATGATAAAAACTATCATTAAAAATAAAACATCATTTTTGTAAATTTTTGAGTTCCAAATTTTTTTTTTTCCCTCTCTTAAATCCAGATTATTTTATTTATTTATTTTTTTTTTTTGCAACAAAATCCAGAAAGTCTGGCAATTCATTGAACATTTTTTTTTCCCATTCAGGATTATGCTTAGCTTTACTGAATATATTTTTGGCTGCACCTCTAGTACTTTTGCTCTTCAATATATAGTTTTCCAAGACCTGTAGCCTCTTAATATAGTCAGTGTTAGGTATTATGTGATTCTAATTATGGCTTTGTCATATTTGACTTGTTTTTCTGTTGTTGCTTATAATATTTTCTTCTTGATCTGGGAGTTTCTGAATTTAGCTATGATATTCTTGTAGGTTTTCCTTGTAGAATCTCTTTCAAATGGTGATTGGCAATTTTTTTTCCTATTTCTACTTTTTCTTTATACATTTAATTTCTTTCTCTTCTCTTCATGCTACTATTTCGGGATTTATCTAGATAATAGTTGAGAGAAGGGTTATCTTTGCTGTAGTCTTATAATGCAAAAACTTCTATGATATCCCCATTGCATATTGTGCTTTTTTTGTTTGTCTGTTTTAGGTGAACATTTTCATATAAAAATATTCCTTTATGCTTATACTTTGTAAAGATTTAAGCATAAATAAATGTTGTTTTCTGCATTTACTGAGATAATCGTGTCATTTAGGATAGTTTTTTTTTTTAAATATGTTTAATTGTGTAGATTGTTGTCCTAATGTTGCATGAAAGTTACTAAACTGACCAGTTAGGCCTGGCCCAAAATTTATATCTCTTTCTCAATCCTCTATTTATTATTTCTGGTTCAATAGTGAAACCAGATTCCTCATTTCTTTTATTCCTCCTAGACTCTCTTGAATATTACTCTAATACTTATCACAAATGATACTTTATTATCCACATCAGTGCTGATTCCTTCACTATTCTAAAGCCAATCTCTGAGTCAAATAATTTCATATTGAAGTACTCTCAAAAGGAGGTTCACAGAATGGTGGGCAGCTTTATTTCCCCCTTCAACCTTGGATACATAGCTGTGGCTACTGCTTTTTCCTCTTTCAATTTCTCAATTACCCCCTGTTCCTCATACTAACTATGAAATTGGACATACATTTTCATATATGGCCAATATCCTTAGTTATTTTGATTATACATATTTGTTATTAAGGAAAGCTTCTTTTTAAACTTGGAGCTAAGTAAGTGGGGAGTGCTAGATATGAAATTTTAAAAGATGAAGCACATTAATAGTTTCATTGATATATAATATAGAATCTATATGATTTTTAGAAAATAATTCTGTTTGTTCTGTCATTTCACTGCATCAGTTCATATAAGACTTACCATAAATCTTGACATTCTTCACATTTGCTATATGCTATGACATAATAATGTCCTATTACATCAATATGCCAACATTTCTTTAGCCATTCTCCAATTCATGATCATCCAATTTATTTCCAATTCTTTGTTATCACAAAATCACTTATAAAATTATTTTCATATATAAAAGTATATTTTAGTATTTTTTTCTTAATTTGATGATCAGGGGTACATGTATAGCAACAGAATCTCTATATGAAAAAGTTATGAACATTTTAATTACTTTTCCCCTCAAAATTCTAGACCGTTTCCTATAAAAGTTTGACCAATTCAACAGATACATCACATTTGCTTATATTATATTGATATGTCTATCTTCCTGAAGTCTTACCTTCTTGTTCTTCTTTGGAAATTTGGGGTGTCAAGTGAAACCTCATAGTTGTTTATATTTTTATTAGTAATAATTTGGAATAAACTTTTACAAGATTATTAATGGTTTTCAATTTTCTTTTAAGTTACTGTTTGTTCATATCTTTTGACCATATTTTTTTGCTGAAGGAATATATATATATATATATATATATATATATATATATATATATATATATATGTTTATATATATAAATGCCTACATGAATTAATGAATGAAAGCAATGTGCTAAATGCCAGGGATACAAATATAAGAGCAAAGATAATCCCTGCCTTCTAGGATCTTATATTCTTTTAAAAATTTCAATAATGTTTTATTTTCCCCAAATTACATGTAAAAACAATTTTTAACTTTCATCCTTTTTTAAAAATTCTGAATCCTAAATTCTCTCTCTCTTCCTTTATCCCTCCCTGAGAAGGCTGGCAATTTGGTATAGATTTACATGTGCTAATAAGTAAAATATTTCCATATTAGTCATGTTATGAAGGAAAATACAGCATGCCCAAAAGCTCCCCCACCAGAAAAAATCATAGAGAAAATAAAGTGAAAAATGGTATACTTTGATTTGTAAACAGCATTTTTCATTATGAGTCTTTTGGAATTGTCTTGGATCATTGTATTAATGAGAATAGTTGTTATTCCCAGTTATCATCATATAATCTTGCTGTTGTTATATTACTTGTACAATATTCTTCTGATTATGTTCACTTCAGTTTGTATTAATTCATAATTCCATCTTTTTTTCTGAAATTATCCTGCTTCTCATTTCTTATAGTATTATAGCATTCAATCACAATCATATATCACAACTTGTTCAGCCATTCTCCAATTGATGCTCAGCCCTTCAATTTCTAATTATTTGCCACCACAAAAAGAACTGCTATAAATATTTTTGTTGAAGTAAGCCTTTTCCCCTTTTTGGGGGAATAAATCTCTTTGGAATATACACTTAGTAGTGGTATTTCTGGGTCAAAGGGTATGAACAATTTTATAGTCCTTTGGGCATAGTTCCAAATTATTCTGTAGAATGGATGGATCATTTAACAACTCCACCAACAGTCATTAGTGTCCCAGTTTTCCCATATTCCCTACAACATTTATCATTTTCCTTTTCTGTCATATTTGTCAATCTGATAGGTGTTATGTAGTACTTCGGAGTTGTTTTAATTTACATTTCTCTAATTAATAGTAATTGAGAGCAGTTTTTCATATGACTATAGAAAACTTTGATATCTTCATCTAAAAACTGCCCATTTGTATCCTTTGACCATTTATCCGACAATTATGATCTTAGGACTGTTATTTTTTATTTTATTTTTTAATTAAGGTTTTTTATTTTCAAAATATATACATGGATAATTTTCAATATTCACTCCTACAAAACCCTGTGTTCTAATTTTTCTCCTCCCTTTCTCCATCCTTTCCCCATTAGGCAAGTGATCCAATATTTGTTAAACATATGCAATTTCTTTATACATATTTTCACATATATCATGCTACATAAGAAAAATTAGATCAAAAAGGAAAAAAAAAGAGAAAGGAAAAAAAATGCAAGCAAACAACAACAAAAAGAGTGAAATACTATATTGTGGACCACATTTAGTTCCTACTGTCCTCTCTCTGGGTACAGATGGCTTTCTTCATGACAAGCCCATTAGAAATGGTTTGAATCATCTCATTGTTGACAAGAGCCATGTCCATCAAAATTGATCGTATAACCTTACTGTTGCCATGTATAATTATCTTCTGATTCTGCTCATTTCACTTAGCATCAGTTTATGTAAATCTCTCCCAACCTCTCTAAAATCATCCTGCTGATCATTTCTTATAGAACAATAATATTCCATAACATTCATATAACATAACTTGTTTAGCCATTCTCCATTGATGGGCATCCACTCAGTTTCCAGTTTCTTGCCACTATAAAAAGGGCTGACACAAACATTTTTGCACATATGGGTCCTTTTCTCATTTTTATGATCTCTTTAGGATACAAGCATAGTAGAAATACTATTGGATCAAAGGGTATGCACAGTTTGATAGTCTTTTGGGCATAATTCCAAATTGCTCTTCAGAATGGTTGAATCAGTTCACAACTCCACCAAAAATGCATTAGTGTCCCAGTTTTCCCACATCCCCTCCAACATTCATCATTTATCTTTTCCTGCTCATATTAACCAATCTAAGAGGTGTGTAGTAGTACCTCAGAGTTGTTTTAATTTGCATTTTTCTAATCAATAGTGATTTAAAGCATTTTTTCATGACTAAAAAATGGTTTCAATTTCTTCATCTGAAAATTGCCTATTCATATCCTTTGATCATTTATCAATTGGAGAATGGCTTGAATTCTTATACATTTGAGTCAATTCTCTATATATTTTAGAAATAATGCCTTTATGAGAACCCTTGAATATAATTTTTTCCCCAGTTCATAATACTGTCTGCATTGGTTTTGTTTGTACAAAAACTTTTTAACTTAATATAATCAAAATTATCCATTTTGTATTGTGGCATATTCAAGTTTTCTTTTGGCCACAAATTCCTTTCTTCTCCACAGATCTAAGAGGTAAACTAATATTAAACCAGACCTGCATTCCCAGTGTAAATCCAACTTGGTCATGGAGTATTTTCCTGGGGATAATTTGCAATAATCTCTTTGATAATATTTTATTTAAGATTTTTGCATCAATATTAATTAGGGAAATTGGTTTATAATTTTCTTTCTCTGTTTAGACTCTACCTGATTTAGGTATCAGCACAATATCTGTATCATAAAAAGAATTTGGTAGGATCCCATCTTTCTCTATTTTTCCAAAAAGTTTGCATAATATTGGGATTAATTGTTTTTTAAATGTTTGGTAGAATTCATTTGTAAATCCATCTGGCTCTGGAGATTTTTTCTTAGGGAAATGATTAATAAAATTTTTCAATTTGTTTTTTGAAAAATGTGACTATTCATCCAACTCACTTCCAGTTGATCAATGATGGACAGAAATAACTATACCCAGAGAAGGAACATTGGGAAGCGAATGTAAATTATTAGCACTACTGTCTATCTACCCAGGTTACTTATACCTTCGGAAGCTAATAATTAATGTGCAACAATAAAAAGATATTTACACACATATATTGTATCTAGGTTATATTGTAACACATGTAAAATGTATGGGATTACCTGCCATGGGGGGAGGGAGTGGAGGGAGGGAGGGGATAATTTGGAAAAATGAATAAAAAAAAAAAAAAAGAAAAATGTGACTATTCTATTAATTTGTTTTCTCCTCTCTTAATCAGGGAAATCTATATTTTTGTAAATATTCCTTCATTTCACTTAGATTATCATATTTATTGCCATACAGTTGGACAAAAATAGTTCCTAATTATTGCTACAAGTCCCTCTTCATTGGCAGAAAGTTCATCCTTTTCATTTTTGATGCTAACAATTTGATGTTCTTCTTAACTTTTCCTGATTAAATTAATTAAAGGTTTTTTTATTTTGTTAATTTTTTCATAAAATCAACCCTTAGTTTTGTTAGTTCAATAGTTTTTTTTTTTTTAACTTTCAAATTTATTAACCTCCCCTTTTATTTTCAGAATTTCAAATTTGGTATTCATTTGGACTTAAATTTTTTTTTTCTAGCTTTTTTAAGTGGCATGCCAATTGGTTGATCTTCTCTTTCTCTATTTTATGCAAATAAGTATCTAGTGATATAAAATTTCCCCTAACAACTGCTATAGCTATATCAAATAAATTTTGGTATGTTGTTTCATTATTGTCATTCTCTTGGATGAAATTAACAATTGCGTCTATGATTTGTTGTTTCACCCACTCATTCTTTAGGATCAGATTATTTAGTTTCCAATTAATTTTTGATCTATTTTTCCCTGGCTCTTTATTACATGTGATTCTAAATTCATGATGAAAAAGATGCATTTACTATTTATGCCTTTCTGCATTTGATTTTGAAGTTATTATGCCCTAATATATGATTTTTATAGGTTCCATGAACTGCCAAGAAAAAAGTATACTCCCTTCTATCTCCATTCAATTTTATCCAAAGATCTTTCATACCTAACTTTTCTAAAATTCTGTTTACCTCACTTCTTTCTTATTTATTTTGTGATTCAATTTATCTAATTCTGAGAGAGCAAGGTTGAGATCCCTCACTAGTATAGTTTTGCTGTCTTTTTTTTTTTTTTAACTCTCTTAATTTCTCTTATAGGAATTTGGATGCTATACCACTTGGTGCATATGTTTATTATTAATATTACTTCATTATCTATGGTACCCTTTAGCAAGATATGATTTTCTTCCTTATCTCTTTTAATTAGATCTATTTTTGCTTTCGCTTGATCTGAGATCAGGATTGCTACCTTGCTTTTTTTAAATTCATCTGAAGCATAATAGATTCTGCTCCAGCCTTTTACCTTTACTCTCTGTTGTATGCATGTATGTATCTCTCTGTTTTATATATGTTTCTTGTAAAAAACATATAGTTGATGTTGCTGAGTGAAATGAGCAGAACCAGAAGATCACTATACACTTCAACAACAATACTGTATGAGGATGTATTCTGATGGAAGTGGAAATCTTCAACATAAAGAAGATCCAACTGACTTCCAGTGGATCAATGATGGACAGAAATAACTACATCCAGAGAAGGAACACTGGGAAGTGAATGTAAATTGTTAGCACTACTGTCTATCTACCCAGGTTACTTATACCTTTGGAAGCTAATAATTAATGTGCAACAAGAAAATGGTATTTACACACATATATTGTATCTAGGTTATATTGTAACACATGTAAAATGTATGGGATTTTCTGTCATCAGGGGGAGGGAGTGGAGGGAGGGAGGGGATAATTTGGAAAAATGAATAAAAAAAAAATATATATATATATATAGTTGAATTCTAGCTTTTTATCCAGTCTGTTATCTACTTCTGTTTTATGGGGGAATTCATCCCATTCACATTCACAGTTAAAATGACTTATTTACCCCCAAATTATGCTTTTCTTTTTCCTTTCCACCTTTCCTTCCTTCCCAGTATTTTGATTTTGACTATCACTCCCTCAAACAACCCTCCACCTTTACAAGCCCTTCCTCTTTCTTATGCCTTTCCCCTACAACATCTGTTTTCCATTCCCTTTCCTTTCCCCCTTCCACTTCCCTGTAGGGTGAAACAAGTTTCTCTCTGAGCCAAAGCTGATGAAAGTAAGATTCACACAATGTTCATCCCCCTCCTTTCTTTTTCTCAATTATAATAGGTCTTCTTCGCCTCTTTATGAGATGTAATTTCCCTCATTTTACCTCATTTTCCTCTTTTTTCCAGTATAATCCCCTTTCTACCTCTAGTTTTTTTTTATATTATCCTAATAAAATCAAATTATACCTACACTCTCTAAGTATACCTACAACAGAGATATAGTTCTCAAGTGTTATTTCCATTTTACATTTTTTTGCTTCTCTTGAGTTCCATATTTGGAGATCAAATTTTTTTATTACATTCTGGTCTTTTCATCAGAAATAAATGAAATTCTCTTGTATCATTGACTGTCCATCTTCTTCTCTGAAAGATAATACTTAATTTTGCTGGAGGTCTTAGAACTAGAAGAGCATTACAACGCTAGGTAGCAGGTGATAAGACAAATGATTAGTTAGTTGTGAAGCATGGCTAGATCTAGCACTGAGATGATAGGCCATGAGAGACTTCCCAATAATGGAAGATAGGTAGAGAGGGTGTGTCTTATAGTACAAATATCTAGAGAGCATTACCATCTATAGGAAATAACTTTTCCTTTAAGAATCTAGGCAGTATATTCGTCATGACATTGATGAATATTTCTTTTATACTTCCCACTGACAATGAAAGAATTACTAGAATGACACAGTTATAGCTATTGTTTCATCTATCAATAAATCTTATATAGTCTGGGGATCAAATCTATTTTCATAATACTTTTCTCACTGGTAGACAATGATTATTCAATGTTTGATAGGGGTAGAATTAAAGAGATCTTGAGACAGGAAAGTTTTATGTTCTTTTGGCTTTCAACTTCAAAAGAGTAGATAAGCAGTGCTAGGTCTTCTCCCAGGAGAGGTATCTGGAAGGAGAATAAGAATCTGAAAAGAAGCCGGAATGTAAAGGAACTAGTACCTTGATCATGTCTTTCCCCCCAGCTTAATATATAAGAGACTAAAGAGAATTTCTCCTTGTATGAGTTCTATGACTCTCTTTTGGTTGAGTTGAAATAGCTTGTTCCCATTGGAAGAGATCATTAATTCTATGTACTATTTAGTGTTTCTTCTCCGTATACCTTCTCTGATTTCTATTTGGTATCAGTGGGAATAAATGAGTTTATTTGCTATTCAATATGTGTAGTATTTATGTAAATGACATTTGATGGGAAGGGAACCAAACCAGTTATATACTCAAGGGGTCTGGTTCCCCATTAAGGAATAAGGATCAGAAACACAACTTGAATCTAAAATCATTGGCCTTAGACTAATAACATGGAGAATAGAAAGATATAATTCTAGCTGGGTACACCCACTTTAAGGAAAGCAGGGTGACCAGTCATTATTTGTCCTGTGCACTTACTGGCTGAATTCAGTTATCTTTAGAGAAGGATGTATGGAGGAGACTGTACTTATCTTCTTGTGCCTCTAGACAAGCCACTTTGAGATAGACACATGTGGAAAAACATGACCTACATGGAAGATACACGAGGACACAAACACATTTGAATGATATTACTACATTCATGAGAAGCATATTATTAGATGAAAGTCTTTAGTTCTATGCTTTGTTCTACCAAGTCAAATGTCCCTCCCTACCCCAGTCAACAAACAACAAATACAATTTGATCTTACATTTTATATACCTTTTTCCCAATTGTATAACTGTGAAAATATGACTTCTTGGAGATCTATCAGATGACACAAATATCTGCTAGGTATAAAAGACTACAATATATTATCAATTAATGCTTAAGAAATTGTATCAAAGATATTATCCAGGATATGTATAACTGGAAAATGATGTGAGTCAGCCATTCAGCAACACTGAGGGATAACAGATGGACCAGAGCAAAATGCTATATTGCAACCCAATTATGTTAATAATAGCAACAACTAGATTAACTCTTCATAAGTTGTGATGCTATGGACAATTGTGAGACCAGAAAATTATTTTAAGGGTATCCACAAATCACATGCAAATCCATAAATAGAAAATATACTTTTTCTTGGGGGTGGGGTGGGAGGGAGCAAATAGTTCCTCACAGATACATTACTATTTTTCACTCTATATAGATATTAGGTAACTTCTGATCTTTTCACTGGATAGTGTTTCCCCGTATGATCAAAAATTACTTTGAATATATTTTGTATCAACTAATATAACAATTTGTCCAGATTTGGATGGGCTGTCTTGATAAGAGTTGTAAATTATAAAAGACAAAGGAAATGTTCCATCTTTAGACGAGAGAGAGGTGGAAGATTAGGACTGGGGAAATGATGAGGTAGGATGGAGTAGAGGAACTTGGTGGGCTATTAAATGTACTGCTATACAGGGAGTTTTAACATACAACAAACTGAGAGGAGGGAGGGAAGAAAATCTGGCAGTTTCCTTTTTTAATTCTTTATCTACAAAGGAGATGAAAACAAGGGAAAGGTAAAGGGGCAAGCAGCAAAATATGACTTTTTTTTTTTTTTTTTAAATTGGGGCTTGCTAAAGTTGCTAGACCTAAAAAAAAAAAAAAAAAAAAAAGACAGAGTAACTGGTAGTCCTTATTCACTTTCCAGGCCTTACTTCAGGTGAATGTGACTGGCACAAATTCCTTTTATTCTGTTAAAGGTTGCATCCCCATTACCTTTAACCCACTATATCACTACTTGACATAAATGTATAAAAATATACAGCAGCTCCTTTTTTTGTGGTAGCCCACAATTGGAAACTAGGAGGTATCCTCCTGTTGAAGAATAACTAAAAAAAATTGTGGTATTCTATATAATAGAATATTATTGTGCTATAAGAAATGATGACATGGACAATTTCAGAGGAAAATGGGCAAACCTTAACTGATGTAGAATGAACTGAGAAGACTAGAACAATTTATACAATTATAAACAATATTATGGAGAAAAAACAACTCAGAAAGACTAGAACTTCAATCAACAAAATAATAAACCATGATTCCCAAGGAATGAAGATGATACATACCATTTGGTTGGTTATTGTCTGTCATTCACCAAGAAGATCAAAAAGACACCACTATGTTAGAGTCAAGTTACAGTATGTCCTACTGTGGCTAATCATACCAATATGAGCTCAGAATGCTCTACCACAGTTGGACACAAGTAGTCCATGTAAACATTTGGGGTAGAGTCTTAAATTCATGCTTTTTGTGTTTGAGTTTTTTGTTTGTTTGTTTGTTTGTTTGTTTTTTAGATACTTTACTTCTGCTTTACTCATAGAATTCAGCACTTTCTTTGATGAAGGCATGCCATGTTGAGTGATCCTGTGTTAGTGTCTCCCATGTCATGCAATTAATTCTAAAGCTTTTAGATCTTGAAAGTGTTGTTGCATTGCTTTTTCTGACCACCTTGTGAATGCTTGCTCTGTGCAGCTTTTCCATAAAATAGTCTTTTAGGTAAGTATACATTGTAATTGTGCTCTCTACAGTAGAGATTGATTGCTTGGCAGTTTAGTTCAAGAAAGGATACCAGTGTTTGTTATCTTATCCTGTCAGGTGAGCTTCAGACTCTTCCCAAAAATAATTTAAATAGAAGCAATTCAGTTTCCAGAATAACACTGGTGTACTGTACAGGTTTCACAGGTATACAAGAAGGTCAGCACAATGGCTCTAAAGATCTTCAGTCTAATACTTCTTTTTTCTCACACTTATGTGCAGAGCCTCCCAAAACACTAAGTTAGTTCTGGCAATTTGGGTGTCAAAGTCATTATCAATGTTTACATTCCTTGAAGGTATACTGCTAAAGAAAGCTTATCCACAGCATTCAAAACTTCTCCATTTGCTGTAACTAATGATGTCACATATGGATAATGCAATGCTAGCTGATGGAGGAATTGTGTTGTTATAATTGTGTAAATTGGTGTTGTTAGGCCAAAATTAGCATAAGCAGCAGAGAAATGATCCATATTTTGTTGCATATCAGCTTTGAAGAGTACATTGACTGTACAAATCATCTTTAAATAAAATAATGAAAAGCAACTCTCAAAAGGTCTTGGTAGCTCTCATACTAGAGGTAGTAGTCTCTCCTGAACACATCCTACACCTCACATACCACTCACCTTCTGACAAGTGTTTCATTTAAAAATGCAAAGAGACATTTTCAGACATCCTAATGTGGGAATTTACTTTGCTGGCCTATATATATATTTATTGAGGGATTTGTTTTACCATTAACAAAAATTGCTCAACGAGGGAGGTTTTGTTGATTGATTTAAAATTTTTATTTGATAAACAAAAATAATAAACCATCTTTTTTTTTTTAAAATAAGAACTACATTTAGCCGATCTAATCTTATTTCTCACACTCACCTGTGGTTAACTCTCTCCTTAGTACTTCTTTGTGTTCCTTTGTGGACATGAGGTCACTGAACAACTCTGAGAGGCACACAGAAGAACATGACCTTTTCTAGAGAAGGGATGGAACTCTAATTTTTCTCTCCTGATTCCCAGCCTAGTGTTAAAGAATTTTCATGCTTTAATTAGGTGCATAATTATGGGTCATTCATATGTTTCATAATTCCATTTGCAAGGTTAGAATTGCTATGAATTTGGGAATTTTAAGATGGCTCCATCAGACCGTGTTCCTTTTAATCTGTAAAAGAGGGGTGATTCAGAGTCTCAGGCTCTCCCCTGGGAAAAGCCTGCAAACTCCCAAGTGGTTTCATTCGATCAGAGATCTTGGTCAAATCAACCTCCATTGAAACTGAGATCTCTTGAGGGTGGCCTGGATCCTCTTCAGGGAGTTCCCAGACTCTGGGAAAAGCCTTCAAATTCCTAGTTAAGTGGTTTTATTCAGTTGGAGATCTCCACCAGATAATCCTATTAAGTGATTCCAAACTCCAAGATAAATAATCTCTTTTCAACAGGAAATTTAGGCCCCTTGATTGAAGCCTGAGCCTTAGAATGCTCTGAACAACTCTGATAATAAAAGACAACTCTGAACTGTGCATCTTTCCAGAAGTCCAAAATAGGATTTTGCTCACCAAGGAAGCTGCCTTGGCAAGCTGTTCTGCTAAGACTCTTGCTCATTGTGAAGATATTCTCTTCTCAGTGCTGTCTTCCTGGCAAAGCTGGCTTCTCAGTGCCAATAAAATACCCTTTTGCCATACAGTTTTTTTGGTTTGCAAGTTTGCAAATTCTTCACATTGGAACTGTGCCAACCAGAGGGGATTCCCCACCCCAATTCTCACACCTCTTCACTACTGCTAGCCATTTGCACCTCATCATTCAAGTTAGTTATATTAGGATTCTGATGGGGTGCATGCATAGGGTGCAGCTTCTAGGAGAAATAAAGCAGAATCCTAAAGTCTATCCTAAATGCAATAATATAGTTATCCATTTCTTCCCTTAGATTTTAGGGATGATATAGCAGTAATCCTGAGACCTCCTGACTTTAGGAGCACTATTATTCTAATAATCTTTTTGTCAATTGTTGAGGGCCAGAACTCTGGAGAAGTATACTTGAAATAAAGGATACTTATGTCAAGATGTTAATTCAGTGGAATTGACGACATGATGGTTCTCTAGTTCACATATATACTTAGTACTTAGTATGGTGATGTAATGGTTCTCTAGTTCACACATAATCAGTATGCTCTAATAATGTAATTACAATAGGATATGTAAGGGCTGAGAAGGACTGGAAATGAGAAATTCCATTTTTGACCATCCTCCTGGTGGCTCTCCTGCCTCCTGTACTCCTCCAAGAGATCAAGACTGGGCCAGAATACTCTAGACTTTATTCTTGACCATTCTTATGCTGTCTGTCCTGCTGAGATCAAGGCCCATCCAAAGGACCTCCAGAAAGCTAACCTGAACATTACAGTTAGTGATTCTAAAGTCTCCTGGCCTTAGGAATACTATTATAATCCTACAAACAGACTTTCAAATAAACAATCTGTTGATTGGTAAAAACCCTGAGTCAATAATGAATAGACTACCTCTCAAAACTATCTTTAAGACATAAAATTAGCAAATAAATAACATAAAGCTCTGATCTTTCTAATTTGGTCCTATAAATTTATTTTCTTTCTTCTGGTTCTTTGCTAAATCGGAATTTAGCCTGCTTCAATTGGCATTACAATTATAAATAAACTTTGCCCTTTCACTTGGGGATGGGTTCAAATCTATAAATTCTTTTGAAACACTTTACAATTCTGGTCTGCAATCCCAATCTTTTAGGGTCTCCTTTTAAACCTCAAAAGTTCCTACTTCTTTTATTAAGCCTAATTTCATTCCCTTCTGTGTGCCAATAAAACCAGACATTTAGTATTTTATACTTTCCTCCCCCATGCCTGTAATATCCTCCTTCCAAATCTCAGGCTGGTGAATTTTACTTTTCTTTAAGATCCAGATCAGATATCCCCTTCTCCAAAATTCTCCCTCCTTAACTTAAACTGGTTTCTCTCTTCTCAGGTAGGTAGTACTGTGGATGAAACACTGGACCTGGATTCAGGTCCAGTATATAAATGTAAATTCTACTCTGGTCTAGATCTTAGTTGTATGACCCCAGATAAATCATTTAATCTGTTTACTTCTGTTTTTTCATTTGTAAAATGGGAGTGACAATAGTTCTTCATTTACAGAGTTATTATAAGAATAAAAAGAGATAATATTTATAAAATGCTTTGCCAAACAAAGTACTTATGTTAATTATAGTTACTTTGTTTCAATTCTTTGTCCTCACTGTCATTTCTATCTTTGTCATGCTTTTTTAGGCCATACTAGATGATGTGATAAGCTTTTGTAGCTTCAGGGATGACATCATGTAGTTTCAAATCTTTGTAATCTCAACTCATTTCCTTTATAAGATTGAAACTTAGAAAATGTTTATTGAAAATCTGCTTTTTAGATTATTTAAAGGCAAACATTTTTATAGGGTAGATTTATTGTGTCAATATTAGATTTACAATTTTAGTAAAATATTAAAATTAATGTATGTGTTCTGAGTTTATGCCTGCTTATAGTGGCCCTGATGGATCCATAGCAGCACAGTAAAATGAAGAAAATAAGACAGATGGGAGGTAAAGTGGGGCAGGAATCAAACTTAGAATGAATGTGTTGCATTATACTACATATGGCTATTCTGTAAATATTTCATTTATTTACAGGATCATAGGTTTAGAACTGAAAGGTTTTAAAAATCATTTGATGGAACACAATCCCACCTAGATTAGGAAATTAAGACTGATAAAAGTTAAATGAGTAGTCAAAGATTACTCAGGTAATAAGTAATAAGAGAACAGTTTTAAATTTAAGTCTTCACTCTTAAATTCCTTCCTTTTCTTCAAAGCTCAGTTCAAATACCACCTCATAGATTAGCTTGCCTTATCTCCCAGACTCTTCATATCAATTTCCTTCCTTCCCCACTCCAAAATAAAACAACAACAACAACACCCCCCCCTCCCAACATACTTATTGTTCCCTCTAAGAAATATAAACTTAAAGGTAATTTATTTATTTCTTTGTAACTGAACTTAAGAGTTCAAGTCACATGATAGGCATTTAATGTTTCTAAAGTGATACAAGGTTATATGATACAATGGGAAGTGTCACATTTGGAGTCAGAAGGTCTAGGTTGAAATCCTGATGCTGATACTACTAGGTTCAGCTAAGTCACAACTTCTTTGGGCCTTAATTTATCATCTGCAAAATGAAGGACTTTGATTAGTAAACTAATATTTATTAACCTCCTACTTATATACCAGGCCCTGTTCAAAGAAAGGCTAAAAAAAGATAGACTCTGCTCTCCAGGGACTCACATTGTAACAAGGAAGGCAATAGGGAAACATAGACAAATAAGTATAATATTAATAACATAATAATTAATATGTATATTATGTTATATAAATAATGTATGGACAAATAAATTTAGAGATAATCAGTAGAGGGAAAACACTAGCATTTAAGGGGCATAAGGAAATTGGGATTTTAGCTGGGACTTCAAGGAAGCCAAGAAGCAGCGATAAGGAGGGAGGATATTTTAGACACAGGGAACAGCTGGTAAAAATACCCAGAATCTGTTGGAGCATATTGTGTGAGAAAATAGTAAGGGAGTTTGTGTCACTGGATCAAAGGAACGTGTGGGAAGGGTAAGAAAACCAGAGAGGCAGAAAATAGCCTGTGATAGATTTTGAAGGAAAAAGTGAGCATTTCGTGTTTGATTAGAATTTTTTGAATAGAGGAATATAACATATTGTCCAGGCCTCAGGTGATTCCATCTCTAGTCTTCAGTCTGTGAGCTATAACTAGCTCTCTTCCTTCAAGTCTCAGTTAATATAAACCCTCTTCCAGCATTTCTTAATCTTATTATCTTTTCTATTTTCAATTTGTTCTTTCTAGATCGTATTTTTACAACTTGCAGGTTATTCCCCTCCCCCCTCTTAGATTCCAGCTCCTTGAGAACAGGGGCTCCTTTAGCCTTGGGAATCCTCACACTTAGCACAGGGCCTAGTACAAAGGGGCGCTTGTGTTTGGTGACTTGACTCTAAGGTCTCTTTAGATCTAAAACTCCAGCCTCGGATTCACCTTCAGGAAGAGGGAAGCCGATCACTGGCAGATGGAAACAATCTGTCCTTTTCAGGATATAAATGTAACCACACAGAAGCAGGGGAGCAGGTTGAAACAACCTTTCAAGGCAGAAAAGTGTCTGGGAGTCACGCTTGCGCACTGCGGTTAAGAGACCCTGGAAGCCGAGTTTCCCCTTTCCTGCAGGGAATGCAGGGAATTAGAGGAGGACCCTCCCCTCCACAGAAACCCCCGACGCGCGCAAGCTCCCAAAGGAAGCTCAGAGAGCCGGGCGCGAGCGCCCGAGCTCAGTACCTGCCAGGCCAGACCAGGTGAGAAAGAAGGCAGCAAGCTCAGGCGCCGCGCCCGAGGCTCCCGCTTCCTACCACGTGACGGACCCTGTGCCCAATAGGAAAGAATTACGTCTTTCGACGCGGTTTCCTCACCCTGGCAACGGGCGAGTGACTGGTTCCGGTTCTGCGAGGGCTCTGCCGCTGCGGGTGAGTCCTTCTCCCCTCCGCGCCGCTCCCCCCGCTCCCGCCCTCGTCCGCGTTGGAGGGAGCTGGGGTCCTCTCTCTGTGGCTCGGAGGCGGTTTGGGCTGGAGGGATGGAGGGTCTCCTCATACCCTGAGGAGCCGACTCCTGAAGAGGCCGGCGGAAGGGGGAGAGGGAGAACGGCCTCGGATAGCGGGACCCCATCTCCTTCCCGCCCCTTCTCCGTTACTTTACCTCCGCTTGGAGGTGTGGGACAGTCTAGACGCGGCCTCCAGCCCTGGGAACCACGGGGGGCTGTTCCCTCTCATCTTTGCCTTATTCTCCCTCCCCGCTCTCCTAGCCCAAGGCCCCCCTTTTCCCGCGTTCTCATCCTCCACTTTTTTCCAGGTTCGATTCAGGTGTTACCACCTGCAGGAGGAGTTTCCTGAGGCTCCACCCCTGTGGTTGTTCCGTCTCTGTCCCTGTCTCTTTTTCTCTCAGTCTTTGTGTCTCCATCTCCATCTTCTCTCTTTTTCTGTCTCCTCAGTCTCTTCCTTTCTCTACCTCCCTTTACCTCCCATCTTTCTCCGATCCCTCCCCACCCCCACATCTTTTCCCCCTTTCCTTTCTCCTAAAATTACTTTGTATTTATTTAGCAGTTTACATGTCTACTGCAGCTTGGCGGAGGGGAAAGAGGACTGGAGAGCACTGGAGTTGAGGATCTGGGTTCAAATCATAATTCTGCTGATTACCGCTTGCGTTGACCTTTGTTAATTCACTGTCCTTGGGCCTCAGTTTCCTTATCTTTAAAATGAGTGAAGAATGATAAAGTCCTTGAGTTAAGAGAGGTGGAGGGGCAGAAACGGTTTGTTCATTTTTGTGTTTCAGGTACCTTGAACTTTGTTCTAAACAAGTATATACTTAATAAAACATTTTAAATTGGATTATCCATTTCCTCCTTGCTTATTTCCATTTATATGCTCAAGGGTATAATTAGAGGGTCTTTTCTTCCTCCTAAACTGGAAAGTGGAGTGTTAAGTACTAACAATCAATCTATATGCATTCATTTTGCCTCTCTCTTGTTCTGGGCACAAAGTGCTAAGCACTAAGAATGGCTTAAGATTGTCCCTGCCCTAAATCAACTCAATCTAATGCTAAATTGTTTCTGTCCCATACTGCTATTCCAGATGATCCTAGAGTTTTCTTGCCAAAGATACTGGAGTAATTTGCCATTTCTGTCTCCGAATCATTTTTACAGACTAGGAAACGGAGGCACACTGGATTAAGTGATTTACTTAGGGTCACACAGCTGTTAAGAATTTCAGGCCAGATGAGTTTTCCTGATTCCAAGTCCAGTGCTCTAACCCATTGTGCCATCTAATTGCCTGGAATGGGGTTAGATAACATGAAAAGAATAAAAAACAAACAAACAAAAAAAATTAGTTCAATTTGTTTACAGTTTCTTGTTTTCATACTCTCAGCTCTGTTCAAGGAAACAATTGATAAATTTTATTGAATTAAATTTAAATAACCCTCAAAGAACAGGTAAGATTTGGGTAGACCTTCAAAGTATAAAGTATCTTTGTAGCACAATGGGTAACATAGCTTAGCATAAGGTATAACTTCAATTTCATTAAAAAAGCTGCTTTTAGGGGCAGCTAGGTGGCGCAGTGGATAGAGCACCAGCCCTGAATTCAGGAGGACCCGAGTTCAAATGTGGTCTCAGACACAACACTTCCTAGCTGTGCGACCCTGGGCAAGTCACTTAACCCCAGCCTAAAAAAAAAAAAAAAAAAAAAAAAGTTGCTTTTAAATGGTAGTTAGGAAGGGAGCACGTCTTATTTTAGAAGTCTTTAAATACCAGACTTAGATTTTGATTTTTATTCATTAAAAAGTGTGGTACTATTGAAGGTTTTTGTTGTTATTGTTTTTAGAGAGAGAGGATCAAAGTGAAATTTTAGGAAGATTAGAATAAAAGGCAAGGTGTCCTAGTGGGGGGTATGCTTGCCTTGGAAGTCAGACTTGTGTTCAAGTTTTGCCTCAAATGGTTTTTGACCATGATTGAATTATTTAACCCTTCAGTGCCCCCCAAACTATTGTTAAACAACATAATTTTCAGATTGTTGATCCTCATTGATAGAGGAAATTTTTGCACTGAGAATTTCCTATACTGATAAAATTATGCATCTAGGAACCCCTCTAGATGGCATAGTAGATAGACCATCAGCCCTGAAGTCAGGAGGACAAGAGTTCAAATCCAACCTCAGATAGTATTCTAGTTGTGTGATTCTGAGCAAATCACAACCCCACATTGCCTCAGGAAGAAAATACAAAGTAAAAATAAAACATACCAATTTTATTAAAAATTTATTAAAATAAAATAATAAAATAAAAATTTATTAAAATTTTATTTAAAAAAGAAATTATGGGTCTAGATTTTCTTTTCAAAAAGCTATTGAAAACAGTAAGTATTGACTTCTTTTATAAAGTGAGTAACAAAGAGAAAATTAAGTATTAATGTTTTAAGTAAGTATTCACATATTGCATTCTTAGAGTGCTCATTATGTAATAATAATGATGGCAACTGATCAGGTTTTTTCATTCTACAAAGCCATGAAATTTTAGAGGTGAAAGGTACCATGAAGATCTAGTTTCTCATTTTATAGGAGAGAAAAATGAGGCCTGGTAATTTTATTTTCTCAAAAAACTAATTATTGCTAGAGTTGTAAATAGAACCTAGTTCTTCTAATTCTTAGTCCTTTGCAAATTCCACACTATTGACATATTTTTAATGAGGCTTCTCTCCTTTAGAAGAAGTCTACTTCCTGGGAAAGGAAGTAGCAAAGTAGAAAAAAAAATTAAAATTCAATTTATTCACAGTTTGTATTTCGTCTTCTCAACTCTGAGCATAGTGCTTTGCTCAAGTATATGATTGATAAATGTTGAGTTTAAGTCCTCAAAGAATAGCCAGGATTCCTGTATTGTGATTAGATGAGAAGGTGGTAGTAGACAAAAGTACAAAGTATCTTTATAGCACAATGGGAAACATAGTTTGGCAGAAGGTATATATTTGGACTTACTAAATACTTGTTCCTTTTCCTTCTCTTCACCTCCTTTTCCTCCCTCCTCCCTTGCCCATTGGGTTGAAAGTTTAAATATCTGAAGTCCAAAATTTATTAAGTACCTACTACATACCAGGCAATGTTCTAAGCATTAACAAATATTAATTCATTTGATACTCACAACAACCCCTTGAGGAGGGAGGGAGAGGGATTGTTATTATCCCTATTGTGGAAATTAAGGAAAATAAAGTTTTAAGTAACTTGCTCAGAATCATATAGACAGCATAAGAAGCTGGATTTGAACTCAGGTTGTCTTCATTTTATCCACTATATCATCTAGCTGCTTCTAAAATTGGATTTACCATTACAATTTCTCTTATTAAATAGATAATTAAATCATAATTAAATATTATTATAATACAATTCTCTTATTACTGTCTTACTGAAGATACCATTAAGGAATGTGAGGGGTATTTATTAATAAGTACTTATTAATCACCTATGTCCAGAAGATGCTAAGTGCTTTACAAATATCATCTCATTTAACCCTCCTAACTACCCTTAGAGATTTTCTTAAGTTTAACACATGAGGCTTTTATAGAGAAACTTACTCCAAAATTTTTCTCCTGTTTTCTTTTTGGCTAGGATTGTTTGTTTTTGGTAGGTGGGTGTGACCCTCCCTCTTAAAAAAAAATAATAACTTTTTATTTTCAAAGTATATGCAAAGAAAAGTTTCAACATTCACCTTTGCAAAATCTTGTGTTTTAAATTTTTCTTCCTTCTCCCCACCCTTCCCCAAGATAGCAAATAATCCAACATATGTAAAGTGTGTGCAATTTTTCTATACATATTTCTACATGTATCATGCTGCACAAGAAAAATCAGATCAAAAAGGAAAAAATAAGAGAAAGGAAAAAAAAAGCAAATGAAAACAAAAAAGGTGAAAATACTATATATTATGATCCACACTCAGTCCCCACAGTCCCCTTTCTGGATGCACATGGCTCTTTCCATCATAAATCTATTGAAATTGGCCTGAATTACCTCTTTGTTGGAAAGAACCACATCCATCAGAGTTGATCATCACATAATCTTGTTGCTGTGTATAGTATTCTCTTGGTAACCCTCCCTTTTTAATTTCATGTAATCAGTCATCCATTTTATTTCCCATGATTCCCTCAATTCTTCTTTGGTCATAAACTCAACCATATATCTGACATTTCCCAGGTACCCCTAATTTACTTATGATAGCAGTTTATTTAAATAAGGAGAAATATTAATCTAGAGTTTTATTTTATGCAGATATTCTTTGAGTTTTAAGTTATATAGAGAAAGACTAGTACTCCAATGGAAACCATTTCTGTATGGTGTATTTTTTCAGAAACTTAAGTCATACCAAACTGCACAGATTTAGGTCATTTAATAAAAATGCAGAAAAGGATGGATAAGCTGACATTTGTTTTTCACAATTTTGGGGAGTTTTTACAAGTAATAGTTAAGGAAGTATAGAATGTGTTTATATAAAATCAGGCATCAGTAGTTTAAAAAAAAAGATAGGAAAGAGAAAAAGAATTCTGTTGTCAAAAGTTACTAGTTATCTGAACCAACTCTTTGTATCACATTCATTCTAATCATGATTCCTATACTAATACTTTTGTGACCTCAGGTCAGTAATATAACTTCCCTGACCCTCATATGAAAAGGTTGGATTAGGCTAAAAGGTTGGATTCATTTGAACTCTACATCTGACAAACTGTAACCTCCCTGGGCTTTCATTTCCTTATCTCTTAAATGAGGGGTTGAACTAGATGTTTTCCAATGTCCTTTTCAACATATATAAGGGATCTATAATCCCTAGTACCTATTCTGTACATATTTTACTTAATAATGCCGTTTGAAAGCTCAAATAAGGGTGGTTATTTTAACTTGAGTTTGAATGTTAATAGGGCCAGATAGGCATCAGCCCCATGATATAGGTGTGATTGCATTTATAGAAAACTTGATCTTTGATGTTGCCATCCTATTAAGATCTTTCTGGTCTGTTTTCTTTCATACTGTATTTTAGTGTTAAGTTTGGACTATATATTCTTGGGCATATTTATATATTCATACACATATACAATATATTTGTCTACATAGAGGTACATATATACATACATTTGTTTGAAGTTTTATTTAATGCAAATTTAAATATGCAAAGGAATTTACTCATTTTCTTCACTCTTCAGTCTAGTATTTAGATTGGTGATCTTAATGGCAAGCTGACTGTCTCTTTGCACAGTTATTTTAAGATTCTCATAGGAAACAATGTAAGCAACCTATGCAAGGTAAGATTTATTGCACATAAGGAGACGCTGTAGTTCTCTCACATTATTTACCAAAAATTGTTTGAATCCTCTGGATGTGTTTTATCTTTTCATTGTTTTTTGGGTTACCTGTTTTCCTTTCATTTTAACATCTCAATTTGCAAAAATAGTGAGAAAAAGAATATAAAAGTTTCTCATTATTTTTGTAGTGCCCAGTGTATACTAAATGTTACATTTCTTGTGGTCCCTGATTGCCAGCATTTTTATAATCTTCTAGAAACATTTCTGTTTAAAAACTTAAGAATGTGCTAATTACCCTCCTTTTCTCTTTATAACTGGATGTAAAAAAGCACACTTTCACATTTAGAGAGATTACCTTAGAATTCTGCACATAATATATACTTAGCATTATATCCCTTTTAAAAATGTATTTTAATGGACCCTTTAGTAATTTTGGTTTGGATATTGATTTTTAATGTTAAATATTTTACCTTGTTTCAAATGACTGACCATGACCAGCTTTGAATAAATACTTGTATTAAAATTATTTTAAAATAATTAATTTAAATAAATAATTTCTTGAATGAATGAATGTGGACATTTGTTGATTGTGATTTATTAGTTTATCAGTTCCTTGTGGTGAAAATCTAAAAAAGTGTTTTTCAAAATGAGGTTTATGACCTTGAACACCATAAAATATCATATATTTGATAAGAGGCTGAGTGTTGCCTTTGAAAAATAGCATATAAATTTTTTTTTTTCACTCTGAATGATGCAAAGGGCAGAGGTGAGAAGGAAGAAAACATAAGAAATAACTGATAAGAATATTTTTCTGATTGAAAAATTTAGAATAGTTATTTCCTTCTTGATAGTATGATATCTCTGCTAGTAATTATTTAGTAACTTAAAGAATTACAATTTTTCAAATATGTGAAGATAACTCTCTTGTTCTCTTAAGTCTTCTCTTCCTCAGATTTTAGCTTGGATTCTTTAGGATCATAGAGAATGGATCTGTCATTCCTTGTCATACTGTCAAAGTTGCCTCTTTTAGATTCTATCCAGTTTATCCATACTGTATTCTTCCTAAACAGTGTAATCTAAAATGGAACACAATATTCTAGAATAGTGTATAGTGAAATTATTTCAGATCACCAGGCAAAGTCTATACTGAGTGCCAATCCATATATTTGATTCAGGAAATAGAGAGTCGAATGAATAGGCTAGAGAGTTGGTGAAAGGAATAGGTTAATACAAGAAAAATCAAAGTAATTTCAGATGGACGGTATGCATTAATAAATGTGGTATAATAAAGGGGTTAGATTCTTTTGAGTTGAACTTTCAGTGGAGTTCCTGATTCTGGAAGTAAGAATTGAGGAGAGAGACAATTCCAGGTAAATGAGACAGCAAAAATGTGGAATTAGGAGGTGAGATGTCATATCAGGAACAGCAAAAAAATCCATTTGGCTACAGAATAAAAGATATGAGGGGGAAATAATACCAAATATTTTTAGTCAGATAGGGTAGAGCTAGATTGTGAAGGTTTTTATATGCCAAATGGAAGTTTCTACAATATTTCAAATTTGAATCATTGAAGGAGACATTGAATAAAGGCAGTAAAGAGAAATTCTCTGAGCAGGGAAATGATATGGTTTGTATTACACTTTAGAATTATTAATTTGAAACTAGAGGTATTGGAGAGCAGAGAGATTTTGGACTGAGAGACCAACTAAAATCTGTTGTAATAGTTCAGATGATAAGTAAAAGGTGCTTTGAGAGTGAAATAAGGTGTAGATTTAGTGGAGTTGTCTGTATGGACTGCTCTCACTAGAGTGAGAATTTACCAGGATAAATTATTGTACTGAATTTTATTGTATTGTATTGGCATTATGTTGCCAGAAAGAGCTCTGGATTTTGACTCTAAGACACTACTTTGTGACCTTAAGACAAAACGACATCCTTCAGCCTCATTTCCTCATCTGTAAAGCGATGATTAATCTTTATAGTACATTCTTTATAGTCATCAAAGGGAAAGTCTGACCACATCATTCTGCTTCTTTATTCAAAAACTAGTGACTTTCTGTGTACCTCCAGGATCAAATATAAAATCCTTTATTTGGCTTTCTAAGTTTGTTATAAGTTGGCCTATATCTAAATTTACGGTTTTCCTGTGTCTTTCTCTTCACATGTGTGATATGGCCTTTTTGTGGTTCCTTACACATGAAAGTCCATTTTCCAACTAAAGACATTTTCACTGGCTATTTTCCCTTTGACTGAAATGCTTTCCTTCATCTCTACTTCCTAACTTCTCTCATTAGTTTTATCTCTACCAGATCCCAGTGACACTTATAAGGTCAAATTTATCTCCTTACATTAGGACCTATAGTTTTTCTTTGCTTCCTGCATTATGATGTGTGCATTTGAGGCCATATGTTTTACTACTGGTTAAATCTCTCTTATGAACATCTTGGTATTTCTTCTTCCTATGGTGTAATGTTTTTCTATGCCATCTTGCTTTGTAGATATGCATATATTATTGTTATGTCTTCTTCCTTAGAAATGTAAAACACTATGCAAAAATTTTCTTACTGGAAAATATCAAGTAGATGCCAACTCTGTTACTTTAAAATTTCAAAGAGTAGTCCAGAAACCCAAATCCCATGGATTGTAACCAGTTATTCACTTTGCAGATTTGCTTTTCTCTTTTTCATCTTCAATTTCTTGCTCAAGATTTCATTTTTGGCAGTGCTATCATTTGTATCCATATCAGTCATCAGAAGTGAGTTGTTGTTCCTTCTGACACATTTTGAGAGGTTCTGGTCATATATTGAATATAATGCTCTAGGAACACGTATATCTTTAGTGTTTTTAATCTGGTGGTTAATTTACTGCCTCAATACTTTACATCAGGGAGTCACCAACTACCACATTTCTTCTAACCTTTAATGGATGTTTTCTTAACTGACGGTGTCTGATAATTCACTATATCATTGCTTGGAAGACAAGTAGCTGTTGCTTCTTCATAGCATCTAATTCTCCTTTAAGAGCTTTATTTTTAGCTCTAACAATTCAATAGTCCTTTCCTTCCTCTTTCTGATAGTTTTCTACTTTGTAGCTTCATGAGGTAAGTCAAATTTCCTCTCTTGCTTCTTCAGTTCTTTTGTTTTCTTTGCACATGAAGAAATTTCAGAATTTGTTTCAGTCAGAATTTTGTTCAGTTCTTTTTAACCTCCCACCTGAACATCCCCAACTGAAAACAGAAGAAAAACAAAACTCAATACAAACAGTGTAGTCAATCAAAATAAATTTCTACATTAGCTATTACCAAAAAAAAATTTATCTCATTCTTCACTGAGAGGTAAGTTACATGTTTCATCATCAGTCCTCTGTCATCATGCTTAGCCATTATCTTGAAAAGAGTTAATTCTGTTATCTTTATCTTTACTATATTGTTATTTTGTAAATTGTTCTATTTTTCATTTCACTCTGTTTCAGCTCCTTCAAAGTTTCCCAGTAAACCCTTTCCTTCATTATCTCTTATAGTACAATAATATTCCATAACATTTAGATCTCATAACTTATTCATCCATTTCTCATTTTATGGGTACCCACTCAGATTCTCATTCTTTGCCTCATAAAGAGTTATAAACATGTTTGTTCATCCTTAGATTTTGCTTTTCTTAGGATAAATATATTTTCCTTTTAATTCTCCTTGTCTTCTTCCCTTTCCCTTCAATTTTCTTGTTGAGTGAACTATTTTTCTTTTCAGCTCTGTATGTTTTAGTGTGTGTATATTCTTTTAATCAGTTCATATGAGAATTAAATTTAAATGTCAGTTGATCTTACTACATCCTTTTTCCTTATTTGAATAAACATCTACTTGTGTACCCTGATTGTGAGATATTCTCTAACTCTTCTTTTCCTCTCTACTCAATGTTTTTTTTTGTATTTTCCATTCTTTCCTCTTGAGAATTCTTTCATTTCATTTATAAAAACATTTTTAACTCTTAAAATTTTTTTATATCTTCCAGAATTTCTTATTGAGTGTGTGCCCAAGCTGTGTGTTTTTTTAAAATTAATTTTATAATTATAACTTTTTTTTTTTTTTTTTGACAGTACATATGCATAGGTAATTTTTTTTTTTTTTTACAACATTATCCCTTGTACTCCCTTCTGTTCGGAATTTTTCTCCTCCTTCCCTCCACCCCCTCCCCTAGATGGCAGGCATTCCCATGCATATTAAATATCTTATAGTATATCCTAGGTACAATATATATGTGCAGAACCGAATTTTGTTGTTGTTGTTGTTGCAAAGGAAGAATTATATTCGGAAGGTAAAAATAATCTGGGGAGAAAAACAAAAATGCTAACACTTTACACTCATTTTCCAGTGTTCCTTTTCTGGTTGTAGCTGATTCTGTCCATCATTGATCAATTGGAATTGGATTAGCTCTTCTCTCTGTTGAAGATATCCACTTAAATCAGAATACATCCTCATACAGTATCATTGTTGAAGTGTATAATGATCTCCTAGTTCTGCTCGTTTCACTCAGCACCAAGCTGTGTTTTTAATATTTTTTTTTTTTTTTTTTTTTTGAGGCTGGGGGTAAGTGACTTGCCAGGGTCATACAACAAGGAAGTGCTAAGTGTCTGAGATCAGATTTGAACTCAGGTCCTCCTGAATTCAGGGCTGGTGCTCTATCCACTGCGCCACCTAGCTGCCCCCTGTGTTTTTAATATTAATCTTTGCTTTTATGTTTTAAAATCATTCTTTTCTGAGTTTGTATGTTGAGCTTCCTTGCCACCACTTTATGCAGTGGATTTTTTTTGTCCATCTTCTGTCTTTCTGATTTCAAGTGATGTTAGGAGTTAGATACTGCTATGCTTCTGGAGGGGAGGTCTGAGTTAGTCTTCTTGCTATTCTTATGGAAATATTAAGTCTTGTTATTCCCAGATCTCTGGGATGGGCTGGAGGCTTATAAGCTTTCAGTATTCCCTAAGTGGAGTGATCCAGAGTATAATCTTTTTTCTATACTCCTGGTCTGAGCTCTGCAGGTTTCTGCCTTTGATTGATTCTGAATAACAGCAGATTGATGCTACACTTAGACCCTATCAGTCAGGTGGAAAGAATTATTGTTTCAGAATGGCAGACGTATAGGCTCCTGTAGCGTGCTCTCCTGGCAGTTACAATTACTAGTCTGTCCTAGACCCACCAGAGTACCTTTGACCACTGACCTTTGCAGTGTCAACTCTACCCGGCTCGCCTCCTCTGAGGCCTTCTAAGGTCTCTGGCCACAATCTCTTGAATCTATAGCTTAATAACCGGTAGCGCACTCAAGAACAACCACATGTAATCTTAAAAGCCTTTATTATACCTACTCACATAATGCCCTAACTGATGCCCTGACTTGTTGGTTCCCGAGTGAACACCTGGTCAGAAGACCCATGTGTTCACTAGCAAAACCCTTACCTCTTTTGGCTATCCATCTTGGCTTGGCCACCCAGGCTAGGAAGCCAAGGTGAAGAACGCCAGGTTAAAGAGGGCGATTGCTGCCTGCAGTGGGCTTACATAGGGCCTGTGAGGTCACACACACAGCCAATCAGCGAGAGAGTCACCCATTACGAAGCTATCTCAATATGGCCAGGATCCCGCCCAAGGGCAGTCCTAATATCCACAGAAATTACTTCTGGGCCTCAATCTCCCGATGTGCTGTGGCACCCATTTAAAGACCCCTTACAGGCTCCCTTTTGGTCTAGAATTCCTGTTAGGTTATTATTCTTCAGGCAGGTTAGATACTAGAACTGAGATCCTGCTGTACTACTGGTATATGAGCCACATTGCCTCCATTCTGTTTACACTTTCCAGTTGGGAATACCACTTGCTATTATTACAGGTTCCTTTCTCAGTCTGTCCTGGATTTGTGATACCACTGGGTAATGACAAAACCTCCATTTGGTACCTGTCCCTTTCACAGTGCTGCAGTGTGGATCTGGTACCTTTTCTTGACTTTGTGCATATCTTCTTTCTGGGCACTGAAATATGTTCTACTTGTGATTGACATTCTCTTGTCTCCATTGTCTGCAAACTTCTCTTTTTTCCCTGTGTCAACCTAGGCTGGACAAATGATTCACTTTGACTTTTTCTGGATTTCCACACCAAGATGTGGTCTGATGCATTTATTTTCTAGACCTGTTTGGAGCTCTGGTTTATTGTCATCTTTCGCTTTATCATCTTGATTCCCCCATTCTCTGGGACCCTGTCAATACCTCTCCTCTTTCTCTTTAATTCCTATCTTCTCCCCTCCATATGAAAGACAGAATCCTATAAAATACCCAAAGCATTACTGTATAATCTAACCAATCTTTGTGAATCTGTTTTTATGATGAAATGTGTTCATATTTCCACTGTAGGATTTTAGGAATTAACTTAATTTGGTAATGAGAGCAGGGATTTCGGAGGTAAAAGTTACTAATATGTTATAAAATATTTTAGTTGTTTTAGGATGGTGAAACTTGAAGTGAAAACTCCCTAGGGTTTAGAGGTCAATAGGTATGGTAGACATGATTTCCTTTGCCGATAAGTATCCTTTTCCTCCTTCTCAGGTCACCTTTTCTTTCTTTTCCTCATATCTATCTATCAAACTAAATCCTTTATATTAAATGATCCTCCTTAAATGTTTCCTCTGTTCTTTCTACATTTTTCTTCTTCACAGTTAATCTCTGGATTTTTTCTCAATTCTTTATCTTTTCAAATCACCATGAAAATTACTTTATTCATCTCAAGTCTTTTTTCCTTTTTAATTTCTTTTTATCACATGCTCTCCTCTCTTGAAAATGAGAAGTAGAATCTGCCTTTTGAATTGCGGCTTATGAAAACCAGCATATTTTCGAAATGATGAAGAGATTTCATGAAAAACTCAACAGAATCCACCAAAATCAACATGGACTTTTGATTCTCATTCTTAAGTGAAAAAGTGTGCATAAGGAAGGGATAGTCAAGGAAAAAAAAAAAAAGTTGAAATATGGCTCATAGTTTTAGAAACATAAGAGGCTAAAGGCCTGGAGATTACTCAGAAGCTTATACCAATATATTATGAATAGTTTTTTTTTTTTTTTTAGAAAAAAGTTTAAAGGTGATGGGTGTGATGAACAACAAACCAAATCACAAAAATGAAATTGAGTATAGAAAATAGCGAGATGCTATTGTAAGAATGTAATAGCAATCAGGGTCTGTGTGCTTTCAAACCACTGACTAGTTAATGTAAATTTAAAAATCAAATAAAAAGACTAAAGGCTAAATATTAGAAGATGATGCTATGAGCAAAGATTTTATCTTCTTTAAATGAGTAGTCTATAAAAGAAAGACAGAGTTGGGAAAGAGAAAAATAAAAATATTGTTATATTTTTATTCAAAAGTTGAATTGATTTAAAAATTGCCAATACAGAATAAACCTAAAGATTCTAGAAATTATTTAGTCTTGCCAGCAAACATTTAATCTTGCAGAGCAGAGGAATGTTAGCCAAGGAAATAGTGTTTGGGAATTCAAATTCCTTCACAAAACAGACATGGCAAAATTCTGTGAGCAGTATTACCCAATAATATAAGAAGCAAATAATTGTTCTATAGAAAGCTTAATATGAGACCAAACTGAACCCACATGTTCTCAAGAAGCCTTTATTAATGAAATTGGCAAGAAGACAATACCTATGCATAAAATGGAATACTAGAGAGGGCTTCTGTTTTTCTTAACTCAATAATTTTTGAGGCAGTTGGGGTTAAGTAACTTGCTTAGGGTCACATTACTAGGAAGTGTTAAGTATCTGATACCAGATTTGAACTCTGGTCCTCCTGACTTCTGGGGTGGTGCTCTATCCACTGTGCTACCTAGGTGCCCTTTCCTTCAATATTTTTTGAGGACCTTAAGTTTCTAAAGTGATATTTGTTTCTTTCTATTGGAATGTTAGTACTGCATTGTCATACAACTCAATTCCAGTTGCTCAAATACATATATGCCTTTTCATGTTTTTCTTGACTGTTGTGTTCTTATTTCAGAGTTTCTTCCCAACTCTGCTCTTCATTTCTGATAATCAGAATTGTTTGAAAATCCTTTATTCAATGAAAGATTCTCCCCCATCCCTTAATCTCATACTCATATTTGAAGAGTCGTTTTTAAAAGTTATTTTTGGTTATAAGCCTATATCTTTTGCCTTTTGAAATAATGTATTTCATGATCTCCTCTCATTCATAATAGAAGCCATAAGATCTTGTGTGATCCTGCCTATGATTCCTTGCACTGCTTTCTAGATGCTTTTATTATTTTTTCTTATATATGAGTTTTATTTTGACCATGACATTCCTGAGATTTTTCTTTGTGGAGTTTCTTTTAGCAAGTGCTTGTACTCTTTCTATTTTCTCTTTACCCTTTTGATCTAATAGATATCAGCAATTTTTATTTGTGATTTCATGAAATATTGTATTCAGGCTTAAATAACAACATGGTTTTATTTTGAATCTTCATTTATTTATTTTTGAATTAAAAAAATAATAGCCTTTTATTTCAAAATATATGCAAAGATAGTTTTCAACATTTACTATTGCAAAACTTTGTTTCAAATTTTTCTTCTTCTCTTCCTCCTGCCCCTCCCCTAGACAGCAAATAATCCAATATATGTTAAACGTGTACAATTCTTCTATACATATTTCCACATTTATCATGCTGCTCAAGAATAATCAGATCAAAAAGGGAAAAAAAAAGAAAACAAAAAAACCCAGAAAGCAAACAACAAAAAAGGGTGAAGAAACTGTGGTGATCCATATTTAGTCCTGACAGTTCTTTTTCTGAATGCAAATGGCTCTTTCCATAACAAGTCTATTGGAATTGGCTTGAATCACTTCATTGTTGAAAAGAGCCACATCCATCAGAATTGATCATCATATAGTCTTATTGTTGCTGTGTACAATGGTCTCTTGGTTGAAACCTATGGTCAGTTCACTTAATATCAGTTCATGTAAGACTCTCCAGGCCTTTCTGAAATCCTCCTGATTGTTTCATATAGAATAATAATGTTCCATAACATTTATATACCATAACTTAATCAGCCATTCCCCAACTGATGGGCATCCACTCAGTTTTCAGTTCCTTGCTGTCACAAAAAGGGCTGTCATAAACATTTTTGTACATGTGAATCCTAACACTGCTCAATCAGAGGGTATGCGCAGTTTGATAGCCCTTTGGGTATAATTACAGATTGCTCTCCAGAATGGTTTGATCACTTCATAACTCTGTAACTTATAACTCCACCAACAATGTATTAATATAGTCCCATATCTCCTCGAATATTTATCATTATCTTTTGCTGTCATCTTAGCCAATTTGAGATATGTATAGTGGTACCTGAGAGTTGTCTTAATTTTCATTTCTCTCATCAATAGTGATTTAGAGCATTTTTTCATAATGACTAGAATGGTTTTGATTTCTTTATCTGAAAATTGTTTATATCCTTTGACCATTTATCAATTGGTAAATGGCTTGTATTCTTATAAATTTGAATCAATTCTCTATTTTAGAAATGAGGTCTTTATCTCTGCTTCCTGTCTAATCTTGTTTGCATTCCTTTTGTTTGGCTAAAACCTTTTTAATTTAATGTAATTAAAATTGTCCATTATTATTTTTCAATTTTCCTAGCAACTTAACAACATAGTTTTCAAGTCCAGTGATTTTTAAAGTTTCTTGATGGCTTATTTTCCATGTCTTATTTTTGATATCAGATAAATTAATGCTAATTTTTCAATCTTTTTGTTTTTTTCTAATATTTTTGGTTGTCTTGTGGAGTTAATTGATTTCTGTTTGATTTCATTTTTCAGAGAGTCTATTTCTTGGCAAAAGTTTATCATTCTCTAACTATTTTTTCCTCCTTAGAATTCTTTCCGCTAAGAGAATTCTTGCTACAGCTAAGTATTAATGTAGCCCATGTGGAAAATCCATTTTTTTTCCCCTTTGAACTACTGCTATCAGTTACCTGTTTGTTCACTTTAAAAAAATTTCTAAATCTTCAATAATTTTTTTATACTGATTGTTGTTCTTTTTGGTTTACTTATTTCTCTAGTTTTAATTGGAACCTTCTGCCACTGTCAGGCTCTATTGCATTTTTGGTTTTGATGATTGACACTAATTGTGGCTCTTTTTTTTTCCCTCTGTGGTTCTAAGTTTCTGGGTTGACTTCCACCTTCCTAAGGTAGTCCCCTTTGGATCTTTGAAGTAAGAGAGCACTGAAACTTCAAGGTCCTCTCTGGAATCTTAGGAGACTATTGAGGAATTCAGAGTATGTGGACCAGGACTATCTTGGTCTGAGTCTTATGATACTCCAGCTCTCCAAATCTATTTCCTTCCCAGTATGTCCTCCCCTAACTTTGGTTTGAGTGCTGGAATAGTATAGTGTAGAGACTAAGTCATTCAGTCAGGCAATATGATCAGTCACACAACGGACTAAAAGGTATATAGAATACAAAATTCCATAGTTTATTGTTGATTGCAATGCAACATTTAAATTTAAATAGCTAAATACAAGCTTAATCTCCACAAAGATCTCTTAAGAATATGTCATATGATACAAGATTCTTTAATAAATAACATTAAGTTATCATAGTGTTCAATCATATTAATATTATTGTCAAGGATTATTTATGTAGGGAGATGTATACTTGGCATAGGTGTTTTCCATTATCATCAAGTCAAGGCAACAAGCATTTGGTAAGTGCCAGGTGTCAGGCATTATGTCAGGCATTATGCTCACCTGGAAATCCAAAGAAAGGGGGAAAATAGTTCCTCTTCTCAAGGAGTTCACAATCTAATGGGGGAGACAAATACAAATGAAATAGGGATTTTGTATCGATGGCAAAATTCTGCAGATATTTCTGTGTGTTGGTAACATTGTACTGATTGTACTAAGCCCCAGAATGTTACAGGGTTTCCTCAGTGTAATCCTTGATAAATGAAAAGAGAACATCCTAACAATCTATCTGGGAAAACTAAATAAAAAATTCTTGCTTTCTGGAGTTTAATGTGTGGTCAGTCATGTACTTTTAGGCCTCACCTTAATGGGATTCTAATTGTTAACACCAGCCTATCCCAGCCTGAGTTTCACAGAAGTAATTAATCATGATTTCCCCTAGTACAATGAGCAAGTCAGCATATTCTGTAACCACGTCACCAGTTTACCACATGACGGTTATCACAAAATATAATACAGCAATCAAGCTAATAAGAAAGTATCAATAGGCTATAAAACTGGACATTGGACTGCAAACCTCAGTAAATCTTTTACTTGACATGGCACCTGTGCAGTTCCCTTTCTTTGTTGTCCTTGAGCCCTATAACTACACTAGTTATAGTGTAACTATACATTAATGCCCTGCTAAGTGGGTTTTTCTGCATGTATCCTGGATAACTATATGCATAATTCTACCAGGGGTTTAGGACCTCCCCATGTTAGCAAACTCCTCTTACAATCTTAGAATTTACATATCTTGTGATATAATCAGTACCATTCACTCTATAAAAATCCTTGTCTTGCTTTTATGGGCTGCTTCTGAGAGGTAAATCTCATTAAAATGCTTTTGCTTGGGTTGGAGACTGAACCTGAATTCTTTGAGAGGTAATGCCACAACACATACCTAGAGCTCAACATTTTTGGTGCCTAGTGTGGGGCAAAGCTTGTGACTCAGATTCTCTCCAACCCATCACTTTAGTTGGTCCCCTAAACATCCAGGAAAGCACACCTGGGAAAACTTGGTGGGACTATTTGGTCCCCAGTTGCTGTAGGCTTCTGTGTCTGGCAAATTCCCTCTGGATAGAGGACACTACATTTTGGTAACTTTGTGATGAGTCCTTGTGCTCAGTGAGCACCTGTGCTCATTGTCTTTCCTCTCCATGAGATGCCATGTGGTGAGGCAAGTGGCTGTAAGTGAGGATTTTTTTTTTTAGGTTTACACCTTAAAAATAAGATGTCTTTTCTTCCCTTCCCTCCTTCCTTTACTACAGCAGGGTAAATAGACAAAAAAGAAAGAAAAAATATACTTAGTGCAATGAAGGTTATCTGCGATATGATGTAAAAGCATGTTGTCTTGAAAGTTTTCAGAAATTACTTAAAAGTTGCCTTGAAAGATTTAAAATGCAGTCAGTTAGAAAAATTTATAAGGGTTTTAGTTAGAGAGTACACTAGGAAAGATATATTTACTAACTCCCATTTAGCTAACCATGAGAGATTACAAAAAAAAGAAGAAAATTAAGATACTTTTACCCCTGTGAGCTCAATACTAGCCAATTTGGGATACAGAAATAAAGTTAGATAATTAAAGTTTTAGAGCTGTTAAAAACATCTTGACAGACTCTTAATATTTTTCAGAGATTTTAGGTTTTTCAAAATTTCAGATTTAGAGGTTTGGCAATTAATCATTGAGCAATTTGGCAGTTAGTCATTTTTAAAATTGCTGGAGAAAACTCCTGAGACTCTGGAGACAATTCCAGGAATTCACTTGTCTTCTGAAACATTTTTGTGAGTTTTAAGGTACTATTCTGTAAAGTTTATTTTAAGGAGAAATAAAGATTGAAACTTGTAAAAAAAAAAAATTAAAGATTTTGAACGTAATTGACAAGATTAATAGCTTCATTGTTCCAGGGCAGAGAAGGAAAGTTAGTTGGCAGAAACTTGATGTTTATGATCAGAAAATCATTGAAAAGGTTTACCAAAGTCATTTAAGGATTAAAAAAAAAAAAAAAAAAAAAACAGGAGAAAAATAAACAAAAGTAGAATGGAAAAGATTTGTAAAAATCATTTTAACTTTTTTTCATCATAGGTAGAACTATCACACTTGATCCCTAACTTACCAGTTATTGATGTGATATGGGGAAGGTAAGAAATAGCAATAAAGAGAAAAAAGTGGGGTTTTGAAAATATGTAAAAAGGAAAAATAATAAGGGACCAGATTTTGAAGAAGGTTTAAGTGCCAGAGAAGTTAATTTTATTCTAAAAGTAATAATAGTGAACTGTTTGAGTTTACTAAATAGGAGAATAGCATGGTAAAATCTAAGTTTTAGGAAAATTATGTTGGCAACTGTAGAGAATGGATTAGAGTGGGGAAACACTCAGAAGCTCTGTTACAGGTTAATGTGGCAGATCAGGCAAAAGTTGTTAGGGATCAAAACTACTGTGAAAACTATGTGAGTAATAGAGTAGTTGGGCAGGAGATATTGTGGATGTAAATATCTGCATATAGAAGTATATTGAGCCAAAAAAAGGTGACCGAGAGAACATAACTAATAGTCTGTAATTCTATTTACTCTTCTATATAAAGTCTTTTTTTTTTTTTTTTTTTTTTTTTTTTTTTTTAATTAAAGCTTTTTATTTACAAAGCATATGCATGGGTGATTTTTCCAACATTGACCTTTGCATAATCTTTTGTTGCAAATTTCCCCCTTCTTCCTTCCACCCTTTCCCCCATCTGACAGAGATATATACATGTTAAATATGTTAAAATACATGTATAGAAAATCTTTTAAGAGAAGGTGATATTAAAGTTAAATTTCATTTAATAGAGTATAGTATAGTAAGGTAAGTGAAAAATCGACAGTAACAAGATGCAGTTTTTTGGGTGGCACTTATGATTAATTATCTTTTTTATTTCTGCAAATTAGGAAATTTTTGCAAATAAATATGTATAGCAATTCCAATTCCAAAAGTGATTTTTGTGCACAATTACCTTTGCATGAATTTATGTAAGTAATGTCGTTGGTCAACGAAATATATAACATCTATATTGATTTTCCTTTAGGGTAATTCCTCTTCTGAGTTTAATTTTCGTTGGAAATATGCAGTTTTTTCAGTAGAAGATGATAATTGTGGAGAATGATCATGGAGAAGGGGATGAATTCAGCAGAAGGTCTTCCTTCAAAATCACCTCAGGTTGTGGCTGTTAAGGTAACAGCCAAAGAGCATGAAACAAAATCACCCCATAAAGAGAAGCGTGTAGGATTTGTGTTGGTGCATGCAGGTAAGACATGAAAAGATGAATTTTGAAGTTTATATTTATATATACACACACGTGTGTTTGGGATAGTGAATTTTATATATGTTTAAATTAGAATGTTTTTTGAAGCAATCTGTTGAAATTATAGTTGTTGTTTTTGTTTGCCATCTGCAATCTGAAAGACAGAAAAACCAAGCTGGAAAGAAGATATTTTTCATAATCATCTTGAATAGCTCATTTATTTTGTAGATGAGAAAAGAGAAATCTATTGAAGTGAATTGTCTAAAATCAAGCAGCTGGTTAGTAATAAAACCTGATTTAAGGAGGTCTCTTAATTGCTAGTCTAGTCTTTTTTTTTCATCATTCTGTACTTTGACCCCTATGGTTTTGAAATAAGTTTGATAGATAGAGAGGCACATTAGTCTGAAGCTTTGCAAAAAATCTAGCTTCCTTTTCTGAGCATATTCATTGTGAATTGGTTGCTACTCTTTATTGGCGTCTGGGAGTGGAGCTAATCCATTTTGGGAAGTTAATGCTTATACTACTTGTTGACTTATTTGGGTTTCCATCTAGCCTTACTAGGTCACAAGATAGTTTACCCTTAGTTTAATCAAGTATGTAATTAAAAATATCTGATGTTTTTAAATGTTCAATAATAGCATGGGTCTTCTTCTACCATCCTGAGTACTTATGAACACTCAAAGATCACTACACCTGTTCTACTGTATAAATTATATATGTGTGTGTGCAGTGAGTGTATTTGTGTGTGTGTGTGTGTGTGTGTGTGAGTATACAGAGAGATATATATCAGTGTGTATATATCAACGTTAGATTTCCACATGGGGATAAGGTATAGCTGATGACTCTGCCTTTGAAAGAGGCTATCCACTATTCTTCTAGTTCAGCAACAATGGTAATATACTATGTTTTTATTTTTTACTTTACTAAATTCATAGTTGTATATCTGTGATATTGCAGAGAAAGATTAAAGGCACCTCTGTTGTCATCTGATCCTTTTGTTTGATAGATTACTTTGTTAGTCTTTAGATTGTATTTTGGTTAGGCTTCTGACCACACCTTTATACTAAGACTGCTCTTTTAAAAGTTTTCATTAATAACCTCTTTATATCATATTCATGGTGCTCACAATACTCCTCTCTACTGGTATACTCACTTGTCTGATCTTTCTTCTTAGATTTCCTTGTTTTGCAGTCTACCTGGCTCCTCTATTTCACTATTCCTTATGACTCTATCTAGAGTCTTTTTTTCCTACATTCTTTTTCTTTGATGCAAAGGATTAATTATTATGTTTATTCATAGGACTCCCAGATTCATATTTCTAGTCTGTACCTCTCAATCTCTATCTAACTGTGTTTTGACATTCCCACATGGATGTTTTCCTGGCATTTTAGGCACACTATATACTGACCTGAATCTGTCATCTTAATCCTAAGCAGACTTTGTCTTCTGACTTTATTATTTCTTTTGATACTACCATATTCCCAGTCATGAAGGTTCTAAACCTTTGAGTCACCTCAGACTCTTCCTTTTGCCTTGCCCTTCACATTTTATAATTGCCTAAGGTAGATTTTACTTTCTAAATTTCTTTTATCTGGCTTTCCTATCTCTTGTTGTCTTCATACTAGTTCAGATTTTTCTCTTATCTCTTCTAGATTATTCTAACCTTAACCAGTCTACCTGCCTCTAGAGTCCTTACCAAGAAAGAGTAGTACCCTTTATAACCTTTCAAAATAATCTTTCTAATGCACAAATCTAGCTATTTTCCTTTTCAAAAATCTTTAGTGGTTCCTTGTTGCATATAGGAAAATAAAAAAGTTAACTTCTGAATATATATGTGTGTATGTGTGTGTGTAAATATACATATATGTGTGTGTGTGTATATATATATATATATATATATATATATATATATATATATATATATATATATATATATGTATATATATTATATATGTACTCACATACATATTCAGCTCCATTTCACATTACTTCCCTTTATAAATGCTGTGTTTCATTCCTTGATCTTGTCTTGCTGTTTCTTGGTCCTGTGTATTTGTGAAGACCATTCTCCCTCCCTGAAATAAATGTCCTCTTCAGGCCTTTCTTGGTTCAGCCCTTCTTATCTCCATAATATCTTCCTTTATCTTGCCTTGTCCTCACTAGTGTGAAAGTGTTCTTTCCTTTCTCAAATTTTCTTAGAGTATTTTTTATTTATTTTTTAATCCAATCATACTTTATATTATATTTGTATTATAATGTGTATACACACACACACACACACACACACACACACACACACACACACATATATATAGTACCTGTCTCTCCCTCTGCCCTATTAGTTAGTAAGCTACTTGAAACCTATTAAAAAAAATACCCAGCCCCTAGCACATATTTGGACACTTAATAAGTGTTTACATCATCTGAATTGACATTGCATCTTGGTACATTGCAAGTTTTGAGAAAGCACCTTGGTGGAAGGAAGACTAGTTTTGGAGTTAGGTGACCTGGCTTGAGACTAGCTTTAATATCTACCAGTTGTGTAAACACTTTATTTTTCTGATCATGGTTTCTTCTTTTGTAAAATGAGTAAAATAATATACTTTTTTTCTCAGAGTTATTTTTAGGAAAATACTTTGTAAGTCTTAGGATGGGACAAGGGGATATTTGATTTCATTTGGTCAGTAAATACCTGTAAGGAGAAATTTCCTCCAAAGCAGATTGTCTTGTTTGCAGCTTGTGGCCTTATATATTTGAAACTGTCTGATATTTTAATGATATTGATCAGTTTTCTCCTCTTATAGGTGCAGGTTATCACTCTGAATCCAAAGCTAAAGAATATAAACATGTATGCAAAAGAGCCTGCCAAAAGGTAGGACAGTTTTTTTTTTTTTTTTAAGTTCTAACTATTAAACTTTTTCTGTTTCATGTATAGCTAACTTGCTTCCCTTGAATTTAATTTACTAGGGTTGTATTTGTGAAATATTTTGTCTTTGTTCCATCAAGTTGTGCTCATATTCATAGGATTTTGTTTTTAATGATAGTTCTTTTATCCCTATGTGTTTTTGGAATTGATTTATTGCTTTAGACTCCTTCCTCACCTCTTGTACATAAGCAGGTTCACATATCCTTCTATAATACTCTAGAAAAGAATGAAGCTCTATAAAAGTGGTAGAAAAAGCAGTTGCAAAAGTATTTACTGTTTTCCTGAAGAGTTTTACCAAAAGAAGAAAAAAGAACAAAAAATTAAAATAGGTGCTAAAGTTTGTGAAATTATTCTATATTTTTCCTTATGTTTCTTATTACTTAATTTGTAACACAGCAATTTTATTGTCTTTGTGGTTTTGCTAATCATTTATTCTGCCTCAGTTGTGATTTTTCCTTTGTTTTTTGAGGTTTGCTCTTTTTTTCCCCCTAAAATATAAATTGTTTGATGCTTAACATGTAGTATTTAGATCAGAGTAGAAGAATTATTGGATTTATTTTCATTTTGATCTTGACTACTCTTTTTGCAAGCACATCTTTCAATAGTTTTACACAAATGGATGTTAATATAGTAAATTAAATAAATATAGGTCTCTTGGTCCTGTCTTATTTATACAGACTGAAATAGTAATGATTCTATATTAAAGATAAACATCTTTTGCTGTGATTAAAATCCAATATGAGTTTTTGAATACAATAACTATTGATTTTGTTCTTTTTTTTTTTTTTTTAATAGGGAGTACATGAAATGGGAAAGGTGAAGGTGGGGAGTTGTAATTTTTTCTAATGCTGCTAAAACTATCTTATAATTTTTAATTTATGTCTCATAAATCAGCATGTATTTGTTATGTAAATCATATTTCACTTTGAGGGAAATGTAGAGTGAAGAAATATACAATATATGTAGATTATGTTCACTTGTAGAGAAGTATAGAATTATAGAATTCTACAGCTGAAGAGGATTTTACAGGATATACTAATCCAATCCTTTCACATTTTATATCTAAGTTTAATTGAAAAATTGCATTTGATTAGACACACATTTATTAAAATTCTTATTTTTATAACATATCATACTTGTATTTTAAAAGTAGCCATATCTCATTCAAGTTGATTGTCCATAGTCTTTATTATTTGAAAATATAGTATTAATAAAAAGTTCTAGCACCCTAATTTTACATACAAATCTCTGGAATAAAAATGTTTTGAAATTTAAATAGAGCTAATAAGTATGGAATAAAAACATCACATTAAATATTCTATGATTTTATATTGTTTCAACTTATACTGATTCAAATCATATAGAGTATGATATAAGAGAAAGTACAATACAGTGGGATTCGGGGGATTGAATTGGGATTTGATTAGAATTGAATCTAAACTCCACCTCACTGTGTGACCTTGTTCTCACATTTTGTTACTTCATATATGAAGATCAGGCTAGATGATTTATGAGGTCCCATCTTTTAAATCTACAAATCTAAATTTTTAAGAAACTATATTGATGTCCTAAGTCAATTTTTAAATGAAATTGCCACCTTTTTCTGCAGGCCATTGAACAACTACAGGCTGGCGCCCTTGCAACAGATGCAGTGACTGCAGCTCTAGTTGAACTAGAGGTATTTCTTAACTTCTTTAAGTTACTTATGTTTTATTGAAAACATCTTTCTGTTTTGTATTGCTCAATAAAGTTATTGTTAGTAATTTTATGTAAATAGCTCTTGCCTTCGACCTCAAAAGCAAATCTTTATAAAACATGTTAGAATCTATGCTGTCACCAAGTTTGTTTCAGTGAGTTTATTTTTAAAAGACAATTATTTTGGGGGTACAGTGGTACAGTGAATAAAGCACCAGTGTTGAAGTCAGGAGGACTTGAGTTCAAAGTGGGTCTCAGAAACTTAATACTTCCTACCTGTTTGACCCTGGGCAAGTAAATTAACCCTGATTGCCTCAGCAAAAAAAAACCAAAAAAACAAAACAAAACAAAAAAACAATTATTTTTAAAAAGACTTTAATTAAACATAAAGATTGAAAATTTAAAAATTAATAAAGCTCCAAATAAAACCATTAAATCTGACCTATTTACTTTTTAATAAAACAAAAAGAAACTTTAATAAATAACAATGTAGCTAATTTGATTTTCTCCCTCTAATTATATGATTAATAAAGTTTTGGTGCTATTTAAAAATATATATAAAAAGTATTTTTGTTTTGGTTTTTCCATCATAAATAATGCTGATTTTATATTGTGGAAAAGCCTTATTTTTATATTTTTTTAGTCTTTTAAACATAAATGATTATTATATTTTGATCAAGGTCTTTTCTGTAGTTATGGATTAAAATTTTTACTAATATTATTGATCACATTTATTAATATAAAATTATGTATATTTGTTAGGTTGAATACATATTTTTTAAAAACTATTTCCCAATATTTTATCTAATACTTTTCATTGAGAAATGTTATATTGGTTGATAATTTTCTTTGTCTTTTGTCAGATTTGGGGATCAAAACTACACTTGCTTCATAAAAGAATTGGACAGTATATTCTATTTAAAATCAGTCAATTTTATGTGTTGTGTGTATGCATGTGTGTATCATTTGTCTTTGAAAATTAAGAGAATTATCTTGTGAATTCATCTGGTCTTAGTCCATCTGATTCTATTTTGGTTGCATCTCATTAATGGTTTATTTGATTTATTCATATGCAATTGGATTTATACTTCTCTATTTCGTGTTTTGAATATTTTATATATATTTTTAGATAGTATTTACTTTCTCAAATTACAACCATATAGTTGTATGTGATAGTCTCTAGTAACTTAAGATTATGCATTTGTCATTTCCCCTTTTTCATTTCCTTTTGTTGCTACTTTGGATTTTCTCCCCAGTTTTGGGGAATCAATTTGCAAGCTATTAATCTGTATTCTGATTTGTCTAAAACAGCTTTTGGTTTTCATTTATTCAATCTTTTGTCATTTTTGTGATTTTCTGCTTTCATTGTTATGGTCTGTCACTTCTTGCTTACCTTTGGTTCATTACAGTGTTAATTTGATTGAGTTTCTCTTTTTCTCTCATTAATGTAGGTTTTTATTGCTATGAATTTGCTTCAGAGTACTGCTTTGATTATAGCCTATATGTTTTGCTATATAGCTTTGTGCTATTATTATCTTTGAGTTTTTTTCTTATTTTGTTTAATATTTCTTTCTGGATTTTATAATCCAGATATTGTTCAATTAATAATTTTAAAATTTCTATATATCTCTGTATATTTATCATATATCTTTAAACTTCCTGTGATTCAGAAATAAAGGATTTTTCTTTTAAGGATTCTCTGTTCAAGAATAATATCTATTTTTATGTGTTCTTTGTGTATGTGTAAAAATGTGTATGAGGTAATTTATATTGTCTACCTGTAATCTAATCCAGTTTATTCAGCACTATTCATATGAGTGACTTTTTATTTATATTCTGATGATAGTATCTTAAAATCTAGTGTGATTGATTTTCTGTTTTTGCAAGACTGAACTTATTAAACTATAATTACTTTTAGTTGCTTTTGGGAGGGTCATAAAATAAAAAAAAACTAATTTCAAAGAAAATATTCAGCTCAGATCGAAGAGTTTTGACATTTGAAAAAAAGTTTATTCTCATTTCTGTAGTTTGAATAATAAGGTTCTTGGATGAGTTGAATTTTGGGTTTTTTCTTTTAGGGATTTTGTGAATTCTTTCTTTTGTGAATTGTTGCTTGATTTTTATAGTTGTAAGAAATTTTCATTTTTGATTTCCTGACATGTTTTTCATGAATTCTTCAGATTTTCCATAATTCCATATTTCTGAAGTTTCCTTCTCTTGATCTGCCTTCCAAATCCATCACTTTTATATGCATTATTTAAAAATCTCTAAATGTTATTTTCTTAGCTTCTTTTCCTTTTGTTTTGCCACAACAAAATACAATACTGTTTTGTAATTACTGTCTTGTATTGCGTTTTTAATAATTTCAGTTTCTATATGTTTTCCATTTTACTGAGTTTTGTCATCTTCTCTCTTGATTGTATTTTACACATGGTCTCTCTCCTCTAAGTCATTAAGTATATTCCTTATCTATTTAATTATGTCTTTTGGATTTTTTTGTTTGTTGCTCTTGCAACTTTGAATTTATTTACCTTTTTATGGTCTTCTTTCTTTTTTATATCATACTTTAAAAAATTATGTCTGACCTCTTCTACCATTTATTTATTGGCTTTTTCATTCTCTTGGGACAATTCCTAGCAATTTTATTCCTTTTTGGAATTTTCTATTTCTTTTGAGGGACATGAGAAAACTCCTTTGGGAGCTCTTATCATAATTAAAGTCTCAGTAGTTTTCTTGGCAATTTATTTTATTTTATTTTTTTAATTAATTGCTTTTTTCCTGGTTATACATGTATATTAACTTTTTAAATATGTATTTCTTTATGAATCATGTTGGGAGAGTGAAAGCAGAACAAAAGGGAAAAACCATGAGAGGAAAAGAAAAAACAGGAAAAAGAAGTGAACATAGCATGTGTTGATTTACATTCCATCTCCATAGTTGTCTTTCTGGATGCAGATGGTGTTTTCTATCCAAAGTTTATTGAGATTGCCTTGGATCACTGAATCATGGAGAAGAACCAAGTTTTTCATAGTTGATCATCGTACAATCTTGCTGTTACTGTGTACAATGTATTCCTGGTTCTACTTGTTTTGCTCAGTATCAGTTCATGTAAATCTTTTCAGACCTTTCTATAATCAGCTTGTTCATAATTTTTTAAAGAACAATAATATTCCATTGTCATCATATACCACAACTTATTCAGCCATTCCCCGATTGATAGGCATCTAATTCATTTTCCAATTATTAACTACCACAAAAAAAGCTCCTACAAACATTTTTACACATATGCGTACTTTTCTCAACTTTATTATTTCCTTAGGATATAGACTCCTTATTGGCAGTGCTGGATCTAAGGGTATGCAGTTTTGGGCATTGTTCCAAATTGCTCTCCAGAATAATTTTACATTTTACATTTTACAACTCCACCAACAGTGCATTAGTGTCCCAGTTTTCCCACATCTCCTCTAATGTTTATCATTATCTTTTCCTATCATCTTAGCCAATCTGAGAGATGCAAATTGGTATCTCAGAGTTGTTTTAATTTACATTTTTCTATTACTATAGATGGCTTTAACTTTGTCATCTGAAAATTATCTGTTCATATCTTTTGACATTTATCAATTGGGGAATGACTTGTATTCTTTTAAATCTGACAGTGTTCTTTACATATTTTAGAAATGAGACCTTTATCAGCAATACTGGCTGTAAAATTTTTTCCTCAGCTTTGTACTTTCTTTTTAATCTTGTTTGAGTGGTTTTTGTTTGTGCAAACCCTTTTTAATTTAATGTAATCAAAGTTGTTATGGGCCAGATGTTATGGGCCAGAACTCTGAACTTGAAACAAAGGATTATTACAAAAGTTGTCCATTTTGCATTTCATAATGTTCTCTAGTTCTTCTTTGGTCATAAATTCCTCCCTTCTCCAAAGATCTCAGAGGTAAATTATACCTTGCTCTCCCAATTTGCTTATGGTATCACTCTTTATGTCCAAATCATGTATCCATTTTGACCTTATTTTGGTATGAGGTTTGAGATGTTGATATTTTTAGTATGGGGTGTGTTGAGTTGATATTTTTCCAATTGTTTACCTCCTGACTTTATTTGTGAGAGAAGTGTTTTGTAATTGTGTTTATATAGTTCCTGGGTTTGTCTTGGCAGGGTAGACACCCAAATAATTTATTTTGTTTACAGATATTTTAAATGGAATTTTTCTTTCTGTTTCCTGCTGCTGAGCTTTGTCAGTAAAATATAGAAATGCTGATGAATCCTGTGGGTTTATTTCTTGGCAATTTAATATTGACAATTTTTTTTTTATTATGTTGTGCAAGAGTATTGCATGAAAAAAAAAGGTAATCTGTAACCTATTTATTTACATTCTTCATAACTAAATTTCCACAATGATTTCAACCTTAAGATTCTTTCACTCTTCATTAGCTAAGATTTTTTTAGTATTATTGTTTTGTGGTGTGGGGAGATAGGAGTAACCAGGTAATGGGAATAGAAAATTCAAATGAATGCAAAGTTTATTGAATTTTCCTCTTAGGGAAGTGTCACAAGATTTAGGAAGGAAGAACCATTTATAAGGAGGAAGCTGCATTTATATGGGACCTTGATGGACAGGTGAGGGGGAATGAGAAATCTAATGGTGTTTAAAAATAATACTGTTCCTAGGGCTTAGTGGCCCTTACAGCCATATTTGTTTGTCTGTTTAACTCAGGATTTTGCAGTTAAGCTGATTTTCAGAATCAAAGTGCAAAACTGAACACACTGACATCTTATTCCAGTCTTCTTGCATTTTCAAGATGAAATGAGTTAGGAGGTACATTTGAAAAGGAGGGGCGTCATTAGCAGGTGACAGATTGATGGGGTCAGGACCTACAGTAGTTTTATACATTATTATTGAAGTTTGGGAAGTTGAAGGTTGTTACCTCTCCACACTCCAAAGTTTGGTCTTCCAGCTCTTCCTAGCTATAATCTCTTGGTAGCTGATTTTTTCAAGGGTATTGTGCTTCTTGAGAAACTGGTTTATTTCCTAAATTTAAAAAAAATGTTATATATTAGAAAACCATTTAAATAGTTCACAGTAATAACTTAAGAAAAGATTTTATGGTGAAGCAGTTTGGAAAACTAAGTAAGATTTGGTCATTATTTGATTATGGGCATAACATAGACTTGATAAAGTTGGCTGGATCAATTTATTCATTGCCAGGAAAAGATAGCTGCTTTTCTCTTACGTTGCATTTTTCTAAGATCTCTCATTCATTGTTTTAAACTATCTTTTTTTTTATTATCACATCAAAATGAGAAGTCTAATAGACTTTTTTTTGGGAGGGTGGTGTAAGGCACTTGTTAAGTGACTTGTCCAAGATCATATAGCTAGTAATTGTCAAAGTGTCTCAGATCAGATGTGAATTCTGGTCCTTTTGACTCCAGGAATAGTACTTTCTCCACTATACATCATTGCTTTTAAAATTGTCAAATAAAATAGATTTATACTAGTTTATTACCTTTTACTTAGTACCTGAAGTAGTCACTTACAATTCATGAATCTCCAATTGGTCATCTGTCATAGTAGCTAGCTACTCTTATGACTAAAGTGCTTTGAGAATGAAATGCATAGTATATATTTGTGATAAATATTGAGTATTATAAAAGGTAATTTTTTTGCTGTGTATAAAAAAGTATAGTGATAAGAAAGAATATTGATGCATAGATATTTTTTAAAAGCATGTACATAAACAGTTTGAGCAAGATGACCAATAACTTTTTTATGTACTCTATTATAATGTATAGTGTTATATTCTTATGTACTTAAGTGTTAATTGAATTTCTATGAATTGGCAGAAGAGTTGAATCAAAAAAAAAAGATGATTCTGTTATTCTATAATTTTAAAATGATTATATAGTTGAATATTATTAATTGTATTTTGGATTGTATGTTGGATATGTCATAATTTTTTTTTTCAGTGATGGAATCTACATTTTATTGGTGCATATGGTGCTCAAAAGGAAATAAAAATTATATTGATAATTTCAGGTAATCAGTTGACCATGAATAAATGGATATTCTAATACCTGGCACCACTCTCTGTAAATAAATGATTAGTTAAGACATTTTAAAGAGTGGAATTTATAGTATTAAATTAAATTTTTTTTCCTTCCATAATTTTTTTTTACTAGACTTAGGATTCTATTGTAGTAGGGAACTTGGTGAAGAATTCTACTAATTTAGATTAATGTATTTCTTATACTTAATTAGGAAAAATTATAAGAGAGTAGAGCTTTTTCCTCATTCTTGCATGGGTGGATAAAGTATAATTCTGGTTCTTTTTATTTCTTCATTTTAAATCTTTTTGAGAGACAGTATGATTCATTGCAAAGAAAGTTAACTTCATAAAAACTTTGTTTCAGTTCTGTCTCTGAAATATATTGACAAGTCACTTAACTTGCATAATTTAAGCAACTTTTTAAGTTGGAGAGAAGATGCTGACTTGTGAAGGTGAAAAGAATCATTTGGGAATTCCTTAGCCCAGTGAAATCATAGGTCTTTTCTCTGTTCTAATCTTTCAAAGCTTAAACTTTAAACTTTAGAAGATTTCTATTTGTTTGATAATTTAAAAGCTAAGGCTTTGCCTATCCTGATTGGAAAAATTGCTTCCAAATCACAAGGAATTATTTTTTAGAATTGTTTATAAATTGCTACCCGAAGCTCTTTTAATCTTATGTAATTTTCATATGCCATCATCATTTAAAAGGTGGCAAGTAAAATTTTATAGTTGTTTTAAAAGTACAACAAAAAAGTCTTGCAAAATTTTTAGGTGATAAGAAAAATATTAACTTCTTAAAACTTCCTGATTATAAGTATATACATAAATATTTTTCACTTCGTCCTTTTACAGTGTGATAAAAAATAAGCATTGACCCTGAGTAACTTGATGTCTTCATTAATATGCTGGCTACCAACTTCTTATTTTAAGAAATTTGTGTGTTTTGTAGAGTTAATGATACATGCTTATGGAAGTGTGCAATGAAATACTTTATTTGGCTTTGAGATGAATTTATAATTTAAAAAAATATAATTTTATATTTTTACTGCTTTGATGCCCTAACATCAAAGGTTTTTACCAGTAGAACATGAGTTATGGCAGGTTTTTAAACTTAGCTTATCCTAGGACCTACTGAGTTAAGTTTGGAGAGCCTCATTATGTGATGAACTGTTTTGAATGTGGCAACTCTTGAACACAAGCTCTCAAAGTTTGAGATTGTGATTCATGCAGATTAAGTGAAATACCCATAGTGTTGAAATCAGGTTTCCTTGAAAGTACTGAAAAATGATTTTTTAACTTCTTATTAAGTTTTTCTTTAATTTTCATTAGAATTATTTTGCAATCCATGAACATGAGATTAATATTGGATTACAAAATTATGTCAAGTAATTTCTAATGTATCAACCTAATGGTCCAGAACTGTATTTGAATCTATGAGATGATTTTGATTTATTGACAGAAAGTAAACTTTTTGAGAACAAGGACTGTTTTATTATTGACTTTGTATTTTCAGCATCTTATTTACACAGTACTTGGTACAATTGTTGGCTGTTTGAATATAGAATAGGAATAAGGAAAAGAGAACAGGAGTGAAAAAAAGAAAATAGGAACATCTCTGGTAATATATGTTTTTTTTTCCTTTTTAAAAATTAATTTTATAATTATAAAAAGTTTTTTTGACAGTACATATGCATGAGTAATTTTTTTTTTTTTTTACAAAATTATCCCTTGTATTCATTTTTCCAAATTTTCCCTTCCCTCCCTCTACTCCCTCCCCTAGATGTCAGGCAATCCCATACATATTAAATATGTTACAGTATAACCTAGGTACAATATATGTGTGTAAATCCAATTTTCTTGTTGCATGTTAAGAATTGGATTCTGAAGGTATAAGTAACCTGGGTAGAAAGACAGTAGTGCAAATAGTTTACATTCAATTCCCAGTGTTCCTTCTCTGGGTGTAGTTGTTTCTGTCCATCATTGATCAACTGGAAGTGAGTTGGATCTTCTTTATGTTGAAGATATCCACTTCCATCAGAATATATCTTCATACAGTATTGTTGTTGAAGTACATAGTGATCTTCTGATTCTGCTCATTTCACTCAGCATCAGTTCATGTAAGTCTCTCCAAACCTCTCTGTACTCATCCTGTTGGTCATTTCTTACAGAGCAATAATATTCCATAACATTCATATACCATAATTTACCCAACCATTCTCCAATTGATGGACATCCGTTCATTTTCCAGTTTCTAGCCACTACAAAGAGAGCTGCCACAAACATTTTGGCACATACAGGTCCTTTTCTCATCTTTAGTATTTCTCTGGTAATATATGTACTTAGAAATATCAGCCCTGAGTCTGCATAATTCCTGACCTCTCATAATCATTATTTGAAACCACTATCTTTTAGCAGTAGTCCAAGATCTTCTTTACCACCTCTGAACACCAGAGGGGGCAATTTATCAATTTCGTTAAAGGAATAATCAGAAAATTTCTCTCTATTTTCTTGTTGGGAGGTGGAGGATGGGGTGGAATGTTTCCTCTAGTCACCATTCTGTCTTTAGTGGATAGATGGTTATTGGATAGAATAGATCTTTGTGGTAAGAAGAAAGGAATTGAGTTATGTACTTAATTTTATTTACAGCAATATTTACAACTTACAAGAGGTAAAAAGCTCAGATTTTACGTTTCACTGGTTTATTCCAAAATCAACTGAACTTATTGTCATTTTTTTTTCTCTTTTTAAAATTTTTTTCCTGAAAGATCTTTATTAAAGTTATTTTTGTAGCTGCTGAGTAAGAGAATTTTGTTCATAATTGTGTATAATATGTAATTTGATTCTAAAAAACCCAAAAGAACACAATAGCAACAACAACTTCCAAATAAAAACTTAATCCAGAAAATTAACTACATAAGAAGAGACAGGTACATACATAGGCAAATGTTCTTGGTCTATCTTCAAATATTTATTTATTTAATTTGTTTTTGTTTTTCAATAGTGTTTTATTTTTCCAAATACATGTAAAGATAGTTTTGAACATTTCTTTTTGTAAGAATTTGTTTTCCAAATTTTTCTCCTTTCTCCCTTACTTCCCTCCTCCCTAAGACTGCAAACATTCTAGTGTAGGTTAAATATGTACAACTCTTTTAAACATATTAACATATTTTTCATATTGTACAAGAAAAATCAGATCACAAGGGGAAAAAAATTACAAGAAAGAAAAAGCAAAGAAACAGACAAAAAAGGTGACTTATCATTTGATCTATATTTGAGTCTTCATAGTTCTCTCTGGATGCTGATGGCATTTTCTATCCCAAGTTATTATTCAAATTGCCTTGAATTACCACATTGATGAGAAGAGCCAAGCCCATAACGGATGATCACAAATTTTCTTACTATGCACAATGTTCTCCTGGTTTTGCTTACTTCCCTCAGCATCAATTGATATGTCTTTCCAGGCTTTTCTGCAATTAGCCTGCTCATCATTTCTTATAGAACAATAATATTCTATTACATTCATTTATTACATTCCTAATATGGGTCCTGCAGTATGCTAAGCATTGGGGATATCTATATAAGTCAAAAAAAAAAATAAATAACAACATTCCATATCTTCAAGGAGCTTACATTCTAATGGGGAAAAGACAAAATATAAAAGAGTATTGAAAAGCTTTGGGTAGGGTGGGAAAGGAAGAACACTCCTTCTGGAGTCTAATATTGAAATCCAGAAAGTCTGGAACAGAGATTAGAGGAAAATGAAGATTGCCTGGCCTTTCCCCAAAATGAAGGTTTTGAGAGGACCTCATCAGTGGGAGAAGTGGTCTGATTAGGCTGAGAGATATTCTGGAGTGAAAATACTGCAGAAGTAGATGCATATTCCAGGGTTAGAAGGCCTCAGGAGGAAATTTCCTAGATGAGAGGTAGCTAAAGGCAAGTCCTGTTTGGTTTTTAAGAGGACTGATTAATTTTTTATGAACAGAAGAAATGTAAATATTTAGGAGCTGATTGATTAAAACAACCCTTATTTTTAAGTTTTTGTTTTGTTTTGTTTTGTTGGCAATTGGGGTTAAGTGACTTGCCCAGGGTCACATAGCCGGGAAGTGTTGTTACGGGTCTGAAATCAAATTTAACTCAGGTCTTCCTGACTTTAGGGCTGGTGCTCTATCTTATGCCCCACTTAGTTGCCCTGATTAAAGCAACTCTGAGAGTTTTATCTTCTTAAGTTTGAGATAGATTTCAATTTGTTAGCATGGAGGGAGTACCCTATATTAACAAAATCTCAGAATCTTGAAGTTCCTTCAACTTTGTTAACTTAGGAATTGTAAGCAAGAATTTTAATTCATCATGCAGATTTTGATGCAGTAAATATCATGAGATAGGAAAAAGCAACAAAAACCAACCATATTCATAGATTTTATTTCACTATATTACAATGAGTATTGTTTTGTTTTTATGCCGCCTTGACTCTGTTTTCTTAAGGCAAGAGTTTTGAATGTCTTCATCTTCATAGACCTGACACTAGTGAAATCCTAGCAATAGCTTCTGTCCATGATCTTTCTTAAGACATCTGAAATGACAAAACTTAGATTTAAATAATTCTTTAGTTTGCAGTGTACTTATTAAACAGTTATCATTTCCTTAAGATTTATAACTCAACTTTTCATGCCCTACCTGTCTCCCCTCATGGTCATGCTACAAGGTTTTTAATGAGGTGCTTTGCTATAAAAGAGTGGGTATCTTTAAGTCTATAATTGTGAAGTTTCTAAATTAATTTCATTTCAGAAAATGACTTAAAGATTCCCATGATTTTTTAGAAATTTTATTTTTAGAAAATCAGTTTTTCATTAATACTTGTTTAGTTCTGTATTTCAGTGTTCTTCCTGATCATTACAGCATTTAATATATTATAGTGACAACTTAATGTGTTTATCTCATTTACATAAGTATTCATGAAGCAAATGTAGTTGGTAAGTCTAATTTTAGACCAATGACCCTTGATGATTTCTTTTTGTTCTCTTCTGTTTATATCTTTTATTTTTTGTAAGGGGAGGTCTGTTTCTCTGTGACCTCAGGTTTTATCTTTTTTCTTTTGTAATATTTCTGTGTTTCATTGTATTAATTTTGTGTTAGCTCTGATTTTTGGAATATATTTTAAGTATTTTTTTATCATTAGTTATTCCATTCAATGGTCCTGTTTTCCATGTGCATTTGGCATTATTTCTAATGGTTCAGCCATCATATTTATGTGTACTTCAGATGTTTATAGAATTTTTTTATTTCTGTACATTTTTTTGAGGCATACATGCAGCCAAGTACCCATGTTTCTATTATAAAGAGGTAGGGGAAAATCACCTCTCCCAAGAAATTCAACCTTCTGATCAAAGGAAATGTGTTCTGAAGATCAGTATGCAAATGGCCCACAGCTATTTTGCTGGTTCTGCTGCTAAAGTATTGATTTAATTAGAACATGGGCTGTAAGTGAACATTTATAGACAAAGAAGCATTAGAACCCAGTTAGTATGGACAGTAAATTTAAGTTACACTCTTTTAAAAACACATTTTTGTATACTAATGCTGATTCTTACCTTAAGTATTATTCAGCAGTTTCAGTTTATAGTTTGCATTAATACATTAGTTGAATATGTTCTTTTTTATAATTCTCTAGAACTTAGAGCTTAGCATACAAATTATGTACTTGTCAGGAAAAGTAGTGTCTTTTTTTGCTTTTTAAAAGCATATTTAATTTTTTTAATCCATCAAACATATATGCTTCTGAAGCAAATTTATTTTTAAAGAGGATTTTTCTATCACAATTTGGCTCTCTGTTGTCATCTGCACAAGTCCAAATATGTTATTTCAAAACCATTGCAAAATAAGTAATTTACTTTAGAACCTATTGAAAAAACCTGGAGTTAACAGTTTCTTAGAATTATTCTAAATGAGTGGGCATAAACACCACAAAATACTGAAAGTATTGTATCTGCCAATTGAAGTTACTTTGATTAAGGGTGAATTGCTCCTTGAAACATTTTGCTTTATCTTCAAATTATCTTCTAACTTATAAATTTCCATATCTCATTTATGGCATAGAATTAGGGTTACAATTCATTCAAAGACATATATTGTAAGGAGTGTCACTAGTTATAATTTTGTTACCATTTATGTAATTGTGTAAAATTGTAAGTCCAATTTAGATCCATGTTGTCATTTATATTATTGTATGAAATCAATTTAGTTCCACTTAAATAAAATTTATTCTCATGTTATTCTAAGGTAATAGTAAACAAGGGGAGTTTTAATTTACATTTATAATGTAACTCTAGGAATATAGAATAACTTTGTAGTATAAATTTTTGAATAACCTGTATTCTTTTGAGAGGCCAAACTTTTAACATAATAACAAGTCTCTAAATCAAGAAGATTTTAATGTAGAGTGAAATCAATGCTTTCAAGGAGTTAAAATATAATATCCTGTGATTTAAAGCTTTTGTCCATCTCTTAACTTTTTCTTAAGTCCATATAGATTTTGGAAAGGGAGGCAGCTGGAATTAGAAAAATTGCAAAGTTTCTAGTAAGAATAGTCCTTAGTAATAAAAATGTATTCAAAACATAGAGAGATATTATACTGTAGAATGCCTATAAGATGTGCTTATTTCTTGTTTTTATGGCACATACATGGAACACTAGTACTAAAAACCTGTCAGAATAACTTGCAGAATTTCTGTAATTGTTCATATTTTCTTTTTTTGCAATGTGTCTGGATATATCGTTAAAAATATTCTCTAGGGATAGTTAATTTGAGAATAAATTTGAAAAAGTACAATAAGTAATATACTGAAATTGATAGTTGAAAAATCCCTAAATTTTAAATATATCCTTACTTTTGACAGAATAGTAGTTTAAAAGGATGCAGTTCTATGCTTTCCTAGTTTCTCTTTGTGATATTTTTGTTTTATAGTCTAAGTGGTTTTAAGAGATAATTATTTAAATTGAAGGAAAGTGTGACTAGATGTCAAATTTGGCAAAGTTAATGAAACTGGTCCATTTGTCTTTTCTATTGTAGCTCATGTGGAAAAGGCAATTTCAGGTACTGTATGTGCTAACTTCTTCCTGGACATAGTAAAGAATCCAACAAAAACAAATTTAAAAACTGTTTCCGATGTGCAAGTCTAGCCAAGCCATTATTTTCTTTTAGAGATTTGTGTTGTTTGACAAGTAACTCTTTGTACTACAATTCTGTGGCTTTCATTGAAAAACATTGAAATAAAGGCTACAGCTATAGTTTTTTGTTTGTTTGCTAAATTATATTATTTATTTGTAAACTAGGAAAGTTAATAATAGGAATGGGGTGAGTGCAGATATACAATGTTTTTTCATTAAAACTATTTTTAGTAGTAAATAAAACACAAATATGGTTCCATTTGTATAAGGATTTTCTGTGCCAGATCAATAAATGCTTTAATTAATGTATACTGACATTTGTTCCATTTGTGTTGCGATTTCCAGAAGAGACTTATGAATTTTAGAAAGATCATAAGAAATTTACGATTGCTGTAATAATATGTGAAACTATGCTTTTTTTGCAGCATTTTATATTTCTGTAACAATAATTTTTAAAGGTTTGTTATGGATGCTAAAATGTGACATTCAGTGTACTACTATTTATTAGGGGAACATTAAAATTAAGAAAGTATGATGCAAACAAATGTTTGCTAAAGCTAGATCCAAAATAACTGAAATATAGCTTTAACACATGTTAAAAGTAGAAACACTATGACTATTTGGCTAGATTTAATTCTGGACTGTCTACGTTGAGTAATTTCTAAAGGCATTCCAACTTTGATCAACCACAGTAAGAAATTTTAGCATGCCTGTGTTGTGCCAATGCATCTGTAAATGTGTCCTGAGGTAGAGGAAAGATAGAGAAGCCAAAAAAGAAAGCAAACTTGAGCATTATAGTTAAGAAGCAATTATAGAGTGAAAATGGAAAGTGTTTTGTTTCCCTAGGAACTCTTTTAGATAATTGTTTAGCTTCTGATGTCTAAGATAGCCTCTGTATTTCTTTATTCATGAATGAAAGTTGCTTCACTTGTTTTATGGCCAACTCAAGTGATACTTGTTGGCCAGTGTTCATTAGATTCTTTACCTCCTTGCTTCATTTCTATATTATGAAACATGCTTAAAAATCTGAGTATAGTTAATAGTTTAATTCTTCAAAAGTAATGTTTTAATCCCTTAACATGAAGGTTTACCTGAAAATATTTTTATATATTGTAAATTCCTTTGGGGATATGGCAACTGTAGGAGTGTATTGATTTTGTTGGTTTCTTTTTTTTTTTTTTTTTTTTGAATACTTCAGAGATACAACCAGACCAAAAAATAGTTTTTGGTTATAGTTTTCAGGGGCAGAAAAATGAATAAAAATAAGCAAATAAACAGCTGCTGATTTCTACATTCTCATACATGAATTCATTATTTCTCTGGATAAATTCCACTATACTACTTTGGAAACTGGCTTTTCCTATATACACATTTACTGACACAACTCTTTGAAATAATATAGGTACAAACTCCCCCACAGATATTCCAAGAATAAGTTTTAAATAAGGCTTGCTTGGAAACCAAAGGCTAAATTTTATGAATTGTAGCTTTTTTCTTTGTGTTGTGTAATTCTACAATAAATGATAATGTTTTTATAGTTATTGTGTATTATAAGTTTCTTATACTTGATCTTTGGCTTTTGTTTCTTGTGCACATTTTAGTGAGTATTTTAATGTATATAAATTTTTGGTCTTATTCATCTCTGTGGTGTACATTTTTATTGTTTTAGTATGTCTTGTTTTTGTCTTTGTCCATTGTCTCATGAAAGCTTAATATAGTGGATAAATAGTTGGTTTTGGAATTTAGGAAAATTAGATTTTAATAATGCCTTTGATATATATTGGCTTTTTGACATTGAACAAGGGTATAGATTGCAGAATAGTTGCTTATGTATATTGAGAGAAGAGGCTTCCTCACTAGAATTTCTTATACCAATTAAATCATATGTCTCATTCCATCCATACCTTGTGAGTGGCATAGTGGTTTACATATGGTAGATAATTAATATTTGTTGAATTGAATCATGTTAGATTGTAAACACTGAGTTGTGTAAAAATGGCAATATAGGAGATAATATGTAGACATACATAACTTAACTCCACACTACTATTTTTATTTATTAATGTGATTTGAATATCTCTATTTAACAGTATTCTCAGTTATTCTATTGTGGAATAGGTATAGCACAGATCAAAAACATCTTAAAACTTAACATTATTTTAAAAAAGCGAATAGTATATATTTTTACAAAAATATTTATAGCAAATAGTTTTGTGGTGACCGAGAATTGGAAATTGAGGGGATGTCTATCAGTTGGTGAATGGCTGAATAAACTGGTGTATGGTTGTGATATAATATTATTGTGCTATAAAAAATGACAAACAAGATGATTTCAAAAAAACCTGGAAAGGCTTACATGATCTGAAACAAAGTAAAATGAGCACAACTAGAACATTATACACAGTAAAAGCAATACTATATAATGAACTGTGAATGGCTTAACTATTGTCAGCAATACAGTGATTCAAGACAATTCCAAGGAACTCATGAGGAAACATGCTATCTTCTTCTAGAGAAAGAACAGATATTGCTTGAATACAGGATGAAATTCTCTATTTCTTACATTCTTCTTTATTCTTCTTATTGTTTGAGTCTTCTTGTAAAAAATGACTAATACAGAATTTTTTTTATACGATAGGTACATGTATAACCTGTATCAGTTGCTTATCATCTTAGAGATAGGATAAAAGAGAGAGGAAGAGATAGAATTTGGAATTCAAAACTTAAAAAAGAATAAGCAGTGTTAAAAACTTGTTTTAGCATGTAATTGGGGATGGGGGGGAGAAATAAAATATAAAATATAAAAATTATACTGTCAAAAAACCCTCAACCCTTTCCATTTTCTAATAGCTCTAAACTTCTACTCATTGAATATTTTACTGGAGCTGAGAAAGGACCACAAAATTGATTGATTTGAGTCTTTCCTGGCATCCTCTACTATCTTTATAATCAGATCATTTGCTCTTCTTTTTGTTTCTTCTTTGTAGCATTTGATTCTCATTAACTCCAGAATTTTTGGTGTTTTCTTCTCTCAAGTCATGGGTTTCAAACTCTCAGTTCCTAAGAGTATCTTTTAAAAATCATTTTGGGTAAAAGAAAATTTAAAAAGCTTACATATTAAGATGTATATATCAATGAAAGATTGGTTAAGTTGCATATGCTGAAGATGACAATCAAGATGTCATTATCTTCAATTTTACCTCTGCTTTTTTCTGAATACATTAGTATCCATTTTTTTATACTTCCTGCCCCCCCCAAAACAAAACAAAATAAAACAAAACAAAACAAAAAAACAACAACCCAAAAACCAAACTGGTATATTTATTTTGGGAAGAAAGCATATTTGTATTTAATTTTTGAGAAACATAGTTTTACCCATTCTTCTTGATTTGATCCTCGAAGATACATTTCACTTCTTGCTGGAGGAAGTAAATTGTTAAGATGCAGACAATGGCTCTGAAAGCCATATGGCATAGGCAGTGTCCACCTTTTGTATTTATATGTGTGTGTGTGTGTGTGTGTATACACATATATATATATATATATATATATATATATATATATATGATATATAGTTTTGTTTTTGACATCTTGGGAACAAGCTGAAAAACATGCCCCTGAAAGCTATCAATATTAAATATGCTGTGATGAGTGCCAAATTTAGTAAATAAACAAAAAAAAGCCATGAAATAGACTGTATTCTTCAATTTAACGTAAAATTTAAATGTCAAGACTTAAAGTGAAGGACAATAAATTTTTTTTTAAATTTTGTGGCGTATTGCAAAGATAATGAATTGTTGGTTTAAGTGACTTTGAAGTGTAAAGATTATGTGAACAAAAATAAAGACTCCATTTAAAAGGAGCCCTATATTAATTTTTCTAGTCCTGAACCAAGCACCAATACTTTTTTTTTTGACTGAGTCAAAACAAATCATAGTTGTACAAAATTATAAGAGACTTAATGTGATTTATGCTCGAAACATTTTAATTCTATGAATTGTATTTTTAATTGTTTTTTTTTTCCCCCATTCGTTCATATTTGTTTTATCTCTATCTGGATTTTCTCAATTTATAGTTGAGCTTGAAGTTCATGATAGGTTGCCTTATGATTCCTCTAGTAGCACTATTTTTGACGTTGTTCAGTTGTTTTTCAGTTGTATACAACTCTTTATGATCCCATTTGGAATTTCCTTGATAAAGATACTGGAGTGGTTTGCTATTTCCTTCTCTCTCTCAGTTTACAGATGAGGAAATTGAGGCAAACGGGGTGAAGTGACTTGCCCAAGGTCACATGGCTACTAAATGTCTGTAGCCAGATTTGAACTCAGACTGGGTGTTGACTCCAGGCCTGGTGCTATCATAGCTAGTTTATTTTAATTTTAACCCTCTCCTACTCTTATCCTTCATGAAAATGCTTGGATGTCTTATGTCTTAGATGTAATTGTGATTCTTGAAAATTATGTCAACATGAAAAGCCTTTTTTTAAGTGTGGCCAAAATATTAGGCTATGTCTGTTGTCTAGTCTAATTAATTGTCGAGTCTTGTTTTTTCTGCCTTCACATCACCTTTCCCATAATTCTCTTTCTTTTCATTCATACACCCACCATCCCAGTGTGGCCTTGCCTCACATCTGGACTATTTCATTAGCCTTTTTTGTTGGTTTCATTACGTCTCCAATCCAACCTCTATTTAGCTGTCAATGTATCTTTCAGATCTGACCATCTTTTCTAATGTGCACTGACTCTAGATTACTTCCAGGATCAACTACAAAATCCCATTATTAGCTATAAAATCCTTCATAACCTGTCCCCTTCCTAACTTTTCAGTCTTACATTTTACTCCTTTCATGTACTCTGTGATCCAGCTACCCTGGCTTATTTATTGTTCCTCATATATATTGTTCCTCATTCTACCTCCTGACTCCATCTCTTTCACTGATTGTTCCCCATCCCATCCTCCCACATACCCCCCCTTATTACCCATGCTCATTTCCATCCCTAACTTTTCATGCCTCTTTCAAGAGTCAGCTAAAATCTCACCTTTTGCAAATACTGTTTCTTCTGTTCCTCTTGTCCTCCTGACTTCTAGTGCTTTAATCGCTTGCTGACTGACTGATTGACGAAAACCAGCTTAGTGAAGTTTGAAGACTACCACCAGCTTGTCTTCAGAGTGATTAACTTTTTTGGCAACAAGAATTCTTAAAACCAGCCATCAATGAAGTTCAAGAAGGGTTGAGATCTGCTTTAGTTGGAGATATCTTCACTGAAGAAATTGCAATTTCATTAAGTGAAATATTGAAGGAACTGATGTCACATTTCTTTAAAAATGCCTTTAAAAAGTACAACAATGTAGTATTGATCCATTTATAGAATTTCCTTAGTGATATCCTGGGGAGGTTCTTAACACCATTTTGTAATCATAAGTCCATAGGTTTCTGTAGCACTCTATTGCATGTGGTCAAGATATTTTGCTTATTTCAACCCTATGAAATAGGTTGTTATATCAACATTTGATGCTGAGAAGACTTAAGTCTGAAGGTAATAGCATTTTATTCAGGATCACAGAAATATCAGTGAATGAGGTAGGAAATTTTTTCTTTGCTTTGCTCTTCAGATTCATCTAATTAGATTCATATAGTTTGCTGCTTCTTATATATCTAAGCCTTTTACCATACCATTTGAGATGAATGTTATTCTGCCAAATAGGAAAGGTATGATCAATACACAGTGATTTCAGTCATACTTCTATTAACCTAATTCTAAAAGATTTGGAAAACTTGCATAGAGTTATCAAGACAGTCACAGGAAGAAGTGACAAGGTAAAGGGAAGAACCTGGGAAGAAAGGCATGCTAGTAAGTATGCTGAGGGAGAGCACGATAATTTATTCTGTTGGTAGTTATTTTTATCGTGCCTATAATCTACTGTTCTTTATTTCCAGTAAAGACAGAATGAGATAAGTGGAATTTAAAAGATTTAGGTAAAAATCTTAAATGACCCACTTTTCTTAAACCTTATAATAGTGATTTAAGGAAGAATATATTTCTGGAAGCCATCAAAAAGGGTTGATTTTTCAGTTGTTCAGAGTAGATATATAAACTAAAGGCCATGATAATAGTAATTGACATTATATAGCACTTTAAAGTTTGTAGAATTTTACATAGTCATTGATACTCAAAAAAAGCTTGTAAGCTGTATATTATAAGTTATTATTCCCATTTTATAGATGAAGAAGCTGAGCTCAGAGTTAAATGACTTGTTCACAGTTATATAGGTAGGAAGTGTTAGAAGTTGGATTCACTCTCAGTTCCTCCTGACTTAGCACTTAACATTCTATCCATTACTGCTTTTTAAGGCAAGAAAGTAGCCTTTTCATTCTTCTCACAAAATTCCAATCTTGGAGTGCTGATCAGGATATGTGCATATCACAGGATATATGAGTGCTGATTTCATGAAAGAGCTAAACAGCTCACTAATAATCTTTGAGAACTGTGATTCTGTGAATTTTTTTTAGTTGATATGGTTTCTTTCTACAATTGTACATTCTATCCTGACATACCCAAAACTTCTGGCATCTTGGACATTGTATTAGTAGGAGCAACATGGGTTAGACATGGATGAAGGAAAATTAGTTCTGAGATATTTTGCAGTTTGGGATATAGTGGCTCTTCAGAATTAAATTTTTATATCCTAATGGATTCCAAGAATATCTAACAATCCACCAAAAGATTCTTGTCAAAGGAAGAGGGAATAAATGATGTCTGACCGACTAAATGACTTTTCCGGTGAGTGCTTGCTGTTGGTATTTAAATCATTTAATTGTACTGTTAGTGGTAATTGTTCAATGATGTTCTTTTTAACTTAGGTCAACATGAAAATTTCAAATTAAAAATCCTCCAGCATTAGTTGTCTAAAAGTTTCTTTTTAAGAAATAGACTTGAAAAGTAAAAAGTATTGGTGGGTGGGGGAAGGGCAGTTGCCTTATAGGCTTGGTGGGATATCTTTTATACTAAAATTTATTCTGAAATTAAAAAAAGAAACTCAATTTGTCTTGATCTTAGATAAGACCTCATCTATGATATGGAAAATATATAGGCATTACCAAATAGTCTGGTAAAAAAGTTAATGTAGAGATTGAGAGCTGCTAACCTATTTTCATCTGTTTAGAAAATATTTACTGAAATAGACTGCCTAAAAAAGTTCTGTGTCTTTAATACCATTTTACAAGAAAGTTTTTGATAGGACTTATTCCAAATGATTTATTAATCATCTTAAGTGTCAGCTCAAACTTTAAAGTTTTCAGTGTGTTTTATGTATCTTATCTAATTTGAGCCTCATGACAGCATGTGATGTAGATACTAGATGTTCTTGTTATTTCCACTTTTCAAATAAAACATAACTGAAGCTTGAAGAAGTTATAATTTAGGATGTGGATATACAGCTGTTAAATGTCAGCAACAGGATTTGAACATTTCTTGATTCCAATCTATAATTCTACTTGCTGATTAAAATGATTGCTTCTTGTTTATTGTATTTAATTTTCAATATACACTTATTTTAAAAAAAGTTAGATTTGGTTAATGTTTGGCAACTGTACTTGAATGACATGTTATAAATGTTAACATAATAGTTTCCTCTGAAAGTATTATCGAAAATTGAGCCAATATAAGTAACTTAGTAAGAACAACTTTACAATTTGCCTTTCTAGTTTGTGTTCATCACTGAAAGCCAAATCGTTTACATCTGTAAATGAAGTTAGCAGAAGTTAATATAATAAATCTCTAGAGGCACAATAGTCTATAGATTTGAAAATAGTTATTATTTTACATTCATAGCAAAGGACATCATGTAGTTTAGCAAAGGTAGTGGTTAATAGAGATAGATAAATTAGATTAGTAGAAATATTTTGTTTTATATTTGTAGAATGGCAGATGGCTTACCTTTTTGTCTTTGCTATCTCACTTTTATGATTTGCTTCTCAAATAGTGACTTATGTGATACTTTTCTATTTTAGAAGACTTTCTGTACATTAATTCACCCAATGACACTGTGAGATAAATATAGCAGACATTGTCTCTATTTAGCAAATGAAGAGACAGCCATGGAGAGGTTAAATAACTTGCTGGTGATTGGGCAGCTAATAAGTGAAAGGTGGGCTTTGAATCTGTTTTTGGGACTGAATTCTCAAGTTCTTTGCTCTTATCTCTAAACTATTTCTCCTGATAAGGAATATCATTTTCTAAAAGTTTATCCTCTAAAAAACTTGAATGAATTCTGTCAATTTTCATTAAGCATTGTCTTTTTATTCTTAGAAAATTATGGAGAGTGGTTACATCATGAAGAAACAAAATATTGCTAAAGGAATTCTCTTATTTTGCCTAGTTATGATCAGATATTTATTTTATTGTATTTCCATTGAAGTAAACATTGTAAAGGTGTCCCATTTGCTCTTTCCAAATCAATTTTAGGTTTGGTTAACATTAATTTAATTTTGAATTATTTATTGATTCTTTTATTTGCCTAGATGCTTAGGCTCAAAACTTAGAATTTTCTTTGATTTCCTCTTTGCTCTTTTTAAGTTCAAATATTAGGTCCCATCACATTTTTCCTTTAGAATATTTCCCCTATATTTCTTTTCAATACTTAACCTATTCCAGTTTCTTTAATTTAATTTTTTATTATTTTGAACTTATTACCACTAATCTCTTATTTACAGCTCATTTTAAAAGTATTTATATGCTTAATCTATTACTTTCAAAGCTCTTCTATTTGTTTCCTCCTGAACTTCTTTCTTTTCTTTCTGTTCATTAAAAAATAACAATCCTAAAAAAAAAAATGTAACATAAGGGAGGCAGCTAGGTGATGCAGTGGATAGAGTACCATCCCTGAAGTCAGGAGGACCTGAGTTCAAGTCTGGCCTCAGACACTTAACATTTCCTAGCTGTGTGATCCTGGGCAAGTCACTTAACCCCAATTGCCTCAGCAAAAAAAAGGCGAAAAAATTAAATCCACACACTGACCATTTCTCAAAAGAAATCTTGATTTCAATATCTTTTAGTCAGAAGACCAGTAGACAGGTGTGTGTATTTCATTGGTTCTTTGGAGTCAAGGTTAGTAATTTCTTTTTTTTTTTTTCCTTTTCTTTTTTTCCTTCTCTTCCTTCCTTTCCTTCCCTTCCTTCCTTTCTTTCCTTTCCTTTCTTTCTTCTGCCTCCAGGGAGCTAGCCTGGACTTAACATTTTCCTTTGATCTTTTTGGGGATACTGACCTAGTGTATTGTAGTGGTATTGCTGGGTCAAAGATAGGTATACATGATTTGATAGCTCTTTAGGCATAGTTTTAAATGATTGAACCAGTTCACTATACCATGAACAATTCATTAGTATACCTATTTTCAGTTATCCCCTACAACATGTCATTTCTGTTAGGTATGAGTACCTCAGAGTTGTTTTAATTTGCGTTTTTCTAATCAGTAGTGATTTAGATCACTTTTTAAGAAGGCTATAGCTTTGATTTCTTCTGGAAACTGCTTATTTATATTTTTTGACCATTTTAAAATTAGGGTATGGCTCTTATTTTTAAAAATTTATATTTGAGAAATGAAACCTTTACAGAGAAATTTGCTTTTAAATTTTGACCTTTTAAAAATTGTTTTCCTGATTATTCCTTTAAATTAGATCTAATTTTTACTTTGGCTTTGTCTAAGATCTTCGTTGCTGCTCTAAGACAAGGATATTTTTATTGCTTGTCTTTGTATCCTTAGAACAATGCCTTGTATGTAGAAGGTGTTTAATACATGTTTGTTGAATAGAATTGCTGGGGGGAAAAAAAAAGTTGTATTGCTTAATCTCTTCCAAATAAAGTCCATAAAGTTCAAAGTTCAGTATTAATGGTTTTACATTATCGATTCCCAACCAATTTTTATCATCTTACTTTTTAATTCTCTCCATTCTGTATTCATTTTAGTCTTTTTCTCAGGAATATGCCCTATACCTTCTTAGCCTTATACCTTCTTAGCCGTTAGTTTTTGTGTTGTTTCTTCTACCTAAAATCACCTATTTTACTCTGCTTGTGGGTCTATTTTTCGTGATTACTTCCAACACTAAAGCCTTTCTGTTCTGCTCTAGACTAGTGGTTTATTTCTCTAAATTCCTGTGTTATTATTGTCTACATTTTAATAAAATGTTTTATGTGAGATGATTATAAAATAATGATTCCAGAAACCAGGTTCTTGTTATAGTTATATTATGTAATGTTTTTATTATTATTTGGTTTTTCAATGTAAGTGTTAATGTTTTACTTCCCAATTAGATTGTTATCTTTTTTGGGGCAGGGACTTGCCTTTATTTTGCCTCACAGTCATTGAGTACATATTGGGTGCTTAATAGATATTTTAGTTGAATGTTTATGATGATATGTGTTTCTTCTAAATATATGTTGTTACTTTGGGATGGAAATTCAAGATTTGCATTATAGTATATGCAAATCTTTGATTAATATTTGTGAATGATTATTTTTTAAAAATTTGTGATATCACTTCAAAACACTATATACAACAGTAATTTTACAAAACACATATTGGTGGCCTTTTCCAAGGATTTTCTCTGGGAGATTTATAAACCATCATTAATGGTGGCAGTGGAAAAAAATGTTTTGGCAAATTATTTCTTGGAGATGAGTTTTCTTCTATCTGGTATGTGGTTCTAGTTCTGTAGCGGTCCTGGGTTCGGCTTTAACTTCATTCATATTTTGCAAGGAATATGAAGAAATTCTGGGTTAGATCTGGGCAGTTCAACAGTAGTAATGGTAGACCTGCAGTAATGGTAGAACACTCCATTTCTGTGAGCTCACAAATCCATTGAGATATTGACTATAAGAACACATTTATATTTACATCTAAAGAGTCACAGAGTAGTTTCTTCTCACTTCTGTGGGTAAACAGTGAAGTATTATTACTCCCATTTCTACAATGAGAAAACTGCAGAGTTGTAGCTTTCCCAGAGTAGCTAAGGTTGAAATGGAACCCACTTGTCATTGACTGTTAATCTAGCACTTTTTCCTGATTTGTTAATATCCTCACTCCCCAAAAGACCTTGTTTTTTCATTTTGTATATATATCTTTGTTGTCTTCAATTAGAATGTTAGTTTCTTATGAGCAGGGTCTGCTTAATTTTTGTATTTCTTTCCCCAGTGCTTAGCACATAGCATTTATTGATGACCCATGTTGTCCTGTCTGATTTTCTTGGGGAGCAGATCCATTAACAATTATTTATTAAGGGCCTAAAACATTCCAGGCATTGAAATGCACTACAAACATGAAAAACTTATCTTTAGGAAACTTCTATTTTACTGAATCCTGAATCTTAGATGGAATTGTTCTTAGGTTCATGTTAGAGCAAAACCAAACTTGTATGTTGATTGTACAGCAGAATAATTATATAAAAACACGTCTAAACTTTAAGTGAACTGTTTTCACATCATAGTCTCTAATATTTCTATACTAGATCATACTTTTCAGATCTGATAAAGTATCAGATTACCATAAGAATTAACCCTGGGAATTGGCAATGTCTTCCAGGGCATTATTACTTTGCCATTTACTTCATGGTAAGGATTAAAATGGTAAAATCTTTGCCTGATTTGTCACTGGCTGGAGAGTGATTTTGTATTTAATATATTTAATCTCCACAAAACAAAGGAATGGGTAGGAATGCTTTCTCATGATGAATCTGAATCATCCTTTAGACATTATATTAAGATTTCTTTTACCCTTGACCTTTTTTATCTACAGAGTATATTTTAGTTTGCTTTATATAATTAATTTGTTTACATTTAAATAGATTACATCATCATTAATATTGCTTGGGAATTAGTGTTTTGGAACTGAAAAAAAGTCTTAAATATCATTTGGTCCAGTTCCACATTTTATGACCAAAGAAACTTTAACCTGAAGAAGTTAAGTTACACAGTCATAGATCAGTAGTGGAAGTAATAGGACAAGAATCCAGGTCTCCTGATTCTGTCAAGTGTTGTTTTCATTATGCCATCTTGGTATGTTGTACTTCGTATTTGGCATGTGTATATACATATTTTTTTTCTGTATTTTTAGGATTCCCCTTTTACAAATGCAGGAATGGGTTCCAATTTAAACCTTTTGGGTGAGATAGAATGTGATGCCAGCATTATGGATGGAAAGTCCTTAAATTTTGGAGCAGTTGGAGCACTGAGTGGTATGTTAAATTACTGTAAAAATGAATATTTTATCTTAAGATAATTCCTAAGTAAATGATATAATTTAAAATATTAAATAATTAATAATCATAATTATTAAAAATTTAATCTTAAAAATAATAATCCCATTTCCTAAAGACATAGTCCATTCTTTCCTCAGTTATTGGAGTATTTCTAAAAATAGTTTTTTGTATTATTATATTTTTAGCACAAAATATTAAGTATAACATTTTACATGAAAATAGTCAAACAATTTATGATTAAATTTTTGTCAATGCTCCTTACAAAATTTCATATTGCTTTTCAAAAAATATTATAAAAATAAATATTATGGAGATTTGATTATGGAGTATGGTGATGTAAGTATTTTGTGAATAATTATCATTAGGGTGGTTTGTTGAGAAATATTTTGGGCTTTAATTAAATGCCTTACTTTTGCATTGTAAATAAAGTTAAAGGGCTTATTCTTATTTTTAATATATAATGTTTCTTTGTATTATATTTTCAAGTTCTATTTAGCTTTTCTCTTACATTATTAACCTGCCATTCTGTTATTATTTTCTCCTTAGATTATTGATTATATTTTAAAGATATTCTCCACCTTTTTAATCCTCTGGGAACCTGAAAATTAGTACATGAGCCACAGAGGATTCCATTTTGGCGAGCACTGTTGCATGTGATTTGAAAGGAATATTTGAAAGAACTTACAAGTTTTCACTGTTATTTTGTAGATATGATCCTTAGTCTCTTGTGATGGTGCATATGGGCCAAACTATTTTTCTGTTTAGATCTAATTTCACCTGCAGTGTGCACTTAAAGTCATCAGTAGTCGTGTGCATCTTCTAAGTAGATTTATTCCAAAAATTCTATTTATATGCCTGTAAGTTTTATATTTTCTTTCTCCTCCTCCTCCCCCAGGAGAAATTGCCAAACATCAAATTCTTTTTATTTCATTCTATCTTGGAATCATTTCATAGTGGTATCAAAGTTCTCTAACTTTTTTTTTTTTTTTTTTTTTTCTCCTTGGATAATTTGAATAATGGGAGATAAAACCAGGAAAAAGTAGATAAGTTAAAAAAATTTTTTTGATACCATTAGTAGTTTCTTAAAAAAAAACAATTTTCTCAACAGCAAATACAAAAACATGCTACCATATCTATTCTTTTATTGACTGTTCTTTGCACATAGTAGGTACTCAATATTTATTTATTTGAATTTTACTGAAATTAAATATTATTGTGATAGTAAATTTTTTTTAAACAGGAAGAAAAACATTTTTTTTTTTAAGGTTTCTAAAACTCTTCCACCAAAATACCACAGAACTTAATTAGAAACCTTTAAACAACTTTTCCATCTCCATTTTCTGCTGATTTTCTTTTCAGGAATCAAGAATCCAGTTTCAGTTGCAAATAGATTGTTGTGTGAAGGGCAGAAGGGAAAACTCTCTGCTGGCAGAATTCCTCCCTGGTAATTGCTTTGTTCTGCTTGACTTTCCTTTAGCCTTTGGTCTTTAATGCATGCAATATTTGAAGGTTATTCTTATCCAAAGAAGGCTGATGCTATTCGTTTATAAATCAGCAATATCGTGCCTGTGAGAGGAAGACCTGCTTTGTTCTCTGACCTTGGAACATCTTGTGTACTTGCTATAGCTCTGAATAGAATTGAATATTCATTCAGGAATGAAGACAGAATTGAGATCAGTGTTAATTTTTGTCCTTGTGCTTGTTTACATAAATGTTTATGCTGTTACCAGGTTCTCATTTTTCATGTTTAGGTTTGCAAGTTTAAAAGTTTCTCAAGTTTGACCCCCAAATTTTAAAGTGCTTTTTTTGAGTTTGGAAAAAGGCTTATCAAGTTGTAACCTCAAAAGCTGATACACCTTCATTTCTTTTTTTCATGTTTCATTGTACCATTTGGAGAAGAGCTGAATTTCCTCTTTAGTGCCTAAACTATGACAGCAGCACTGCAGAATCACGTTTTCCTATTCTCCTTTAGGGACAATGGCCTGAACCTATAAAGAAATTGAAGTTTGTTGAATTTTGGATAATTTAAGTAAAGCCTTTTGCCCAAATATACATTGGACACACACACACACACACACACACACACACACACACACACACACACTTTGTATATATACATTGTGTGTGTTCGTGTATATACACACATACATATAAATATATTAATTTCATATCCTATTGAACAGGATAAAATCAGAGATAACAATGACATTACTTTTAATCTGTTTATTTCTAATCTATTCTTTTCTGAAAATCAAGGGTAAAACAAAAATAAATATGATTTGTTAAAGTTAGACTTTTGATTAATATTCATTAAAATGGCTTAAATGTTTGTCCCAAATAATGTTTTAATTTTGCTATTTCAATGCCAGTATAACTAACTTTCTTTTTGTACACTTAGTTTTCTTATAAATAATGTTGGATACTATTGATTTTTGTTTACATAAAGTGAATTCAACTACACTAAAATTTATTAAGCAGATATCTATATTAAATAGGTTTTTGTTAGGGCAGTAGTAAGGCAAACAGATTGCTTTTGTACTAACTTTCACTTCAGTGATTATATTTTAAGATAACTCCCATTTGCAATTATAGAGTACTGACTAAACATGTGCCTATTTGGTTTTAAGATAGAAAAGAAAAAAGATATATCTCCTTTTTAAAATGAAAAATATTTTTATTTTATACTAGGACAAGGTTGCAGGAGGTTTAAAAATTTAAAGATGGCTATATGTAATGAGTAATAGATGTTCGAACTTCACTTATTTGGACCTCAGGTATCTTAGGAAACAACCATCTGGAACTGTCAAAAACCAGGCAACGAACTGCTAATAAAATAGCTATGATTAAAAACAACAACAACAACAAAAAAAACCTACGTACTTTACTCAAAAAGATCTCCTTAGGTACCATTCAAAATTATTGTGCTATTTAACATTTCTGAAATTTAAATTAAGTTGATCCAGTATTTTAATGTTTAAAGTTGAATTTCACATAGATCATTAATAATAATAATAATAATAATAATAATAATAATAATAATAATAATAATGATAATGATAGCATAGGAGAAACAAATTATTAACAAGTTTTGTAGGAAGAAAATTCATGTAATATTTTATACAGTTTAAAAAGTCTCATAAATATCATTTGGTTGTTACAACTTTTGAGGTAGATATTTTAGATATTTTAATGAGGCTTAGAGAGGTAAATCGAGCTCCTGAAAGTCACAGTTTTAATTGGGGAAAACAGACTGAGCCCAAGAAGAATTAAAATTCCTTTTCCTAGTGTTTTTTCCCTATACATATAACCTGGAACTGCTAAAGACAACAATAAAAGGTGATATATACCAGCAGGTCAGTGAGAAGTGACAGGAAAACTATTATAAGCCATCAAAAATTTTTAAATTTCCTATACTTATCATTTAAATCCTTTTGCTACCAAATTTCAATATACCTTTGTTGCCTAAGTGTATATAATTTTCCTTTACACAGTCTGCAGTTCATTTAAATTGAACTGTTTACTGAACTGTTCTTATTTCCTTTTCCATGTCCATCTGTTATAAGCTGATTCAAAGTGTACTGAATATTCAAGACTTAGCATAATATCTGACATGTAATAGATGCTTAATAAATGCTTGTAAATTATTTTGTTGTTGTTTGTAACCATCTGCTTACAATTACCTTAACCCCCCTCCCCCTTGTTCTCTTCCAAGTGATACTTATTGTTAATTTTTTGGAAACATTCACATTCTATGACTTAACTGTATCAGTAGAGTAGTAATATTTAAAAAGATGAATTTTGTTTTCTTGGAAAAGCCTACTTACTAAAAGTTAGTTTGCAGTTTCTAGAAGGTAGTAAAAACTACTTTCCTCCTCTCATTTGTGCCCAATTAATTGTATATTGGTATTGTCTCTCCAAAATTAACACACACACACACAAACATACATATACTCATTGTGGACGAATTCTATAGAATATCCATCCAACTTCATATCATAAATTGGATAATAGATTTTTTTTTTATCCACTTTTTTTTTTTTCTGAAGAAAAGGAGAGAGGGAAAGAGGAATGAAGTGAAGAAAAGTGGGTAAGGAAAGAAGAAGGGAAGGAAATGAGGGAAGGCGGGAGGGAGGGAGGAAGGAAAGGTAAGAAGGAAAGAATTAAAGAATTTCTGATATTCTTTTGTCAGATACTGTGCTAAGTGCTTTACAGATATTTGATGTTGTTGTTGTTATTATTCCTGCTTACACAGCCAATAAATATTTGAATTGAATGTAAGTCTTTCTGATTCTAGGCCCAGAACATCACTGCCTTTCTTAGCTAATCTGGGCAGTGGATGGTCTTTTGAGTGCGAATGTGTATTCTTCAAAAGACTCATTTCAATCATCATTTGTTATTGTAATTGCTGCTGCTGTTCAATCATTCACTAATGTCCAAGTCTTATTGACCCCCATGACCATAGGGTCCCTGGGGTTTTCTTGGCAAGGGCATTGGAATGGTTTGCCATTTCCTTCTCCAATGGATTAAGGCTAACAAAGCTAAGTTACTTGCCCAGGATCACACAGCTAGCAGATGTCTGATTCTGAATTTGAATTTCTTTCTTCTTGACTCCAGGCCTAATACTCTGTCCACTAAGCCACCTAGCTATCTCTTTAACAAGCATATCATCCATAAACCAAAGTTTCTAGAGGACATTACCCTTGATAGGGAATCATTGTTCAATTTGAATTCTACATTTTATTTTCTCTAAAACAGTAGTAAAAACCCAATGTGACCACAAACCTGATATGTATGATCAAAAAGATCAAAATGACCAAAATGATCATCATTTTTTTTTTTTTTTTGTTTGTTTGTTTGTTTTTCAGGGATTGTGGAAAAAAATGGTGAGGATAGGAGATAACGTTGTATGAATAAAGCCTTACAAAAATTATTTGTCATAAATAATAAACAGTGGGATCTTCTACTCTCCACAACTTTGAATCAATTTGGTCAAGTCATGAGTGACTTCATCAAGGATGCACATGATGTTTATGTTGATGATTCTTATAAAAATTTTATAGGCATAAAAAAGAAATACAAGTCAGCAGTTAGTGAGACTTTTTTGGCATTTTTTTTTTTTTTTTTTTTTTGGCTATTAATAAGTTCTGGGATTTTACTCCAATGCTTTTGTTATACTCCCCATTTCTCAAAACTTTGTGAATCAACCCTTCAGCATTGTCTTATTTATGTTGCCTCCACCATGGATGTCCTCTGTGTATTCTTGCTCTAATTCAGCTGTTCCACCTGTCTTATTTCCTCTGCTAATCAAGGGTTTGTTATAAAAATCTTTTCAAGTCTTTTCCATTTTTATTGTATTTATCTTCCAATTTTTGTCCCTAATACACAGAAAAACTTTACTTAGTTTGGACAATAACGAAGATTTCTTTGAACTGAAAAGTTTTGAAAAGGTTTTAATCTTCCATTATTTTTCTCTTTTAAGATTTTACAAATGAGCTTATAGTTTAAGTGGATTTTGCTCTTCATTATCATATTTTTTATTTGGCATGTACATCAAGTCTGAGGTTCTATATGGCTTATGAGTCATTTGTCTCCTTATCCTTGTTTTTCCAACAATTTCTTTCCATTTTAAACTATTTCCACTGCAATGAATTTACTAATTATCAGAATATATACTGATCTAATTTTTCTACCTCTTCATTCTCAACAGATGTTGGTTGGTACGTAAGCCACAGATATTTTCATGATACTCATTTTGCAATACTTATTAGCGCTGCAGTAAAAGGTGACCAAATGTCTTATGCAATGAAACTTCTTTTTATATTTGGATTTATGTTAAAACTAATTGCAACAACTCCTTAATTTTTCCCAAGGAGAATTTTTGAGGCATTCCAATTTGCTATAATTTCCTTTTTTTTTTTTTCCTGATTTCATTTATGATGAGATGTTAAATGTTGATTGTTTTAACATTTGTTGTTTACTCAAAAAATCTCTTTATTAGACTATCAATAATTGTTAATGTTTGTTGATGATTAAAAATTCATGTGATGCTTGGCACCTTTTGCTCTACTCCCTTGTAACAGCAAAAAAGAGATCACACAATTCTGCATTTTTCTTTTTTGGGAAGGATTGTTATAACAAGGGAGTTCATGAGTAGGAGGCCATCTGTGAGGTCTGCATCTTTCCATAAAGCTATTGTTTAATCTTTTCCTGAGTCTGTACCTGAAGTCTTTCTCCTATGATAAACATTATAGGAATTAGAATTATCTTGGCAATCTTTGCAGGCATCAGAATAAGACTTTGTGGAGTAGAGTTAGAACTTAATAGATCTTTATTTTGTATAGAACTCTAAATGTCTCAATGACTTCTATTCAGATGTTTTATGAGAAAATGTAGTAAAAAAATAAAGCATTTGGGAATTGATGTTCAGTAACAGTAGTTTCATTTATTAAGATGGACTGTTAATAATAAAGCTTCATTTCATGGCATCTGTAACATATTTTTAAAATTCTCATTCACTGTTTAGTAGAAAATATCTAGTGTATGGTTCAACATGAGGCAAAGCCAATGAAATCAAAAAAGTTCTTAATTTAGTAGTTGTTAAGAAAAATCAAATTAGGAAAAACTTAGGAAAAGGCTTTCATACTGAAAAACCTTTTTAAGATTTTGGAATATGATCTAAAAGTGACAAAATAGAATATTATATTTCAGCCTGTTGGCCTTGATTATTCTTCATGTCCTCTGGCCATCCAGTTTGTACTTTTGTGTTATTTCCCCTCCTGTGGTCAATTTCTATGAGAATTTGGTCTTGAAAGTAACAGAAATACAGTCTGGTGTAGTGGCAAAAGTTTTTATTTGAATTATTTCCATTTTGACTTTCTGTGACAATTTATCTATCTGCCTAGCATCATTCTGTTACAGTGGCCTTTGGTTAAAGTGTAGGGGGGAAAAAATCCATTTCGTATTATAGAAACAGTCATAGACCTCAAAATAAAAAGGTCCAAGGTATTATAATTATCTATTAATTCTTCTTGAAAATTAAGATTTTGGACTTCCAGTAAATAATAAATGTTGTATAGAAAGTGTTAGAGAAACCTAAGTCATTAAATTTAGCAAAAGTTTTTAAAGAAATAATAATAGCTTTTTATATTTCAAAATTCATGCTAAGATAATTTCAAAATTCACTCTTGTAAAACCATATTTCCAATTTTTTCTTTTTCCCTCCACACTATTCCCTCCCCTAGACAACAAGTTCTCTCTCTGGATGCAGATGGCTCTCTCCATCACAAATCTATTGCAGTTGGCCCGAATCACCTCATTGTTGAAAAAAGCCAAGACCATCAAATTTGATAATCACATAATGTTCTTTTGGTTCTACTCATTTCACTTAGTATCAGTTCATATATGTCTCTCCAGCTTCTAGGAAAAATTCTGAAAAGAACGCTACACTGAATTATAATCAAGAAATCCTGAGATAAAGTATAGAAAGTACATTAATCTAAAAGTAAACTGCCCCAGAAGACATCAAGAATTTTTATTAGCCCAGGAAAAGAAGGTTATCTAAAAAAATCTATGCTAAGATAGGTAAACATGCCCAATAGTGCGGACCAGAGAAGAATCAGGAATACCTGAGGCATACAGCAATCAGTTAATGGGGGACAGGAAGTCCTTTCAAAATGTGCTCTCAAGCTACAGGGAAAGCTGAAATTTTTACTCTTAACTATACTAAGCCTGAATAAAGGCTGGGAGCTAGAAGCTCTTAGATTAGGATAACTGAGGGGTACCAGAAATCTGTTGCATTTTGATGTGGGATGTTATGGGAGACATGTAGACCACATGATCTGCATGTGATGCAGACAGAGCTGAAGTTTATGAACATTAACTCATGCACTCTAAAGGAGTGAAGTTTTGACAGTCGAGGAAGGGAACAAATAGGAAAATCCAATCCAAATAAGAATACAAGAGGTAGAGGAATACTTCCTTGCTGTTAAATCCCTGTTGGGATAGGACTAGAACAATAATTAGGGGGAAAAATGATAGCTATAGCATTAGAATATTAGAACTTTTTTTTTTAATTTTTAAAAAATATTATGAACATTTAACATTTATGGGATAGTTTCTCTGAGATACCATGGAATAGCTAGGTACTTTGTGATGTTTATTTAAAATTTTACTTTTTAAAAATATTTTTATTTTCCCCATTACATATAAAAAATAGTTTTTACATTTGTTTTAAAATTTTTGGGTTCCATTTTCTTTCTCTTCCTCCCTACACTGATCTTTGAGAATGCCCATGAGAAGTTGTGCAAAACATTTTCATGTTGCAAAAGAGAACATAGATTTCTCTCCTCCAAAAAAAAAAAATAAAAAGCTTAAGAAAAATAAAAGAAAGTTAATAAAAATATACTTCATTCTATATTCAGACACAATCAGTTCTTTCTCTGGGTTTGGGTAATATTTTTCATCATAAATCCTTCAGAGTAGTCTTGTATCATTGTATTGCTTAGAACAACAAAATCATTCACAGCTGATCATTCTACAACTTTGCTGTTTCTATGTTCCCGGTACATTTCATGTTGTTTGAGCTCATGGAGAACTTTACAGGTTTTTTTTTTTGACAGAAACCTGCTCATCATTTTTTTAGAGAACAAAAATATTTCTTCATAATCACATACCACAATTTATTCAGCCATTCCCCTCTTGATGGATACCCTCTCAATTTCAATTCTTTGCCCTAAGAAAAGAGCTCCTATGAACATTTTCTTATATATCAATTATTTTCCTTTTTAAAAAAACCTCTTTTGGTATTCATGCCTAGGAGAGGTATTAGATGAAAGGATATTCATGATTTCATAACCCTTTGAACGTAGATATCTTTTGATCATTTATCAATTAAAAAATAGCTCTTATTTTTAAATTTTTATTTATTTATTTTTGCTGAGGCAGTTGGTGTTAAGTGGCTTGCCCAGGGACACACAGCTAGAAAGTGTTAAATATCTTAGCCAGATTTTGATCTCAGGTCCTCCTGTTTTGAAGGCTGGTGCTCTATCCATTGTTCCATCTAGCTGCACCAATAGCTCTTTTTATGAATTTGATTTAATTCCCCACACATTTGAGTAATGAGACTGTCTTTAGAGAAACTTGCTTCTCAATTCTTTTCATAATTGCTATTACTGACTGTATTTTTTCCCCATGTTCTATCCCGCTCTTTTACCAGTCCCTCTTCAAAAAGGAGGGACTATTTGTTTCTGATCAGCTCCTCCTATAATGTTCCCTCTCTTCTTTCACCCCCTTTTTATATCCTCTTGTATCTCCTTGTATAGCCTTCCTATCCTACTATCCTACAGGATAAGATAGAGTTCTATACCCATATTGAGTGTGTATGTTATGTCCTCTCTGAGCCAATGAGAGTAAGGTTCACTAACTCTCTTTCTCCCCTCTTCCTGTTTCCCTCCACTACAAAAGCTTTTTCTTGCTTCTTTTATGACAGATAATTTATACTGTTCCATCTCTCCCTTTCATTTCCCCCAAAACAATACTCTCACCCTTTGGTTTTATTTTATTTTTTAGATATTATCCCTTCATATTCAACACATACCTATTCCCTCTGACTATATGTACACTTCTAACTGCCATAATAATAATAATAAAGTTCTTTTGAGTTATAGGTATCATCTTTCCATGTAGGAATATAAACAGATAAACCTTATTAAATCCCTTATGATTTCTCTTTCCTGATTACCTCCTCATGCTTTTCCTTACTCCTATATTTAAAAAATGAGATTTCAGCTTTGGTCTCTTCATACTTAAAAATCCTCTATTTCATTGAATTCACTTTTCCCCAGTTTTGCTGAGTACATGATTCTTGATTGTAATCCTATATCCATTACTGTCCAGAATATTTTATTTCAAGCCCTCTGATCTTTTAATGTAGAAGCTGCTAACATTTAAGGAGTCTGGGGAGAATTCCAGTGAGTCACTGCTTTCCCTCTGCCCTCTTGGCTTTGCCCTTGAGAATCACCTTATTTTGTTTAAATAATTAAAGCATTAATTAAAATGATTTAATAAGGAAAAATCAACCCAGTTTTATGAAAAGTATGAATTGTAATTTCAAAAACACTCAAATTTATCAACATAGGGACTTTAAAAATATGTTATTTCCTAGCTCTCCTTTAGTACTATTTTAATCAGTCAATTAATCAATCAGTAAGTATTTCTTAAATATTTATTATGGGCTAGGCAGTATGCTAGACTCATTAAAAAGAAAGTTAAAAAGAAAGGCAATTAAAAAGTCCCAGCCCTAGAGGAACTCTCAATTTTTTTTTTTTTTAAGTAGGGTTTTTGGCAATTTTTGTTGGCAATTAGTTTGTATATGTAATTTTCTTTCTTTCTTTTTTTTTTTTTTTTTTGAGGCTGGGGTTAAGTGACTTGCCCAGGGTCACACAGCTAGGAAGTGTTAAGTGTCTGAGACCAGATTTGAACTCAGGTCCTCCTGAATTCAGGGCTGGTGCTCTATCCACTGCGCCACCTAGCTGCCCCAATTTTCTTTCTTTATAAAGGTCTTCTTGCATGCCTGTCTTATTTGAGAAAAATTTCCTATTTTACGTTTTCTCTACCTTTCCCCAGTACATCCCTTTTTCTTATTTCTTTGCTTTAAAAAAAAAAAAAGAAAAACCTATTTCCAACATAATTGACTCACACTCATTCCTTCTATCTATATATTCTTCTTACTGTCCAAATAATGATAAAGTTCCTAGGAGTTACATAAATCATCTCATATAAAAATGTAAGCATATATTATTTAACATATTGAGTCCCTATGATTTTTCTTTCATATCTTTTTATGCTTCTCTTGAGTCTTGTGTTTGAATGTCACATTTTCTATTTAGCTTTGATATGTTCATCAAGAATGCTTAAAAATCCTTTATTTATTGACATGTCTATTTTTTCCCCCTGAAGGATTATACTCATTTTTGCTAAGTAGGTTATTTTTGGTTATATACCTGGCTCCTTTGCCTTTAGTATTTCATTCCAAACCCTCTGATCCTTTAATATGAAAACTGCTAAATTTTGAGTCATCCTGACTATGGCTTTATGATATTGAATTGTTTCTGGCTGTTTGCAATATTTTCTCCTTGACTTGGGAGCTGTGCTATAATATTCCTTGGAGTTTTCTTCTGGGAGCTCCTTTAGGATTTAGTTTGTTTCTTTCAGTTTCTATTTTATTCTCTGGATCTAAGATAGTAAAGTAGTTTTTTTTTTTTTTTTTTTTTTTTGGATACTTTCTTTAAAAATGATATCTAATGCTCCAAGTCATTATTAATCAGAGAAATGCAAATTAAGACAACTCTGAGATAACACTACACACCTGTCAGATTGGCTAGAATGACAGGGAAAGATAATGCGCAATATTGGAGGGGATGTGGGAAAACAGGGACACTGATACATTGTTGGTGGAATTGTGGATATATCCAGCCATTCTGGAGAGCAATTTGGAACTATGCTCAAAAAGTTATCAAACTGTGCATACCCTTTGACCCAGCAGTGCTATTGGACTTATATCCCAAAGAGATCCTAAAGAAGAGAGAGGGACCTGTATGTACAAGAATGTTTGTGGCAGCCCTCTTTGTAATGGCCAGAAACTGGAAACTTAAGTGGATGCCTAAAAAATGGAGAATGGCTGAATAAATTGTGGTATATGAATATTATGGAATATTATTGTTCTGTAAGAAATGACCAACAGGATGATTTTAGAAGGGCCTGGAGAGACTTGGATGAACTGATGCCGAGTGAAATGATCAGGACCAAGAGATCATTATATACAACAACAATACTATATGATGATCAATTCTGATGGATGTAGCCAACTTTAGCAATGAGATGAACCAAATCAATTCCAATAGAGCAGTAATGAACTGAACCAGCTACACCCAGCGAAAGAACTCTGGGAGATGACTATGAACTACTACATAGAATTCCCAATCCCTCTAATTTTTCTGCCTGCATTTTTTTATTTCTTTCACAGGCTAATTGTACACTATTTCAAAGTCCGATTCTTTTTGTACAGCAAAACAACTGTTTGGACATGTATACATATATTGTATTTAATTTATACTTTAACATATTTAACATGTATTGGTCAACCTGCCATCTTGGGGGGGGGGGAAGAGGGGAAAAATTAGAACAAAAGGTTTGGCAACTGTCAATGCTGTAAAATTATCCATGCATATATCTAGTAAGTAAAAACTATAATAAAAAAAAGTGATATCCAAGATCTTGTTTTGATCATGGCTTTTAGGTAGTATTTTTTTTTCATTTTAAATTAAATTTAAATTGAATTAAAATTTTATGGAATAAAACAAGCATTTCTACAATAAAAAAGATGATAGCATATAGAATTACAAATCTATTATGCACAACTTTCTATTCCTTTCAAATATACAACAAAATTATCTTACAATTTTTTTTTCCTTTCCTCACCTCTATCCCCTACCCTACAGATGTCTATCATTAGGGATATATATGTGTATGTATGAAATTACCTTATATATATATTTATTTATCATTTCTGTGGATATGGATAATTTCTTCATATATTCTGTTTAGAATTACAAAGAAAATGCTGGGTGTTTTTAATAGTAAAAATAATTTATTTACTCAAAGTCATTTTAAGGACTATTGCTGTAGTTGATACAATATTCTCTCGTAATTATGCTCATTTCTCTATTATTTCATACAAATCTAACATCAAGCTTATCATTTCTTATAGTACACAATATCACAATCATATACTACAACTATTACCCAGTTGATAGGCTTCCTTGTAATTTCCTGTTAGCCACCACACAGAGAGCTGCTATAAACATTTTGGAACATAAAGATTCTTTTCCTTTTCCCTTATTATCTTTGGAAATAGATAAAGTAGTGATATTGTTTGGTCAGAGAATATAAGTAATTTAATATCTCTTTAGGCATAATTCCAGATTGCTCTCCAAAATGGTTGGATCAATTCACAATTTCGCCAACAATGAATTAGTATCTCAAATTTCCCACATCCCATCCAATATTTGTCACTTTACTCTATAATTATTTTAGCCAATCTGGAAGGCATAAAATTATATCTCAAGGTTGTTTTAATTTTTATTTCTTTAATCAATGATTTAGAGCATTTTTTCATGAGTATAAGTTGGGTTATTTTCTTCATTGGAAAACTGCCCATTCATATTCTTTATAAAGTTGTGAAATGTCTAATAGCTTTATAGATTTGACAAAGTTCTTTATGTATTTTAGATATGAGACCCTTATCTGATAAATTCTCTGTAGAAATTTCCCCCTCCCCTGATTTTTTCTTGTCCTTCTGATCTTGTCTTCATATGTTTTACTTGTTAAAAAAAAATAGAAATTTAATGTAATTGAAATTATCCACTTAAAATGTCCAGGCATATTTTTATTTCATTTTAAAGTAAATCTGCATTTTCCTAATTATATTTTAAGTGTACCACCTTTCTTAGGTTTTCCCAGTATAAATTTTTAATACTGTCTGTTTTTAGGTTTGCTGACACTGAATTTATCAGTGTTCTTTTTTGACTTTTTAGCTTTTTAGTTGGAGAAGGAGCCTATAGATGGGCAGTGGATCATGGAATACCCTCCTGTTCTCCAAGTGTTATGACTACAAGTGAGTAAAGCCTTTGAAGAAATTAAGGAATGTGAGTATGTATACCCATGCAGGCTCAGGAAAGTACTTGCTTATGTTGTCAATTAAAAAAAACAGAGTAGATGTATATAAAAAATCCAAATGTTACAGTATTTATTTCAATACTTATCTTTAAGAGGTTATTTTGATTCCATTGTAGTCAACCTGAAACTCTGAGAGTCATGGGAGGAAGTATCCCAAGTACTTTTTTAAAAAATGAGATAAAAAGTTTATTTTAAATGGTTTAAAAATAAGTTTGAAACATTTAGATACTTGAAAATTATGGTTATGGTCTGTTTCTGGTATTGTTATAAATTAAGAGTCAATGCTATTGGAAGATGAGCATTTAGTTTTTTAGTTGGAAGAAATGATCTCTATATAAGTAAGCTTTACTTAGTGCTTAATCTACATGAAAAAGTAGTACTGAGTTAGAGTAAAGAGATAATTTCAAAGTTCCACTTGAATAAACCAAGAGAAAATGCTGCAGTATTTAATTTTACTAATATGAAAGTTCATCTCTTTGTCAGTATGACTTACTGAAGAAATTATGATGGAGTGAATTCAATTTCTACCTAAAAAAAAAAAAAATCTCTGTAACATACCTTAGTGATTTTCCTCCTTTTCTTTGCTTGGAGATCTCTGATAAGTGTGAACTTGTTCCCTTTTGAAACAGTTTTTTACATTTGGACTGTTCTGGTAGTTGCTAAGGTTTTCCTTTCATTGGCTCTAAATTTGCTCCATCTTGTATTCATCTAGGTACCTAGTGCTTTTTCTTAAAGTACAAGTTCATCTTCCTTTTAAATGATAGCCCTTCACAGATTTATGTATAGTAATTTTGTTCTAAGTCTTCTAATAGTTGAGCATTCCTATTTATAAGAACATTATCATATACTTATCAATATTCTTAAAATGTCTCTAGAACTGAACAGTATTTAGATGTGATGAGAGCAGAGTACAATGATATTATCACCTTAATTTGTGAGTATTGTGCCTTTTTAAACATAATACAAGTTTTCAGAGACTTTCATGGCTGCTATTTCATCTTGCTGAGTTATTAATTTTCATTTTTCTAAAACCTACATTTTCTGAACTTTTGTAACTCACGTTTGTGAAATTGAGTGTAAGGTTTTATATTTATCTTTACTAAATTTTTTTCTCAATTCTGCCTAAAGTCAGGTCATGAAGATTTTAAGCCTTCAGTTTGCCTATTTAGTATGTTTAATGTCCTTTCCAACTATGGGTCATCTACAAATTTGGTAAGGATTATATTATATATTCATCCAAGTCACCAATAAAAATGTTCAATATCACAGGATTAATCAAGACCACATCTGGAAATTCCACTGGAGAACTCATTTCCAATAACACTGAATGAGTCCTTAATGATTCTGTGTAACTGAGAAGAAGATCTCCATTGGAGTTCCCCTAGCGATTTATATGTGTTATGACATTTAACAAGTTACATATTCACCTAACTGTCCTGTTGCTCAGCTCCTAACTCTCTCTTTACTTTCATTATAGTTTGAGACATTAAAAAAATATTTAACTTAAATTTGGATAAATTATAGATTAGTTGGGAGCAACATCTTTTTTTGTTTGTTTTAGGGTTTATCGATGCCTATTTGTTTTTTTTTTTCCACATTCATTATGTCACTTTTTCTCTCTTTCACCTGTTGACCATTGGTCATTGTCCATTTTAATAGAGGAATACAGTTAAGTACACCAAGAGTCACGTTGATCATACTGCCAGAGATAAAAATATACAATATTCTTTTGATGCAGCTAGATGGTATAGTGGATAGACAACAGTACTTGAATTCAGGAATACCTGGATTTAAATCCTACTTTATACACTTAAGTCTTATCCTAGACTAGTCATATAACCCTCTTAACCTATTTATTCATACATGAAATGGAGGTTATAGCCTTTTAGTCACAGGGTTGTGGTCAGGATCAAATGAAATAAAATATATGAAGCACTTTAAATATTTTAAGTGCTATATAAATGATACTGTTATAGTAATAAGTCATCATTATTATTATATAATTTGATGAAATCATTCTGCCTTTTTTAAAAAAAGCATTGCTCTTATTTCTAGTCAGTCATTAACCATTTCTTTAATGATAATAAGTTCTACAGTTTTGCCAGTTATTGAATCAAACACATTAGCTTATAGACTAGGCTGTTGTGGGGTTTGTATTAGTAGAAATATATACTGATGAGCCATGTATATATGAAGTATCTTGCTTATTATTGGTATTTGCTAGATTATTCTTTTGGATAATCATGCCCACATTTCACTGCTTATTTTATTTTCTTTTTAATTCTTGTTGTTTTTTGAATGTATATTATGTCAAAGAAACATGAAGATTAGCCTTATTTGTTTGGTTGTCTGATTCCAGTGCACTTATTCAGAGTTTCAGCCCTTTACAATCTCCTTCATAATTTCTTATTATACAATAAATAGTATTGTCACATCTTATACCATGACTTATTCATCCATTCCTCAATTTGTGGGCACCTGTTCAGATTCCCATTACTTGCCACCTTAAAAAAAAAAAAAAGAATTTTTTTTTTGTATCTTAATTTAATTTGTAATGCTTTAGACTAATCTTTCCTTCAATCTAATCTTCTAATCTTCTTTTCTCCTTTCTGCCCCTTTCCCTCATATTTTCCTGTTTATTGAAATCGTTGAAATATTTATAATCATGTGTATATTGTATATCCTTCTTTCCATCAGCTCAAATGAGAGTGATATTCAAGTGTTTATTTGTGAACCTAGGTTATATGCTGTTATTTACCCTAATTTTTTTTCCCTTTCTTTCTGCTGAGTGGAGAGGAAATTCATCTTCCATTTTTCTCTTAACATCAACACATAATTGAACAACTCCCAGGAGTCATCTGATTCAACTCTCTTTGATGATCATCAGACTCCTTGATGATGATACGTTTCAGAAGGGACCCATGTATTATTATCTTACCATATTTGACTATAAGCAGTTTATTCTAATGTAGTCCATTATTATTCATTCATTTTTACCTTTTTATTTTTCTATTCATGCCTATGCTTGAATTTCAAAATTGCTATGTGAACAGCTCTTGTTTTTTCATTAAGAGTGCTTGAAAGTCCCCTAATTTAACTCTGCATTCTCTCTACTACCATCTTTCTTGCTGTATGATTATACTCACTTTTGATGTATAAGTTATCTGTTCTTTTCTGTAATGTCATACTCCAAGTTACCTGCTTCTGTAAAATGGTATCTGTTAAATCATGTATGATTTTTGACTGTGGTTCCTCATTTCTTAAATTATTTCTTTTTGATTGCTTGCAGTAGTTTTTCTTTGATTTGAAAGCCCTGAATTGAGCTGAAGAAGCACTGAGAATTTTGATTTGAGGTTTCTTTCAAAAATTGTTTAGTAGATTCTATTTCTACTTTATAATGTGATCCTAAGAGATCTGGACTGTTTTATAATTCCTTGAAATATGATAGCAAGATTTTTATTTTTTTTTGTCATGGCTTTTAGATAGTCCAATTCTTGGATTTTTTTCCTCCTTGATATGTTTTCCTGGTCAGTTGTTTTTATAATGATACCTCATATTTCTTCATTTTAATTTTATTATTATTAATAGTAGTAGTAGCAGTATTTCTTCTTGTTTCATGAAATCATTATTTCCTGTTGGGTCTATTCTAATTTTTAAGGAGTCTCTTGCCTGGGCAAGATTTTATACTTTTTATGCCAAGCTGGTAATTTCCTTTGCAATTCTTTATTATATAGTTTCATTTCTTTTCCAGTTTTTTGAAAATACTCTCCTTTTACTTATAAAAACATTTGAAATTTTTTTTTTTTTAAAAGAAAAATGCTTGCTTTATATCTTCTAGAATTTCTGGTTGCATTTGTGCTTAAGTTATATTTTGCTTTGTCTTTTAGGTATTTTGAAGTCATTCTCTTCTTTTGTATCTATGTCTTGACTTTGATACCATAATTGCTTTTTATGGCAAGATTCTTTTTTTCTTTGTTCATTCTAACAGCTTCCTTCATGACTTTGGTTTTGATATCATAACTGGAGTCTGTGAACTTCTGAAGGAAAAGTATGGGCTGGTCTTGTTGCTGCTATCTTGGGATATTAAAGATTGGGTTATTCCAAGACAAGACAAGCTGGGGATCTATAAACTTTTAGTGTTCCCAGTGTGGTCTCATCCTTGGGAAAAGTATGACTGTTCTGCACATTTGTGACTTGGCTTAATGATTGAGCAATAGTAGAATATTGTTGGATTTAAACATTTCCGAGTGTCAGACTACTAGGCTCTCCTTTGGCCTAGGATGTTTGCTCTGATTATTCCTGTACAGGTTGAATTGAAGCCTAATTGAGACTCCTACTCCTAGGGTCTGAGCCAAATTTCTGCTTGCTTATTTTTAAATTTCCTCTTTTTCTCTGTATACTGCTTAGGTAACTTTCTAATTGGGAAAAACACTTCCTGGCAAAGTTCTCTATCTTAGTAGGCTCTAGATTTGTGACTGGAGCTGTGTGGTAAGTGACAAAACTGCCAGGTGTGGTTCCCTCATGTAGTTCTCATGGTGCCCTATAACAAATTTGGGACCTTTTCTTGTCCTGATCCATTGGTGCTTGAGTGTTCCAGGAGTTTGCATGCTCCAACATCTTAATTGTCCATAGGACTTTTCTTTCTGTTTCTCTGCTAAGCTAGACTGGGCAAATAACTCATTTTATTATTTTTTTTTCCTAGATTTCTCTGTCAGGACTGGGGCATTTTCTAGATATGGTTGAAGGAGAGTTTTGTTTTGTTTTGTTTGCAGTGGGTGGTGCAATACAGGAATTCTCTTTGCTACATTGCCATCTTGACTCTGTCTCTTACCAGTAAATATATTTATAGAGTGAGATGCAGAATTTTTCCAAAATTATAGAAATTCCTAAATGGAGATGGGATATAACAAAACAACTTTTGAATGAACCACAGTCAAAATCATACATGATTTAACAGATACCATTTTACAGAAGCAGGTAACTTGGAGTATGACATTACAGAAAAGAACAGATAACTTATCACATATACCATATTTAAAAATTTCTCCTGAAAGCTAGAGAAATACTCTTCATTGGTCTGGGAACTTATCTGTTTTGAACCTTAATGAAAACCTAGGGTCTATCAAGGGTAGACTTGGAATAATCATTTGTTTTTTAGAAGTGTTGTCAATATCCATTATGATAAATGTGTGGTTTCATGATTCATTATCAATAAATGTATTAAAATATTGTGGACTTTACGTCAAATCTTCTAAAAATGATTGCCACAAAAAGCAAACATATTAGGTATTAAATTTTTTAAAACTTTTTTTTAAAAGTTCAATTTTTATTAATTTGAAACAAATATAAAGCAAGAAAGCAAGTACACAGCTGAACATAAAGAAAGGATTCAATATAGAATCGTACATTTCCATTTCAGACTGTTTACTTAAAAAAAAAAAAACAAAAACAACTATATAGTAAATACTACACATTGTTTTCAGTACTACCCAGCTTTTCTGAACTTTCTTCTAACTTTTGTTCTTTGCTTTGCACTTTTTATTTTATTTTTCTCCCCCTCCTTCCTACCCTGTATTAGAGAAGATTACAATTAAATATGAATTTTATATATACACATATATATTTGTATATGCAAACATACATATATGTAAAAGACCATACTATAATATTTCTGTTATTCATTTCTGGAGGTGAATAGCATCTTCCTTCATAGGTGTTTTTCTAAAAATCAACCAATTATTTCTTTTAGCACAATTGTATTCCATCACAATCATATATTATAACTTGTTTAGTCATCTCCCAATTGAAAGGCATCTTATCATTTTAGCCAAACTGATATGTATAAGATGATTTCTTAAAATTGTTATAATTTTTATTTCCCTAATTAATCATCATCTAGAATATTTTTTTCATAATTCTGTAGTTCTTATTTTTTTTATCAGAAAATTTCCTGTTCTTTTCCTTTGACCATTTATTAATTGGGGAATCACTTGTATATGTTCAACCAAGTTCTTTATATTGAGAAATGAGACCTTCATCTGAGAATTATTTATGAAAAATTTTTCCCATTTTGTTCTCCTTCTAATATTAGTTTTATTTTATACAAAAGCTTTTTAATTTAATATGATCAGAATTATTCATTTTATGCTTCACAATACTCTTTACAAATTGTTTTCCCATTCATGAGTTTAATAGGTAATATGTTCCATGTTCTTCTAATTTTCTTGTGATGTCTTCCTTTATATCTAAGACTTTTGACCTTATCTTTGGTTTAAGATACTGCTGCTTTCTAGCTTTCCCAACAACTTTTAATACAATAATGAATTCTTATTCCTAAAACTTAAAATTTTACATTTGTCAAACACATTTTTACTATAAGCCTTAATACTATGTATTGTATGTTTACTTAGTTCCATTGTTCTATCTGTTTCTTAGTCAATACTAGATAGTTTTGATATTGACTGACTTAATAGTTCAAAGTCTGTTACTGCTGATCCTCTTGCCTTTACATTTTTTTTTAATTAGTTTCTTGACCTGTTGTTTTTTCAGATGAATTTGTTACTACTTTTCTAACTCAGTAAAATACATTTTCTTTTTTAGTAATTTAATTGGAATGACATTGAGTAGATGAAATTGAATAATTAGGTTAGGTAAAATTGTAATTTTTTTCATTATATTAGCTTTGCGTATTCGTGAACAATGAATATTTCTCCAATTATTTAAATCTGACTTTATTTGAATAAAGTGTTTTATAATTATTTTAAATAGTTAAATATTTTAAGTAGTTCAGTTTTAAACTAGTCTATTTTGGCAGGAATACTCTTACGTATTTTATACTTTTAAATGGTTTAAAAATACTGAATAATATTGGGAACATAGAGTGTAGTTTCCTATTTTTCTCTTTTAATTAAATCTATTTTACCTTTAACTTCATCTGACATCATGATTGCTAGTCCTACTTTTTTTTTTTTAACATTTGCTGAAGCATAATACATTATGTTGCAGTCCTTTATTTTAACTCTATCTCTCATTTTTAAAAATTGTATTTCTTATAAGCATCATTGTTGAATTCAGATTTTTAAATACATCTATCTGTTTTATGGTAAATTCCTTTTTATGGATAAATTCATCCCTTTCACTTTTAAATTTATAATAACTTATTGTATATTATTCTCTATCATATTTTTTTTCCTCTCACTGTGCTTCTTGTTCTTTTTACCCTATGGCTTCCCAGGTATATGTAATTTACTTTTTGACCATCACACTCTCCACTTTTTTCTTAATCTACTAAACCCTGTAAGAGTACCTTCTTTGTTTTCTCCCTTATCCTCATAATTCTTAATCCATACAGCCTTGTAAAAGTTTTTCCCTTATCCTATTTCTTGATCCTCTTATTCCTTTATAAATTTAGAAGACTTTTATACATTTCTAAATATAAGTTATTCCCTCTTTAACCCATTTTTCAATGAGAGTAAGATTGCAGCTTCACCAACCCTTCATCCTGACTTATTTCTTTTATATCAGTTCTTCCTTTCATACCTCATTTTTAATGAGATAATGGCTTTTTTAAAAATTAAAGCTTTTTATTTACAAAACATATCCATGGGTAATTTTTTCAACATTGAGCCCTGCATAACCCTCTGTCACAAATTTTTCCCCTGCTTCCCCCATCTCCTTCCCCACCCGGCAGGCGGTCCAATACATGCCAAATATTCTAAATACATGCCAGATCCAATATGTGTACATATTCACACAGCCATCTGGTTGCGCAAGAAAAATAAGATCAAGAAGGAAAAAAAAGAAAAACTGAGAAAAAAAAGAAACAAAATACAAGCAAATAATAACAGAGAGTGTGAGAATGCTATGCTGTGTTCCACCCTCTGTTCCCATGGTTCTCTCTCTGGGTGTAGGTGGTTCTTTCATTACTGTACAAGTGGAACTGGTCCAAATCATCTCAATGTTGAAGAGAGCTATGTCCATCAGAATTGATTATCAGATAGTCTTGTAGTTGCTGTGTATGATGATCTCCTGGTTCTGCTCATTTCACTCAGCATCAGTTCATGTAAGTCTCTCTAGGCCTTTCTGAAATCATCCTGCTGGTTGTTTCTTACAGAACAATAGTATTCCATAGCATTCATATACCATAATTTATTGAGCCATTCTCCAGTTGATGGGCATCCATTCAGTTTCCAGTTTCTTGCCACTATAAAAAGGGCTGCCACATACATTTTTGTACATGGGAGTCCCTTTCCCTCTTTTAAGATCTCTTTGGGATATAAGCCCAGTAGAAATACTGCTGGATCAAAGGTTATGCACAGTTTGATAACTTTTTCAACATGGTTCCAAACTGCTCTCCAGAATGGTTGTATCCATTCACAGTTTCACCAACAATGTATCAGTGTCCCAGTTTTCCCATATACCCTCCAACAATTATCTTTTACTTCATTTTAGCCAATCTGACAGGTTTGTAGTGATATCTCAGAGTTGTCTTGATTTGCATTTCTTTGATCTATAGTGATTTCATTATCTCATTTTAATTAGATAATGGCTTTTTAAAAAACCTCTTCTCACCCAGTTTTTTTTTGTTTTTGTTTGTTTGTTTGTTTGTTTGTTTTTAGAATCATCCTATTTTATTCAGGCCAGCCATAGCCTTTCTTTCAAACTATCCAAGTAATCATGATTATCTTAAGAGTATTAATAACATTTTCACATATAGTAGTAGTTATATTACTGTGGAGCAATGTGCTGCAGCAAAGAATTTAATTTTGGTTTGGATCATAGTGAATAAAGACATTCTTAAACTAATTAAGAAATAAAGTTTAATAAAAGAAAGAAAGAAAGAAGTATACATCACCAAATTAGGGAAAAAACTTGATTCTGTATCACACAGGTGGGAAGTCCCAGTTTAGCCTGCAGAGTCCTGATTAGGAAATTCTCTGGTAATCTGTGCATTCCATGGGTAAGACTTTAGAGAGTAAAGGGAAGGCCCTGCTTTTATACATACAGTTTTAAAAGAGATCTATTTTTTCTCAATTTAATTGTGTGATCATCTGACAAACATATCCTAATTATTCAGGGTGATTTTGTTCATTGGAAGTGGGCTAGTCCTTCATAGAAAAAGATAGTCGACTAGGGTCCTGTTGTCTAACCATGGGTGTTGGAATTCACTTGTTGCTTGTAATATTTTCTCCTTAATCTGGAAGTTTTGAAACTTGGTTATGATATTCTTGGGATCTTTTTCAGGTGGTAATTATTAGATTTTTATTTTCTATTTCTGCTTAATCCTTTAATTTTAGAACCTTAGGGCAATTTTCCTTAATAATTTCTTATAATATTGTATTAATATTCTATCTTTTTTTGATTCTAATTTTCAGGTTGTTCCGTAGTTTTTACATTTTTTCTTCCTAATCTGTTCTCCAGATCAGTTGTTTTTCTAATGAGATGTCTCACATTCTCTTCTATTCTTTTCATTTTGCTTTATTATTTTGTATGTTTGTGTGTCTTGTAACATTATTAGCTTCCCATTTCTAATTTTCAAGGAGTTATTTTCTTCCTTAAATATTTGGATCCCTTTTTCCAATTGGTTGACTTTCTTCTCATAATATTCTTAATTTTCTTAGATTGCTCTTTTTTCCCCTTATTTTTATCTCAGTCTCTTATTTGACTTTTAAAGTCCTTTTGAAATTCTTAGAAGAAAGCTTTTTCAACTTGTGACAATTTGGTATTTCTCTTTGGGGAAAAAAAAAAGTGGCTTTTGAACTCACATCTTCTCTATCCCCATAGCAGTTGTCAGTGGTGGGGTTTTCCTTTGCTTACTCATTTTAATTTTTAGCAGCTTATTATTATTATAATCAAGTTCTAGTCCCTTATGGAGAATGGTGCCCCAGACCTCAGATTCTTCTTATTGTTCTTTTCTGAGCCTTGTCCAGGTTCCAATCTTGAGCAGTAGTCCTTTCCACCATTAAGCTGCAGTTAGGCCCCCTAGTCACACTGCCCTGACATGATCTTATTCCCTGCCATTGTTTCAGTGGCTGCAAACTGTAGTTCTCCTCTCTGTCTTAGAACTAAAACCAGGGATCTGTTCTCTTGCAAGGGTCCATAGCCAACAGAGTCCCCTCTCCTCAGTTACAGCACTCACTGTGCATGTGCTTGCTCCTTACCTCCTGCAGCCACATCCTGAGATTATATCTGGTCAGCACTGCTGTACCTGGCATCCTGCAATCTTCCCCTACTCAATTATCCCATCCCAACTTTGTCCTGAGATGGAAGTTTCTGAGGCTGTTTGTTGATTCATCAGAGTATGGTTGGGGGTGTTTGCACTTCAGTCAGTTCAAACCTCCACATCTGGAGACTTAAATCTCTTCTGAAGTCCTCTCAAGTTGTCTAAGGAAGACAACTGTTTTACCACAAATCTTATCTGTTTTTCCTATTCTATTTTCACTTTGAGGTATCATCTGACTTTTTTTTTTTTTTTTTTTTTTTGCACGCGCACGTGCGTGTGTGTGTGTGTGTGTAGGAAATTGGGAGAACCTATAGTTTTCTGATCTACTCTGATATTATTCTGTTATGAGCCAGAACTCCATACTTAAAACAAGGATTCTTATAAGGTGCTAACTCAGTGGAATTGATAAAGACAATAGTTATCCAGTTTAGCATGGTGATTAATAATTCTCTAGTTCAGTACATGTACTTAGTACTTAATATTGTTCTGCAATATTCATGCCTATGATGTAATTAAAATAGAGCATATAAACTGGGACAAACTCAGCCAGAGTCCAGAGGACTGGAGGAAGGAGCTCAAGCTCTTGGAGCCAAGGAGAGACGTTCATTCCATCTTTATCAGCCTCATGGTGACTGGCCTATCCTCCTACTCCTCCCACTGAGACCAAAGCCCATCTGAAGGGCCTCAAAACAGTTAACCGGACCCCAGGCAAGGAGACAATAAAGAATTTGGACTTTAACACCTGGCTATTCTCGTGGTGATTACTGAACTGAAAAGAAGGCTGGTCCAGAGACCTCCAAAAAACCAACCAGATTCCACAGTTCTCTTAAAAACTTTTAGAGATTTAAGAGGTTGTACATTCTGTAGTATTCTTCAATAAATTTAATTATGTTTTCCCAGTTAACTTTTATACCAATGAATGGAACTGTCAACTAGAAACTGAAGAAATCTGAAAGTCTTCAGTAATTCACAGTCTTAGAATGTCCTAGGCCCTAAGAAATTAAGTGACTTGCTGGTAGTCATATGGTTGATATATGTTAGGGGCATCTCATGAATCAAGTCTTCCTGACTCCAAGGACACTTGAGTTCATTTACTTTACTATGCTGCTATTCTTTTTTTTTTTTTTTTTGAGAGAAAGTTTCCAACTTTAATGTAGATTTCCTATCAACTATAAATTAATTTTCTTTTTTTTAATTATGCTTTTTATTTACCAAATATATGCATGGGTAATTTTTCAGCATTGACAATTGCAAAACCTTTTGTTCCAACTTTTCCCCCTCTTTCCCACCCCCCTCCCCCAGATGGCAGGTAGACCAATACATGTTAAATATGTTAAAGTATATGTTAAATACAATATATGTATACATATCCATACAATTATTTTGCTGCACAAGAACAATCAGACTTTGAAATAGTGTACAATTGGGGCAGCTAGGTGGTGCAGTGGATAGAGCACCAGCCTTGAATTCAGGAGGACCTGAGTTCAAGTCTTATCTCGGACACTTAACACTTCCTAGCTGTGTGACCCTGGGCAAGTCACTTAGTGTACAATTAGCCTGTGAAGGAAATAAAAAATCAAATAAAAAATGCAGGCAGACAAAAATAGAGGGATTGGAAATTCTATGTAGTGGTTCATAGTCATCTCCCAGAGTTCTTTCGCTGGGTGTAGCTGGTTCAGTTCATTACTACTCAATTGGAAATGATTTGTGTAGCGAGCTGTCGTCTCTAGAAGCTGCCGGATCGCTCTCTGGGAAGAGATCTGCTGTGTCTACTCAAATCTCTCAGACAGATTCTTCTTCCTGTAACGAACCGTTGTCTCCAGGCAGTTGCTGTTAACTCTTGTCCAAAGAAGTGACTTCCCTTCCTGCAGAGAGCCCCGTCAAGCCTGATGCAATTCAGAGTCTTCCTTCTTGAATCCTGGCTCTGAATCTCCTCCAGCTCTTATCCTTCTCCAGGCCGATCTGCTCTTTGCGCCCAATGCTGTCTCTTTTTATCCTCCCAGAGAATGGGCGTGGGATAATGCAAGGGCTTCTGGGAAGAACCACCCCAGCCAATGAGCTTGCCCCCTCTATCAAGTCAACCTGAGTTCTCACCTTGTAATTGTCCAGAAAACCTGAATTCTCACCTTGTCACTGTCCAGACAACCTCAGTTCTCACTTAGTAATCCTAACATCTCCCCTTTTCTTTTGATTTAGAACATAGGACAGTCATGACCTTGAAACATAAATCCATCAATATGGGAAGTATTACAGATAATTACATAAATGACCTTGAAACATAAATCCATCAATATGGGAAGTATTACAGATAATTACATAAATTACATAAGCATATAGTAACATAGTAACATAACGCATGCTAGAAGTATATAACATAATCAAATAATCATAAATTATCTGTCTGAGAGATTTGAGTAGACACAGCAGATCTCTTCCCAGAGAGCGATCCGGCAGCTTCTAGAGACGACAGCTCGCTACAATTGGCGCCCCACGTTGGGCGCCAAATGTAGCGTGCTGTTGTCTCCAGAAGCTGCCGGATCGCTCTCTGGGAAGAGATCTGCTGTGTCTACTCAAATCTCTCAGACAGATTCTTCTTCCTGTAGTGAACCGTTGTCTCCAGGCAGTTGCTGTTAACTCTTGTCCAAAGAAGTGACTTCCCTTCCTGCAGAGAGCCCCGTCAAGCCTGATGCAATTCAGAGTCTTTCTCTTGAATCCTGGCTCTGAATCTCCTCCAGCTCTTATCCTTCTCCAGGCCGATCTGCTCTTTGCGCCCAATGCTGTCTCTTTTTATCCTCCCAGAGAATGGGCGTGGGATAATGCAAGGGCTTCTGGGAAGAACCACCCCAGCCAATGAGCTTGCCCCCTCTATCAAGTCAACCTGAGTTCTCACCTTGTAATTGTCCAGAAAACCTGAATTCTCACCTTGTCACTGTCCAGACAACCTCAGTTCTCACTTAGTAATCCTAACAGGTAATAGTTTAATATTGTGGCATAATTTCTAGCACTTATTAAATACATACAGTTAAGTGATATACTAGATTTAATGTATTTATCTCTATCCGCAACATGCCAACTTTCAAACGTTCTGGAGTATTAAAATACTGTTGATTCATAACTTTGTTACTGACTTGTTAGTTAATCCCTTGTACTCTCTGGATCTAGACCTTTATCTGTAAAATAGGGGCATTATTTATCCTATGTTAACTCAAAAGAGTGTTTTGAAGATATCAGATATGGCGATTTTCTATAGCACTATAAGGTTTTTAGAGTACTTTATTGTCTAATTTGACTTCAACTTATCTCTTTTGATCCTCACAATAATCATTGGTAGTCATTGTTTCATTAAGAAAATGCCTTCACAGTTTTAACTTGAGATGTTAGCAACTTGGGATGGAAGTGATGATGTTCAGATCAAGTTATTGGTCTATGACCAAAGTTCTATCAGTAATGGAATATTAAAAATTGAAAATGAAAAATTGGAAGGTTCTAGGAGTAAATAAGTACTGTAGGTGAAACCTCCTGATCCAACAAAGTTTCCTTAGTGTTTCTTAATCTAGATAAGTCAGTCTAATTTTTTCCCCCATTTCATATAAGACCTTAGGAATTGACAGGTTTGATTTCCTTTATATACCTACTCTCTGTTTTTTTCCCACTCTATAATATTTCTTTAGCATAATCTTGGTGGTCATTAGTCAGTCAGAAGATATCTTTGATTCTTGGTAATTGTGCATGGCCATTCCATTGAGTTCTTCTTAAAGCCTTCAAACTTTTTTGTCTTTTTAAAAATAATTATTTAACACTGATCAGTCTACTCTGAATCAGTTCATACAAGTCTTCCTAGACTTCTTTGCAATTATCTTTCATCAAACATTTATTCTTCTTATTATTTATTCTTATTATTTGTTCTAGTGATCAAAACTGTCTACATTTGGAAGAAATCATAGCACATGTGCAGATCTTTAATTCTGCAATAAAAGGCAACATAAAGCAAAATTAAACAAGAAGCTACCTTTTATTTCCTGGAAAAGGTACCCAAATGGAATTTTAAAAAAATTTTAATTAAAACTTTTTATTTTCAAAATATACATATGGACAATTTTCGACATTCACCCTTTCAAAATTCTGTGTTCTAATTTTTTACCCTCCTTCCTCCATCCTCTCCCCAGTTGGCAAGTGATCCAATATATGTTAAACATGTGTAATTCCTCTATATTTATTTTCACAAATATAATTATGTACAAGAAAAAATGAGAATGAATACAAAATGTAAGCAAACAATAAAAAGAGTGAAAAAAATTATGTTAAAAAAACAGAAGGAAAAAAAAGAAAAAAACCATAATGTGTTAATTTATATTCAGTTTCTATAGTTCTCTGTCTGGATGCAGATGGCATTTTCCATCCAAAGTTTATTGGGATTCCCTTGGATCACTGAACTGCACAGTCTTGCTGTTGCTGTGTACAATATTTTCTTTTTTCTGCTTTTTTTACTCAGCATCAATTCATATAAATCTTTCTGGCTTTCTAAAATAAGCTTGTTCATTTTTTATAGAACAATAGAATATTAATATAAAATATTAATTCTATAAAATAAACATAATCAAAGAGAAGAGTATAGATTATTTATGTGTGGAGTAAAAAAAAGAAGTTAATTTTGAAACTCTTAAGAATACAATTGATTAGATGTGTAATTTATAAAGTATCTAAGTAGTCCTTTCTACCTTCACTCATGTGACTATTTTTTCTCCATTATTACAGTTCCCAGCCCATTCACAATTTCTCGTGCTCTATAGTTTTTGTCCACATTTTCCTACTGAGGCACCATATGGGATCTATCTGATATGCTAGAGGCTTTTTTCTATGTGTCTTCACATGTTATGTAATGTAGAATAAATTGTCAATCTATTTTCTTTCTCTTGCTGTATGACTGGTCCAACTCCTTTCCTGACCATGTAGTTCCTGGATATTTTTGGTGTTATTTTTTGAGTACAGAGGTCATTGTTGAAAATACATGGCAGTCTGGTTATACTCACTGTACATATTTCTATTGTACTTTGTATCACATGTAAATTTTAATCTTTGGAAACTATAATGTTATAATATTTGGAATAATACAGTATTACTTAAGAGAGCATTCATTATTTTTATTTTGTACTAGGTGTTGTGGTAAACACTGAGAATTCAAATCGAAGTAGGCTAAATAGTCCCTGTTCTTAAGGAGCTTCCATTCTAAAGAAGGAAGTCATCAATAAAAGAGAATTGTAAATTGGAGTAGTTTGATCAGTTATGGATCTCATGAAGGGAATTCTTTAATGTTCTTAGATTTGATGTGATAAATACAATGCCATCTATAAATAGGACCACCAAACCCTAGATAGATTTTTTTTAACATTATAATTTGGGTTAAGGAGGCAAAAATGAGAATTTACTCTCTATATATTTAATAATTTTCCCATATTGGAATTATCCATTCAAGAAGAAAAAAGGAGAAGGAAGGAGAAGAAAGAAGGAGAGAGAGGAGGAGGAGATGATGATGATGATGATGACGACGATGATGATGATTGAGAGGCAGTATAATATAGTGGACAGTGATTTGGCCTTAGACTGAAAAACTTGGATATAAATCCCATCTTTCAAAACTGTTAGCTATATGACTCTGGAGAAGATGTTCAGATCAAATTATTGGTCTATGACCAAAGTTCTATCAATAATGGAGTATGAACAATTGAAAATGTAAAATCAGAAAATTTTCAGAGTAAATAAGTATTGTAGGTGAAACCTCCTGACCCCATAAAGTCTCCTTAGTATTTCTTAATCTAGATAAGTCACTTTGATTGATTCCCTCTTCCCCATTTTATAGGGAACCTTCGGAATTGACATGTTTGATTTCCTTTCTGTTATTCTAAGTCAATTAGCTTTAAGGTATTATAAGCAACATTAAGAAATTATAAAGTTTCAGGGACAAACCAATCTCTATTGGTAGAGGGAATTTCCTCATCCAAGAGTTTCCCATATTTGTGATTAGCCAGCTATGTTAGTTTATGTGATCTTGTATATCTAGAAGAAAAGAGTATATTTTTTTAAGCATCTTTAAATATCCAGAATAACTTAAGAACCTCGAAGAGGATCCATCTCTCTTCAAATATCCCTTTGGTGATAAAGAATTAGCTCCAATGATTTTTTTTTTTTTTTGCTTATTATTTTTTTTCTGATGATTTTTTAAAAAAAGAAAATACTTGAAGACCAAAGACATCAAGATGACACCAGATACTAGATATTTCATTGCTCTTTCAGGGAGAAGGAAAGGAATATTTTAACTTATAAGCAGTGTTTATAAAAGACAAGCCTTTGTATGAGAAATCACAAGACATAAGGAAGAAGCATACTAAAGAAAAGAGTAAAGAGAGCTATAATAACTAACATTGGTTGTGGAATAGTTAACCAAAGATAGTTTGATAGCTAATATTCAGTGATGAACAACAATTTAAAAAGGTGCTTTATATATATTATTTTATTCTGTATGGTTTGACATAAATGATCATATTTGTTGAAATGGAAAAGAGTGAATGTACCACAAATGAAGTTGAAATTAAATCAATTATTAGGAATTATTTTGCCCAATTATTTGTGAGTAAAACTGGCTAAAAGTCTAAATGAAATGAATGAATATTTACAAAAATGTAAGTTGTCAGATTAATAGAAGAAATAGAATACTTATATCTTATATCTTATCTTAGAAAAATAAATTGGATACTCCATAAATGAACCCCGTAAGAAAAAATATCTATTTGGAAAGACTAGATAGATTTTCAGATGAATTCCACCAAACACTTAAGGAGCATTTATTCCCAATATTATATAAAGTATTTGAAAAAAAATTAGGTAAAGGAATCCTACCAAAATCCTTTTGACACAAATATAATTCTGATAATTAAACCTGAAAGAATAAAAAAAAGAGAGCAAAAACTGTAGGCCTTTTCCCCTGAGTATTGATGCAAAAATTTAAAATGAAATATTAGCAAGAACTTGTCCAATATTAGGAAAATTACCAGCATAATTGACCACATTAATTTTTACAAAACATTAAAAATCACATGATTATCTCAATAGATGTAGAAAAGGTTTTGGACAAAATACAACACCCATTCCTTTCAAAAACACTTGAAAGCAATAATAATCTATCAAAAATCAATAGAAAGTTTTCTCTATAATGGTTATAAACTTGAAGACTTCCCAGTAAGATCAGGGTGAAGCTAGTATGTCTATTATCATCACTATTTTTAAATATTGTGTTAAAAATACTAGCTATAGCAATAAGACAAAGAAAAGAAATAAATAAAAGTAGGAAATGAAACCAAACTATCACTTTGTGTATGATAACGCTTGTATACTTAGAGAACCTTAGAAAATCACCTAAAATGTATAGAAAATAAATGAACATTATTATTGTTGTTAATTTAGAATTTAAAGTAAATTCACATAAATCATGAGGATTTCTGTATATTATTAACAAAACCCAAGTATAATAGAGAAATTCCATTCCACAACAGACAACATAAAATACTTGGGAATCTACCTGCAAGGACAAACTCAAGGACACAACTGCAAAGCATTTTTCATGCAAAGAACTAAACAATTTTAGAAATATTGTTTATGGGTACACAATATTCTTTTAAAAATTTTTGTTTTTCTTTTGTGGGGGAGTGTTGGGTTTTTGTTGTTGTTGTTGTTTTTTGTTTTTTTGTTTTTACACGTAGGGAATGAGGGAGGGAGGCCAAAAAGAGTAATAAAATTAAATCATCCTGTAGTCTTGTATGGGGCTTTGTTTTTGGGGAAGTAAAACAGCTACTAGGTAGGATAGTGGATTGAGCACTGGGTCTGGAATCTGGAAGAGTTGCTTTCAAATACAACCTCAAGTACTTTTTAGTGTCCCTGAGTAAGCCAGCTAGCCTTTATCTCCTTCAATTTTTTTCAAATGTAAAATGGGTGTAACAATACCTCTTACCTCATCTCCCATGGTTATTGTGAAGATCAAATGAGATAATATTTGTAAAGTACCTAGAATAGTACTTGGCATATAGTAGATATTGAGTACATGTTTTGTTCCTTTTTCTTGTTCCTCCTATATCAGTTCTGTAACTATTGACGACATAGACATGAGACATAACTGTGCTTTGTGATTAATGGGTTGAAAGAATCTGGACAACTATACTCCATAATTTGATGGTTTTCAGAAGTAGATGGATAGGAACGTGTGTATGTTTGTTATATTGAGAGGGGACTGATATTTGCCAACAGTTACCTATGATGTAACAGATTTTAAAGAAATAGGACTTTTCTGTTTGGGTGAGTATGCATTTTAGATATGGCGTATATGTAGATAATTTCCTACTTTTCAGTAACCCTTAAAAGGCACAATAATTCCACACTGAAGGTAATTAGTCTATTCAGTTCAGTAATCTGGAGTGGGAAAGGAGAGAGACAATTAAATCAGAATTCCCATTAAAAAAAAAAAAGACATTAAAGTTCATGCCATATTAGTAACCAATTAATGATAGGACTAATGGTGAGACAACCATTTGTCCTTTATCTGGTTAATGGACTATGTATATAGAAGGAGGCATACACAGATTTAGCAACTGTACCAATTGGTTTTGCTTAAGTGCATTACTTTGTTGTATGGGAATATTATTGAAAAGTAGAAAAAATTTTTAAAGGCACCGATAAAGATTAAAAAATATTTATATGGGGAGAAAAACTAAAAGGGATAGTGATATTAAAAATATTTGAAGGATGATAATGAGGAAGAAGCATTTGATTTGTTCTACTTTTTCCCACACTAGTTAGGGAACATTAGTTAGGTGCTGGAAAGAAGCAGATTGAGGCTTGGTTTAAGGAACAAATTGTTAAAACTATTTAGCAGTGAATTAGGCAGCCTCAGGAATTAGGTTCTTTAGGTCTTCATAAAAAGGTTATATGAACATTTTTGTGGAATATAGTAGAAAATTCTGGGATGCATCCTAATTTATTAATTTTATCTTCAAACATTGAAATCTCATGATTTCATATGAATAGCATATGTTTATATAACAGAGCATTCACCATATATTCATATGGTCTTAATTCTCTTCTCATGAGAAAGAAAGAAGGAAGGAAGATGCCCAGCATATTGAGTAAACTACTTTTGGTAGATATGAGTCCACATATGAATTGCAAAGGATGGGCAGGTCAGGATGGTTTATGATCTACATACAATTTTTGATTTTGGGATCTTCATTAAACACATTCAATGAGAACATAGATCCATTGGAGTTTAGTCTGCTTCCAGGCTTTTTTGTTTTCTATCTTAGACACACAACTAAAAATCTTTTCCTTAAGGTCATTTTCGTTGGATGATTTTTCTTATCAAGGGTCCATAGTGACTTTTATTTCAACTGAAATCTTACAAGTTAGAAATTAAATATATATATATATATATATATATATATATATATATATATATATATATTTGCAAAATCACCTAAAAAGTTGGTTTATATATTGACTCATCTTTTAAATATGTTTTGTATTATGGACAATTAATCTCTAGATTTGGAATATAATCGAAGTTCCCTTGTGCTGTTCTCCCTGTTCTCCCTCACTGCTTTCTACTATATCCCCTTAAAAATAACAAAAAAAGGACAACAAAAGCAATATACTGCTCCTTCACCTCATTTAGCTCTCTTTTCTTATTTTGTAATTTAATTTTTTCAATTATTAAATATTTATCATTTGTTTCTCTATCCCCTACCTCCTCCCGCTATTCAAAATGAAAGAAGAGAGGGAGTGTAGTGACTGCCTTAGTATCCTGGATATCTTAGAATCAGCTGGAGTTAGGATAAGCAAACGTCTTTATTCTTGGTCTTTTGGGGTCACCAGCAGGGGATTAGATATAGGAATCCCCACATCTTTCTCTTTCTCCACCGCCAAAGAATCAATCTGCTTGTTCTATTGCACCCTGTGATCTCTCTCACCCTTCTCTGTCCACACCTACTGATGGAGCCACCACAGAATAGTTGAGCTGGGTCATCCTCCAAGCATGTTAATAGAGTATTGCCCAATTTATAATTAGCCCCAAATGCTAGGTTATCTTGGTTAAATGTATCTGCTCAGTTCTAGCCCTTTACAAGGAAGTGAGGAAGAGGAGAACTATAAGACCTCTGGATCACATGAGCAAAACGTATTCCCACATTAGTTATCCCATCCAAAAATGTATTTCTTATTCTGACCATTAGTCCATCATCTTTCTGTCATAAAGTGAGCAATATTCTTCATTAGTCTTTGAATCATGGTTGATTATTTAATCTTAGTTCTTAAGTCTCAGAATTATTCATTTTTTTTTTTTTTTTACAATATTGATATTATAGTAAGTCCTGATTCTATTCACTTTACTCTGCATCAGTTCACATGATTCTTTCCAGATATTTCTGAAGTCATCTTTTTCCTTGTGTTAGGACATTACTTTTTTTTTTTTTTTTTGCTGTTTCCTTCTTGTTAGTCATACCCTTATTTCTAGTCTTTGATACCATACAAAGAGCTGCTATAAATTTTTTTTTGTGTTTTTTGTTACTTCATTGCTGTCATTTGACATTGCCCAGATTGTCTCCTTTGGATTTGTGGCTGAGGTTTTCTTCTTTCTTGTATCTTTGCTTTTTTTGGGTCCTATTTCTTATCCCTTTAGGCTTAGGCTCTTTCTATTATCTAACAGTACAATTAGTTAATCACGCTTTCATCTTAAAATTTTCCTTCGTCACTCCTTCTGTCTTCTGACATGTCACTGAGACTTTACTGCCTTCTGATAAAATGTAGCATTCCTGATCAGAGTTTCTAGTATTGGTTGCACTTATACTCAGTGAATGTTGTCATCTGTTATTTACTGAAAGTTATACTGATTTAATTATTTCCTCAGGTAGATTTAATTGTTTTCACTTTGCCTTCCCCATTAAATTGTAAGCTTCTTGAGAGCAAGGACTATCTTTCCTCTTTTTGCATCCCTAAAGCTTAGCATACTACCTGGCAAACACTTGGCCTTTTAATAAATTGTGATTGATTAATTGATGCCTTTATATATTATTCTTTTCATTTGCTATCCTGTTTACAATGACTTAGAAATTCACCTTATAAAGCAGGTCTCATGAATTAACCTTATTTTGTATTTATTTTTCTCAGAAGGCTACTTTATAAAATGAAATTTCTTTTATGTAGTGAAATTTTTAGAGATAGCATATTATAGTCTAATCAATTTAACTAGCATTTATTGAGACTCTGCTACATGCCAGGCACTGTATTATCTGCTGAAGATACAGAGACAATATTAAAAACAGTTCCTTCCCTTGAAGAACTTTATCTTCTATTGGGAGTAAACAAGATGTATACAGATAAGTAAATTTAAAGTAAAAGGCAAAGTAACTATTTTTTTTTTTTTAGGAGAGAATACTAAGAACCAGAGAAATCAGGAGGTTGTTACTTGAAAGGAGGAAGTAGGGACTCCAAAAGTTGGGAGAACATTCCAGTCATGGAGGCAGCCTGTGCAAAAGAACAAAGTGGGATTTGTATCCCTTTTACAGTGAATAACAAGTAGTTGAAGCTTCAAATGTATAAAAGTGAATGTTATAAAAGAAGTATGGAAAGGTTGATTGCAGCCAGAGTGTGAAGGACTTAAGTATGCCAAACCAGAGAAATTTGTATTTTAACCTAGAGGCATTAAGGAGCTTTGTCTTTGTTCAGGGGAATGACAGGGCCACTCTGCTTTAGTGATAAAGCACCTTTGTGCAGTATAGATTATTTAGGGGAAAGAGAGACTCAAGCAATTATAACAATTATGAGGCTATGGTAATAGTCTTGGTGATAGCTAATAGTAATCTGAATTAGAATGACTGGTGTGAATAGGGAGGAGAGTAGGAGTATGAAATATGCTTTTCAAGATGAAAACAGCATCAATTAGCTTTGTGAAGGGTGTGAGGAAAATGGAAATAACAAAATTCAAAATCATTAGAAAGATATTGGTGCTCTTGACAAAAAAAGAAAAAAAGGAAGTAAGGATATAATGGCTTATGTGGTGTCAAAGTGCCATATATGATAAATTATCAAGTGCATGAGAAAGGATAGGGTCAGAAAGACAGGTTTGTTGGGATAAAGAACACAGACATGCTAGTAGAACTGAATTCTAATTTCAGCTAACAGTTACTTCAAGATAATGTAATGACCAGGAGATAGGTTCGCTTTTGTGCTTGTAAAAGTTATTCTTTAATTTGTGGAAATATTACTGAGATTTAAAAAATCCACATGGGTAAAAAATTTTTTAAATAAAATCTATATATCATTTAGCCAGAATACAGTGGAGAGCTAAATTTCTAGAAATATAATGTTTCCATATAATCAGTATCTTTTCTTTAGTTTTGAGTAATTCACAATTTTTAAACATAATTTTAATATGCTTTTAATATTTTTATAGGATTCAGTCTAGCAGCCTTTAAAAGAAACAAGAGGAAGTTAGAGCTGGCAGAAAGGGTGGAAACAGATCTCATTCAACTAAAGAAAAGAAGACAATCAAGTGAAAAGGTTAGGAGGTGTTTGAAACAAGTATAATTTACTGTATTAATTACAAGTATAATTATTGTGAAATATTTTAAAGGGTATTTACATTTCTTACCTTTCTTAGAGCTTACTTTTCACTACTCATAAGACACTTGAACTAATATTTGTAAGTAATATAACTATAGTACCTTATATATATAATTTGTATATTTTTGTACAGTTACTCTCACATCAATGTATACTTATTTCTCTACAATTCAACAAGCATTTTAAAGTACCTATTATGTATTAGGACACTTGTAAGTGCTGGGGACATAAGATAGCTCTTGCTTTCAAAGAATTTATATGTTACTTTGGGAAAACAACATATTCATAAATGAGTAAACATGAATATATACAAGTAAATATGAAGTATTGTTTTGGGGTGTGGCGAACACCAGCAATTGAGGATAGTCAGAGAAGGCTTCATATAGTAGTCCACTTGAACTAAGTTTGGAAAATGGAGATAGAGATCTCAAGAGAGGGATATAAAGTGGGAGAGCTTTCCAGGAATGAGAGATAGCTAGTACAAAGGGGTGGGATGGCATGTCTTGCACATGGAATAGCAAGTAGATTGATGGCATGTATTTGGCATGTATGGAAACAGTGTCAAGATGTTGTGGAGGTAAAATTAAGACACATTGAATGTGGAAGATGAAGAAGATGGAAGTGTCAAGGATGGTCCTTAATGTAGTAAACCTGAATGACTGGAAGTGTAATGTAGTTAGTTAGTACCCTTCATAGAAGCAAAGAAAGGAGAAATAAGAAGGTTTAGGGGGAAAGATAATGAGTTCTACCCTGGACTTGTTGAGATTGCCTAGTTAGGCAAATCAAGGCATACTAGACACATAAATTTGGGAGTTATCTGTGTAATTAAACTCACGAGAACCAATTCAATTCTGATATGAAGAAAAATAAAACCTAAGACAAAATTGTGGGTTACATCCCTAGGAAGAGGATTTGACAGAGGAAGACGAAGTCTGATGTGGGACATAACATGTAGGTAGATAAATCCAAAGTACATATAGAATTGAAACAAAATACCCTTAGAGGGGAAGGTGCTATAAAAGGTGAAGTAGATAACTAGTCAAGGTGTACTGCACACAGTGACAATTGAGTTTATTTTCTGAGAAAACCAGGGATTCTAAGAGATATAGGTGAAAAGGGGGACTATTCCAGGAATAAGTGTTAAAGGCATGAGTATTAAAGTCATGGAGGTACTATATGGAGCAAAATATTTAACAATAGCAAATAGGCTAGTATAGCTGGATTGTAAAGTGCATAAAGGGAAATAAGGTATTAAGAACATGCAGTGTGGAGAAGATATACAGGAGAAGCCTTTGGTCAACTGTAGAAATGCTGATGTGACATCAAGAAGGATAAGGACTGAGAAAAGAATATTGAGAAATTAAATTAAGTTGTGTGGTCTGAAGCCAGAAGGTGTTTCAAGTGATTGAGAGATGAAGAACTAAAGGGAAAGAGTGTAGAGTGCTTTTTGTTAAAAGATTACCTGTGAAAGGAAGGAAAGATTAGAGCTTGAGGGAACATCAACATATTTGTAAGTGGTAAAAATAACAAAATACAAATTAATAAAGAGAAATTGCAAATTGAAAAGAGAGTTGATTAATGGAGTATGTTCTCTGAAGAGAGGAGCTGATAAAAGGTTTGAGTTATCTCTGACAAAGACATTCTTAGATAACAGTGAAAGATAAGAAAATGCTGAGGCTGGCTTGGGGAGAGAGAGGCTTTTAGGATAATAGCAGTGTTTTGAGATAGCTAAAAGAAAAGAAAAGACTGAATGACTTTTTCCCAGTAAAAATGAGAGGAGTTGCTCTGTTAAAAGAGGTTTTTGGAGACTGATAAACTTTGATACCTGTCTTCTTAGGAGAAACTTGGAATAGGTTAATTGGGGAGAAGCACAAAAACATTGTAGGCTGCAGTGAGACTTCATTTTTTGTTTAGATAACAAAAATTTGTAATGCATCCATTCATTGAAAATGGGTGACTTTCTCTTGAGATGTTCAACTTCATATAGATAGTGCTTTAAAGTTTACAAATTGCTTTTCAGTTCTCAAAACAAAACTGGGAAGTATTATAATCATCACTATTTCACAGATGAAAAAATTAAGGTTTAGAAGAGATTAAGTAACTTTTCCAGGTTAAAGATATTGTTCAAGGCAATAATTGAACCCTGGGCTTCCTCCTCCAAGTCCAGTGCTTTTTCTATTTACCTTCTTACAACTTCTTCAGACAGCTTATAGTTCATATGCTGAAATATGTATTTTAAGGATAAATAAAAAGTAGTTTGTGAATGAGTAAAAATTATGATGTAAATCCTGAAGTGATGAAGAGTAAAGGAGCAGTGTTGGGAAAGTCTTCTTAGTATGTGTTATTGATCTTTGGTACTTAACTGTGATTTCTCTATTCCAATATTCCTCATAATAAATATTAATTGTATGTTAATATTGCATTAAGATGCTTCAGAATTCCATATCTGTGATTTTGTTTGAATAGTTACTTTATAAATTATTACCATCTCATACTTTAATAACTATTTGTCATAAATTGTGAAAAACAAAGCATATGTATGTGTTATATACATGTGTGAGTTTATATATAAGTGTATTTTTATGTGTATACATACATATGTACATATATATCCATATCTAGAAATATAGATCTAGATATAGAGATCCATCTCTAGCCGTGCAGTGATCTAACCATCCTTCCATGTGAGAATTTCAGGATTTAGGTTGATTCTTTTTTTTCTTTTTTTTTTTTTTTTTTAAATTCATTTTTCCAAATTATCCCCTCCCTCCCCACTCCCTCCCCCCATGGCAGGTAATCCCATACATTTTACATGTGTTACAATATAACCTAGATACAATATATGTGTGTAAATACCATTTTCTTGTTGCACATTAATTATTAGCTTCCGAAGGTATAAGTAACCTGGGTAGATAGACAGTAGTGCTAACAATTTACATTCGCTTCCCAGATTTAGGTTGATTCTTAATCAAAAAGTGTTTCCATAACTATTTTCTTCTTCTCCTCCTTCTCCTTTTCTTCCTTCTTCTCTTCTTCCTCTTTCTCTTCCTCTTTCCTTCTCCTCCTTTTTTTTTTTTTTTTTTTTTTTTTTTTTTTTTTTGCTGAGGCAATTGGGGTTAAGTGACTTGCCCAAGATCACCCAGCTAGGAAGTGTTAAGTGTCTGAAGCCAGATTTGAACTCAGGTCTTCCTGTCTTCTGGGCTGGTGGTCTATCTACCTAGCTGCCACTTCCACAGCTATTTTCTAAGTATTGCATTTGGATAAGATATACCATTAATTGTTATCTTTTGAGAACCTACCTTTATATTTGTGATGAATTATTTGATAGAATTTTATTAGTAAAAGGATAAAGTAAGATGATGAAATTATCAGTACATGGTGTAATGGGAAAGCTTGAGTCTTACAAGCCAGAAATTCTTAGTTTGACAACCTCTATAATTTATAGTTATGGGTCTATGAGCAAGTTTCTCTGAGGAAAAGTTTCATTATGTATAGTTTGTTAATAGTGATATTTGTATCATCATTTACCTCATCACATGGTTATAAGGAAAGCATTTTGTAAGATTCAGAACTGTGTATAAATATGAGCTAGATTATGTGTATGTGTTTCTTTAGGTTATGCATAATTCATTTTTTACATATTTCCATATGACTCATGTTGGGAAAGAAAAATCAAATGAAAAGGGAAAAACCATGATAAAGGAAAAAAAAAGAAGAAAAAAAATGAAAATAGTATGCTTTGATTTGCAATCAGTCACTATAGTTCTGTCTTTGGATACAGATGTCATTTTCTATCCAAAGTTTATTGGAATTGTCTTGGATCACCGAATTGCTTAGAAGAGTTAAGTCTGATTATCATGTGATCATGCTGTTGCTATGTATAATGTTTTTATGATTCTGAATGTGAGCTAGTTGTTTTTTTTTTTTTTTTAATCTATGTCTTAAATGTTATTTAGAAATTGTCAATTACATGTCATTAGAAAATTTAGCACTATTTGGGGGAAGTGATGAAAAAAAAAATCTATCTTCTATATAAATATTATTTATGGGGCAATTAGGTGGTGCAGTGGATAGAGCACCAACTCTGAAGTCAGGAGGGCCAGAGTTCAAATGTGTCCATTTATGTGGACCTGGGCAAATCACTTAACCCCAATTGCCTCAGCAAAAAAAGAAAAAAAAATTCTTTATGTGATCCTTGACCCACCTACAAAAGTTACAACAAAAGTCAAGATAATTTAAAAATATATATATTTTGTTTATTTATCACTTAAATTTCCCCATCATCATTTTTCCTGTCCCCTCACTGAATCAAAAAGCATTTTCTAAATTATGTTTCTAGCATCATGCTGTTTGAACAACATAAAATTGTGATATGAAAACATAAGATATTAAGAGATAGAAAACAATTAGGAAGTCAATGTAGTAATTACATTTTAAACAATGAAATTAAATCTGACAAAATGAAATAAAGATATTTGAACATTTAAATCTGGGTTTAATGTGGTGATTTCAATGCATATTAAAGGAAGGGAAAAAGCCATAATAGAGGATCACAAGTGATTGTTGTGTGGTAAATCTTTCCAATTTATATCTCTGTTTTATTCTTGTGTCTTTTTCTTGAATATCAATAAAATTTGCTTATGGGAAATTTTAAGAGGTAAATAAATATTCGACTCTACATTTAGAATACTAGCATAGGTGTCCCCCTCCACATATATCACTATGAAGAGTGAAAAAAAATGTTGCCTTCTGAAATTTAATAATATAAGGCAGATGTATGTATTTCCTTGTGTTTTTAATGTTGCTTTGACATCTTATTGGAATTCTACTATATTTTTGCCATCTTCTGAAGTCATTTCTTGGGTAGTAGTAACAGTAGTAGTAGTAGTAGTAGTAGTAGTAGTAGTAGTAGTAGTAGTAGTAGTAGTAGTAGTAGTAGTAGTAGTAGTTGAAGTAGTTATAGTTGTATAGTTGTAGTACTAGTAATAGTAGAAGAAATAACACCAGTAGTAGAAAATGTAGCAGCAGTAGTAACAGTTGCTATTTTTGTGGTCAAGTAACATAACCTTTATGAGCCTTGGTTTTCCTATCTCATGGGGTACTTGTGAGGGTTAAATGAAGATGTTTTTAAAGACCTTTAGAAACATTACAATGATATATATATATAAATGCCCAGTATACTCCTCTTATTATTAGAATTCTTAATTTCCTTTAGGATTCAGCTCTGTGAACCCTAACATCCTTAATTTATTTTGCATTTATTTTTGATTTCACATGAGATTTCCAGAATTCAGATACTATTTTTCAGTTTTCCTTTTATATCTCTAACATTAATAGAGGATGACTTTTTCATAGGAAACACTTAATAAATTCTTGTTGATTTGAATTTGTTTAACATAGTCTATAAAAGCAGAATTAACTTTTATGTTACTTGGCAGCCCTTTAATTGAAAATTATTGATTTAATGACTTTTTCATTTTCTGTGGGTGTTCCACATTGCACCATGTTTTATGTTTATAACTTTCAGGAATAGTAGTTACCATTTCTGTGTGTGTGTATGTGTATGTTTACCCTCTACGTGGAATAATGAACAGATTCATGAGATTTGCTTGTATATATTTGAATTCCAAAGATGAAATGTTAATTCATTTATCACATTTATTCCTTGATCAAAATTGTTTCCATTTGAAATAGTTGACTGACCTTGACTTTCAAGGGTGACTTGTAAGCATTATGAAATTCAAACATTTGTGGAATGTAAACATAGTTTTATTTATTAATTCTCACTAAAGGCTGGTAATCAAGGCACAAGACATTCAATTTGAAAAAAGAAACCATAAGTTTCTTGGAATTGTAAACAAAAGATGATTTATTAACTTTTAATCTCCTTCCCATGATCTCTATTGCAAATGTCAAGTATATATACCTTGAAGTAGAGAAACAATTCATATTTCATATGGATTTGGTTTAAGTAACTTTATATCTATATTTCTTAATGTCATGTATTCTGTATTTCCTATTATCCTGAAAGACAACTATCTCCAAAGCTAATTAGGTTTTAACAACTGAGCTTTGAGGCTGACTTGAACTGTTTATAGGACATGCAATCTCAAATCCTTTTCCCTGTGACTGGAGTATGAATTTTTTAAAAGTAGTACTATCTTGTAAAAGATTACTCATATTATTTGGAGTGTCTCAAATAATGAATTTTTGGATTTTCTATATACATGTAGAATTATATTTTTTGCTAAAGCATTAGAGTTATTTTAACAGAATTCAAGAAAAAGTAGTCTCTTGAAAAGAAGTATGTATCCAAATGTAGACTGGGAGTTTCTTTTTCCTCTATCTCTCATATCCTGATATATGCCATGTTAACTCTTTATATTTTGCCGAATTGAATTGAAATTTACACATTTATCTTAGTGATTGAAATTCAAATTAAAATCAGAAGATAGAGAAGTAGACATGGCTAAATACTTGAATTTTAAGTGGGACTTATCTCCTGCCACAGAAAACAGACTGAGAAAGAACAGTAGAAAAATAGCAGTAGCCCACACAATGAGTGTGGGATGTAGACATAGAACACTAACAGGGACTGTCTAGCATTGTTTATATTTGTGTATAGTTGGAGCTTTTCTTTTGTTACTTTCCTCACATTCACTTCACTTTTAAGGTTTTTCTTAAAATGAAGTGTAGTTTTTGAATTGATCAAAGGATTTGTATTGTTTCATGAAGAACAATGTCAGCAAACCATTTATTTAATTGTATTTATTATCTGTCAAATTAAGCTTTGAAGAATTTATTTAGTGTGTTATGGAGTGTTCATGATCAAATATGACAGTTTAACAAACTTCAGTTTTCTCATAAAATATTTTGATCTGCAGTATTTTGAAATATTAGGCTATCAAGTAGGAATGTAGGACTTTTAGAAATAACAATGATCTTTCCTTAAATGTACATAAAGGAATTCTATCCTGTTTGAAAAGAAAAATGTGTATTTTGGCTTGTGAAAAACTTTCAGAGGAAGAATATTCAGAATTCTAAATATTATTAAGTATTATTTTGCCTCAAAATATATTTTCTGTTTTATCTATTTGCATTTTTGTTAGCTTTGATTTCTGTTTGCTTTTTATATAGAATTGTTCAGACTACTTCATTTTTAATATTGACAAAATTTATTATAAAATAATAAATGTGTTTTTTCTATCTTCCAAGCTTTATGTTGCAGGTTGTACTTCTTTTATGTACTATGTTTTGTTTTATTTTTTCCTTCTAAATTTGAGCTAATCAAAAAAAGGAAGCATGATTCATAGTCATGTAATTTTGTTTTGAATAATTGTTGATGCATGTGATTGGTTATTGTTTAAGTGGAGTATTACTATCTGTCATCATGAATTCAACACTAGGACATACACGTGTAATTTGTCATAGGGTTCAAAGTCAATAGTTGGATCATGAAATGATTACATGTATGTTACTTGTGACTAACCAGCACTATACTTTTTTTTTTTTCCTGCAGTTATATTTATTTTTTTAAGTTTTTTTTTTTTTTAATTTTATGCATAGGTAATTTTTCAGCATTGACAATTGCAAAACCTTTTGTTCCAACTTTTCCCCTCCTTCCCTCCACCCCTTCCCCCAGATGGCAGGTTGATCAATACATGTTAAATATGTTAAAATATAAGTTAAATACAATATATGTATACATGTCCAAACAGTTATTTTGTTGTACAAAAAGAATCAGGCTTTGAAACAGTGTACAATTAGCCTGTGAAGGAAATAAAAAATGCAGGCGGACAAAAATAGAGGGATTGGGAATTCTATGTAGTGGTTCATAGTCAACTTCCAGAGTTCTTTTGCTGGATGTAGCTAGTTCAGTTCATTACTGCTCTGTTGGAATTGATTTGGTTCATCTCATTGTTGAAGATGGCCACATCCGTCAGAATTGATCATCATAATAGTATTGTTGTTGAATTATACAACAATCTCCTGGTCCTGCTCATTTCACTCAGCATCACTTCATGTAAGTCTCTCCAGGCCTTTCTGAAATCATCCTGATGGTCATTTCTTACAGAACAATAATATTCCATAATATTCATATATCACAATTTATTTAGCCATTCTCCAATTGACAAGACTATACTTTTAAAACACATAAGTAAGTAGATCATGAAACATTAATTGTTCTCTATGTAGATAATATATTAGGTGAGTTGTGAGTGGATTTATAAGAAGACAAATAATCTTTGTTTTCAAGGAGCTTACAATAGCTTTTTCATTTTCAGTTGAGAAAAAGTACTATCCATTAATATTATATTATTTTATATTATTAATGTTATTATAATTGATTATTATATATAATATATAATTACATATATAATATAATTATTATAATTAATATTATTATTATATAATATAATATTATCCATTAATAAGGTAATAAGTAGTTTTAGTGATTTAGTGGTATTTTCAGCGGTGTGTTATTTCACAGTAGTTATGATCCATTGTCCCAGGAAACCAAATTAAAAGAAGTGTTTTCATATTTGTTTATTTTGGAATGATTCTACTGTTTCTTGTTTCTCTACTCAACTCCTTTGCCAAATCTTGTCATTAATAATCTTCACATTATCTCTTTACACATATCTCTTCTCTACAAACATAAATTCATGCATTCATTATTTCTTATACTATTTCAATAATTGTTTCCTTAGGTCAAATTTCAGCCCACTCCAAACCATCCTCCACATAGCTGCTGAAAGAATTTTCCTAAAGTAGATGTCTGACCTTTTTACTAGTCTAGTAATTACCTGTTATCCTTAGGAGTCAAAGAAAATATCGTCTTCGATTTAAAGATCCTCACAGTCTGAGCTCTTCCTATCTTTCCAGTTTTCTTACATATCACTCTTCTCTGAGCACTCTGGGGTATAACTTTATACTTTGTGGTTTATTTGCTCTTCCTTACTTACCTTGGCTACTCTACTTCCCATCCTTACACTTTTAAGTTGCCATTCTCCATAGAATTCACCTCCATAGGTGAAATCTGCTCTCTCCTCACTGCTTCTTAGAATCTTTTTCTTCAGGATTTAACTCTAATACCTTCTGCCAAAGACATTTTTTAGTCTCCCTAGCTGCTTTCACCTTTCTGAGATTTACTTTGTATCTGGTTTTTTTGTACACAGTTAATCCTCAATTTTCACAGAAGGGATGTTCCTAGAAAGTGGCCTGAAAGTTAAAAAATGCAAATGTTGATTACTTCTGGGAAATAGGGGATTGGGTTCCCATGAAAGTCAAGAACTGTAATCTTTCATTGAAAATACAGTTTTCAGCATACAGTTCTTTATAATAAAAATTTAGTTCTGATAGCACTCACTTTTAACAGAGTTAACAGAGTAACCATAACAGAGTTACCATAAAATGCTCAGGAGAGAAGAGGTACATAGAATGGGACAAGGAGAGTCAGAGGCAGTGGTGTAGGAAGTCCCACATAGGGCAGTTTGGGTAACTTCAGCGAGAGTGTTTCTTCTTGGTTGAATGCAGTAAATGACAGGCCACGCTGGTCTGTGGCCCACAAACAGGCTGCGCCAGGTTCCATTCCATCCAGGGCTGACACAGGCAGAGGGAAAGGCAGAATACTCAGCAAGCATCGTATCTCTCATTTTTTCTCTCTTGCACATAGCCTCAACACAGTTGTCAAGTCAAAAATGAAAATGAGGTTACTAATAAAATCTCAAAAATGTAAGTCAGGAAAGTTGGATGTATGATTGTTGAAGATAATATATACATGTTCTGTCATTAGCATGTAAGCTCTTTGAGGGCAGGAAATATAATTTCTTTTTATTTCCATCTCTTTTGGATCATAATAAGCATTTAATAAATGCTTATTGATTGATTGAAAATAGCTCACTGGCTAACCATTGTCCTTTAAGGCTTTCCTATAAGCCCAGGATAATTCTTGGTAAGAATTGTCCTAGAAAGGAAGTTCTCTTATTGAAAAAGTCAGAATCAAATTAATGTGAAAGCATATTTAATATAAATTTTGAAAAAAATTTTCAATATGGCTGGAAAAAAAGAGTTCTTAAGAGAGGCACTGCTTATTTGTTACATTTGGAGATTTTAAGTATTTCTTCATCTGGCCAACTTTTAAAAATGACTTAGTGGCTAGCTGGCTAGTGGATAGAGTACTGGAGTTGGAATCAAGAAGACTTGCTATCTTAGGTTCTTGCTAGTTGTGTGCTTGCCAGCTCTGAACAAGTCACTTGTCTTCTGTTTGCTCAATTTTCTTAACTGTGAAATTAGGTTCATAATAGCACATACCTTACAGGATTGTAAGGGTCAAATAAGATCATATTTGTAAAGCCTTAGCACAATTTCTGCACATATTGGGCATTTAATAAAATCTTGTTCTCTTTCCTCCCCTACCCTCTCCTTTAGTTGCTTTTTTAGTAATCATTGATTTTAGTTTAAAGTACATTGAAATTCTTTTTCCTCCCATCACTTTTATGAAAGTTTTAATTAACTTTTTCATCTAAACTTGTATGTGAGAGGAAAAAAAGACACACAGAAAGAGAGAGAGTATAAGAAAGAGATAATGAATGCCTGAATTTATGTTTGTAGAGAAGAGATATGTGTAAAGAGATAATGTGAAGATTAGAAATGACAAGATTTGGCAATTAACCATATGTGTGGGTTAAGTTCTAATAAGTAGTGAAGGATGGTTATTTGGCATAGGACTGTATGTTTAAAATCACTCTAAAAGGATGCAGCAACTTTTAATTTTATGTTCTTTAGCTACCACATAGGGTCAAATCAAATTGGCCACATGCTTTAGAAGAGAAAATGTTGAGTATTGCTTTGTGTGCTTCATATAAATATATTCAGTTCTTTTGAAGTATATTGTGGGTAACAAAATTTTCCTTTTATCCTCCATCTTGAAATTATTATGTAAACACTTAACTGTATCATACTAAATCACTGTACTTTTTGGGTGAGAGGTAGGTTAAGATCAAAGAAAACACATACACAAAAATACCAATACATTTCTCTCAGATTTTTTCCATTTGTACTTATGTGAGTATATGCATGCAAAAAGATAATTAGTATATTTCAGAAATTGAATAACAGTTTGACCCAGAGTTTTTGTGGTCTTCTTTGGGGAGATGGCTAATGTGCAGTAAACAATAAAGCAAAAGCAAAACTTTCAATTTGACTGCCTTTTTTCCATTTTAAGTATTTTTGTTTTCTGAGAATATCTGAACATACTAGCCTTAGAGTTAATTTTTTTATTGTTGTTTTGTGTGTGGTTTTTTTTGGGGGGGTTTTAAATCATATTTTATGAACTTTGCTTCATCTAAAAGATAAATACCCACCTTTATTTCATAAGTACCTTTACAATGCATAGAAGTAACTAATTTCTTTTAGTAGATATCTTTGTGTTATCTTTACAGATTTTAGCCCACAAATAAATCTGTCATTAATTGAAATGTTCCAAAATACCAATATATAATAATTTTACAGTTTCATATGATAATATATGGATACTAAAATATTCTGATATCTTAAAATTGAACAATTTTATATTAGAATGCTTAATTTGTATTGCAAGTTGACAATAAATCAAAGCTTTGTTTTTTTTTTTTTTTCAAAACTTTCAGCCATTGTTCAAGGAAGAAATTCAGAAATAAGAACTCAATCTTATTAGAGTAGTATAGCTGGTTTATTTTACTTACCAAGAATAAATTATAATTTTTGAGTAAATTTTATGATGTCTCTGTTACTTAAAAATATCTCAGCAAGTTATATGTATCGAGAAGAAAGGATTCAAAAGCATTTTCCTTAGTTTTGATTCTAAATCTGTCTTAAATATATGGCAGCAATCTTTTTTCTTACAGTTCGAGGGAAGATAAGTATAGGTGTTCTATGTTAAATCCAGCAGTTGATTTTATTTTAAACTAGTAGTAATAGTAACCTTAAGGGTTTTTTTGGTAATCTTTGTAATTACCTCTCTCCTAAATCCAAAGAGGCCTCTACCTCTCTAAATGTTATAATAGTAAAAAAAAGCAAGAAAGAGGTTGTTTCCCATTTAAAGTTTTAGTATTAAACATAACTACCAGGTTGGAATGTTCCTTCATGATTTCTAACCCTTTCTACCATTAACATCAGAATTATTGTGCTATTTTAAAACATTTATGAAAAAAATTTATTTATTTAGTATTCATATTCTAGATTCTCGAGGTAGAGCATCAGTTGACTTCTTTATTCAGTGTTCTTGCCATGAAGGTTGCTTTGGTATTTGGCTTAAACCATGCCATTACTTCTATAAATCCAAGCAACATTCCCTCGATCACTCTTAATCTGTTGTTTGCTAATCAGGAGTCACTTGTATGCTTTTGATTTTCATAGGCATATCTCTTGTTTAAATAGAATAGTTTCATCCTACATATAGACTTATTCAATTTGGAAAAGAATTTTATATATCAAAATGGGGAACAGGATTTCATACACCTCACTTGTACAGCAAAAATAGTTTTAGATCAGTCTTTCAGACTGTTTGCTGTTCTAGAAGTCCAGTTTCCAATAGTCTTCCCAGGGTCTGAGATGGCAAAAAGGGGAAACCTATTATGACATTCTTCTTGGGTTTTCATTGAATTCTCCACCACCTCCACCACCCCTGCTTTTTAAAAATAATATCACAATAATTGTAAATGTCCCTATGTTTCTAAGAGAAGCTAAGGATTTTATTATGTTCAATAGACATGGAAAAGAACTTCTATTATAATTGGACTATCAACTGTTGAAAGTGTAAACTCTGGGCTCACTTGGCTTTTGGGTCATTTTGTGTTTTGTACACTCATATCTTTCAACAAATTCAACTATTAATCTCTGTGAAAGAATTCCCCTTCCTTTGCCCCCTGGCCTTTTATATTTCCAGCCGTATGTCAGTGATATCAGGATGAGAAATATCAATCACACTTAGTTACTAAATAGTTAATGAAATATGAAGAAAAAGAAGTAGTCAAATATGAGTAAGGTGCTCTCCTTCACTATCTAAAGCCATCCTAGCACCATCTAAAAAAGGTAGAAGTTGTTGGAGGACTAGATTTAGGAAGAATGATGTTTATTTCAGCTTTGAACAGATGGTGGGGCATTCTTATCAGAAATCATAAGGGAGTTTGGAGAGCTATTACTGTAATCTCTTGAGTGGTCAAGGATGGAGACAGGGATTTTGCATAGCAATTAAAGCCTTGCATAGATTATAAATAGCAAAGAAGAGATTATAAAGGCCTCTAAAATCCTATGACTAGACTGTTGAAATAGCTTCATTACTTCCATCCTTACCCACCCCCATATTAGTTCATCTCACATACCAATGCCAGATGAATCTTTCTAAAATAGTACTTTGATCATGTTCACTTTCCTACCAGAAAACCTTTAGTGGTTTCCCACTAGCTGCACAATAAAGTCCAGACCACAAAGCCTAGTCTTCAAATCCCCTTTTACTATTCATCTCTATCCTAACTTTCTATCCTTATCTTCTACCATTCTTTTTCATGAACACTGTGTTTAAGCTGAATTTATCCCCCGAATGTGCTTTGTGCTTTTACTCCCTCTATAATGACTTTTATTCTACTTACTCTTGAGGTGTGTTGCCTCCTTATTTCCTTTTCATCTTTCACATATGCTTAAACACTCACATTGCCTTTTCTTTGTGACATTTTCCTTGAAATACTTCAGTCCAATTTGAGTTGTTTCTTCTCTGAACTCTGGCACTTAATTCATGAATCACTCACTTGTACCTAGTAAACACTACTTTGGATTGTTATTTTTTCATGTTTCTTATTTAAATAAAATGCTATCCTAATATCTAATCATGACCTCGAAATGACTGTGTTTTTGAATGTTATGACAGTGAAACACAAACTCAGGTCCTTCTAAGCTGAAAAGCCTAGGAATATGAATCTACTGTTGGATCGTATATTTATCCAATTGAGTTCCATTCAACAAATATTCCATACCCAAGGAGTTCTTCATCAACAAAATTAGAGCTCATGGAACATAATATTTTCTATTATTTCATAAGATTGTCATTGTGTTAGCTACGGTTATAAAGACGAAAATGAAAACCTCCCCTCAAAGAGGTTACTTTTTATTTTATCTTTTATCCAAGAGATAACTTCTGAGGGGCTCTTCACCACTTAATTGAGCACCAGGTCAACCAATCTTTTTTTCCTCCAGAATTTTTGCATTCTGATTTGATTCAGATTGTACCTCTACTAAATAAATAGTAGATTTTTGAAATGCTGATGTGAGTGTAGTTAAACTGCATTCCTATCTAAGCTTCTTAAGAACAAAAAAAAGGAATTATGTCTTATGCTTTTAATTTCATCATCATCAATAGTAAATAATCAATAAACATTGTTAATTGAGTATCCGTAAACTAGATTCTTCAAACATTAATGACAGTTTTGATGAGACAAAAGTACAAAATGTTTTACTTGGTAAGCTGTTTTGTGGTATGGTGATAGTTTTTTGAAGTCTGAATTTGTTATTTATGTGTTTAAATTTCTTTAAACTTTGGATTCTTTAAATTTCTAAAACATTTGTTTTAACCATTTGCTATGGTTATTTATTTGCATAATGGATGAAAGAGCATAAATTATCTAAATAACTAATGAATCATATACATTAAATATATTGAGAATAAATGTTAAATATATTGAGGATATAAAAAATCAATCATCCTAAATATTTAGAAAAAAAAAGTCATTGGGAAATTTCATATACAGATATTCAGTAAAATTTAGCACAGTATTCCAAACAGGGGAGTCAAGAAGTTTCCACAAGGGGGCATGCTCTTTTAGAGAAAGTAAAAATAAGTACTCTACAAGAAAAGATCTGTGGATGAAATTTTAAAGAAATGCATGTATAAATCATTAAGTGTGTTAAAAAAAAAAAAAACAATCTTTACAACTACTACTCCTAATAATAATTTTAATGATTTCTGGCTCATTTTAAAGACTTACTTGCCTTTATATTATGCACAAATAGCAAAGACATTATTTTTTTAAAAACTTTAATAAAACTTTTTATTTACAAAATATATGTATAGGTAATTTTTTCAACATTGAGCCTTACAAAACTTTCTGTTCCAGATTTTTCCCTCCTTCCCTCTACTTCTTCCCCTAGCTGGCAGGCAGTCCAATACATGTTAAATATGTTAAAATATATGTTAAATCCAGTATATATATGCATATTGATAGAGATCTTGCTGCACAAGAAGGAAAAAAAAACACCTGAGAAAGAAAACAAAATCTAAGCAAACATCAACAGAAAAAGTGAAAATGCTATGTTGTGGTGTACACTCTGTTCCCATGGTTCTCACTCTGGGTGTAGATGGCTCTCTTCATCCCTGAATGAGTGGAACTGGTTTGAAGTCTCTCATTGTTGAAGAGAGCCATGTCCATCAAAATTGATCGTTGTATATAGGCTTCTTGTTGCCATATATAATCTCTTAGTTCTGCTCATTTCACTTAGCATCAGTTCATGTAAGCCTCTCCAAGCTTCTCTGAAATCATCCTGATGGTTGTTTCTTACAGAACAATAATATTACATAGCATTCATATACCATAATTTATTCAGCCATTCTCCAATTGATGGGCATCAACTCAATTTCCAGTTTCTTGCCACTACAAAGAAGGCTGCCACAAACATTTTTGCACGTGTGGATCTCTTTCCCTCCTTTAAGATATAATCCCAGTAGAAACACTGCTGGATCAAAGTTCTAAACTGCTCTCCAGAATGGTTGGATCCATTCACAGTTCCACCAACAATGTATTAGTGTCCCAGTTTTCGTACATCCTATCCAACATTTGTCGTTATCTTTTCCTATCATCTTAGTATGGCTTGAATTCTTATAAATTTGAGTTAATTCTATTTAGAAATGATATTTTAGAAATATCAATAGTTATATTTTAGAAATGAGGCCTTTATTAGAACCTTTGAATATAAAAATGTTTTCCCAGTTTATTGCTTCCTTTCTAATCTTGTCTGCATTAGTTTTGTTTGTACACAAACTTTTTAACTTAATATATTCAAAATGATCTATTTTGTGATCAATAATGATTTCTAGTTCTTCTTTGGTCACAAATTCCTTCCTCCTCCACAGTTCTGAGAGGTAAACTATCCTATGTTCTTCTAATTTGTTTATAATATCATTCCTTTTTTTTTTTTTTTTAAATAGCTTTTATTTACCAGATATATGCATGGGTAATTTTACAACATTGACAATTGCCAACCTTTTGTTCTAATTTTTTCCCTACTTCCCCCCCTCCCAGATGGCACGTTGACTAATACATGTTAAATATGTTAAAAGTATAAATTAAATACAATATATGTATACATGTCCAAACAGTTATTTTGCTGTACAAAAAGAATTGGACTTTGAAATAGTGTAAATTAGCCTGTGAAGGAAATCCAAAATGCAGGCGGACAAAAATAGAGGGATTGGGAATTCTATGTAGTGGTTTAATAGTCATCTCCAGAGATTTTTTTGCTGGGTGTAGCTGGTTCAGTTCATTACTGTTCTATTGGTACTGATTTGGTTCAATATAATATCATTCTTTATGTCTAGATTATGAACCCATTTCGATCTTATCTTGGTCATTAGTATTAGGTGTGGGTCCATGCCTAGTTTCTGCCATATTAATTTCCAATTCTCCCAGCAGTTTCTGTCAAATAGTGAATTCTTATCCCAAAAACCGGGGTCTTTGAATTTGCCAAACACTAGATTATTATAGTCATTGACTATTTTGTCCTGTGAACCTAACTTATTCCACTGATCAGTTACTTTTTCTTAGCTAGTTCCAAATGGTTTTGATGACTGCTGCAAAGACATGATTTTTATAATGCCTCACATATAATAAGTACTTAATAAATATTTGATTTGAAATAAATTTTCACTTGAATTCAGTTGAATAGTCCTATGCAATAGTCCTAATCATTGTACTTATGGGCAAAGATCATGAATCTCATCCTGTATTCTCCTCATTCCTAGGTTTTCATCCATTCTAATATAAATTACATGAGATATAATCTTCTTAAGTCATTTGTAGAATAGAACATTCTGTAATTTCTTGCTTTTCATAATCAGTTTATTTGTATATGTGTGAGATTCTTCTACCAAATATGTATCAGTAATAGTTTAATATTGACTTGTTATCTTTCTTAATCCATCCTTTCCTTTCAACTATTGCCTTATAATGGGAACTCTAATTAGGAAATCAGGCACGTAGGAAAATTCTGTTAAAATAGATATTGAAGTAGGACTGGGTCTTATCCACATTACAATGAGATATCAGATTAGGTCCTATGATGGACTAAATGGAACCTCAGCATATTAGATTTGGAGAGATTTATCAAGAACTTATCCATAAAGTAATAAAAAATTTTAATCACAATAACAAATGGACTATTTAGTATTTTATAGACATTTTAGTCAGAGCCAGTGGAAGGAGTTCCTTCAGCAAAATTAGAGATCCTTGAAATATTAAATATTCTTTCTAATAAGCACTTCATAATTTTTTGTTAGTATTTGTAATATGGATAAGAAGGATACAGCTTTGGGCCTCTGAAGCCAGAGTGCAGTCCTGCCAATTTTCAGATGAGGAAGCTGAGATCTGGAAAAGCAAAGTGATTTGTCCAAAGACATATCCATAGTAAAAATACCATAGTTTCAATGACTTAGTGATGAACAGGATATTAAGTATATTGAAATAAGAGAAAAAACCTAAGATTTAAATGAAAGAATCTCTGTTAATTTCAGAAGTTATATGAGTTTGTCTTGCTTTAACTGTATGATTGGCCCACTTCTATTCCTGTCTTCTATCTTTGTATTATTCTTTGTTTTTTACTTGCAGTTTTGATTCTTTGGAAATTTTGATATTTCATTGTGAAAGCATTTCACAATAATCCAAATAGAAAATAAGTCACTATCTCCTCTTTTAGGCCCTGCTCACCACCTATCTTTGTTGTACTTGATGTATTAACTCAGTGGGCTTCCAATTCAATTTTTTCCATGTGTATTGTTAGATTTCCTTCTGTACTGTCTGCTTTGTAGTATTCTGAGGCATGATGCAAAGTGAAGCATTCAAAGAATTGGAATGGTAGTCCCTTTTGGAATTTTTTTTGATGGAGGTACTTCATAACATTGGTAAATATTCAAGTTTACATTTCCTTGTCTTAAGCTGATAATCAACAAATCATAGTTATCTTTCTTTCTGTTTGCATTTCTTAAGGGATCTTTTATGATCTTACTATATACATGAAAGACATATTTTTGGGGAGCATTTATGGCTTCCTTTTGTTCTACCAAGTCGAATGCTTCTTGTAATTAAATAGTAAACATGATGGTATCGTTTGTTCATTATACCTTTGTTAATTGTATGACTATGAAGTTGAAACCGTTCATGAAAGGATGTCTGTTTCCTTTTCACATTTTCTTCCAGAATCCATTAATGCATGCTGTAGATTATTCTTATAATGTGGTTGTAAAAATGAAAAATTCAGTTTTTATCTATATGTAGTTATTGATTTCCTCTTGCTCTCCATATTTGTTAATGCCATTTGTGATGTTATCTCATCATTTGATTTAGTTTGAAAAAAATCTTAATTTCTTTCAAAGTTGTGTTACTTTGAGCAAAGATTTCTTTGTTGTAAACTTCTGATTTGTTTACTCTTCCTGTCTTTATCTTTTGTAATGTCATTTCTTTTTTTATTATTGTTATTAAAGCTTTTATTCTCAAAATATATGCATAGATAAATTTCAACATTCACCCTTGCAAAACCTTATGTTTCAATTTTTTCCCTTCCTTCCTTTCACTCTCCTCTCCTAGAAGGCAAGTAGTCCAATATACGCTAAATATGTACAGTTCTTCTATATATATTTTCACAATTATGTTGCACAAGAAAAAAAAATCAAAAATGAGAAAGAAAACAAAATATAAGTAAACAACAACAAAAAGAATGAAAATACTATGTTGTGATCCACACTCAGTTCCCACCGTTCTCTGTCTGGATGCAGATATCTGTCTCTCCTCTTCACAAAACCATTGGAACTGGCTTGAATCATCTCATTGTGGAAAAGAGTCATGTGTATCAGAATTGATTATTGTATTACCTTGCTGTTGCCATGTACAATGATCTGGTTCTGCTCACTTCACTTAGCATCAATTCATGTAAGTCTTACCAGGGCTCTCTGAAATCATCTGCTGATCATTTCTTATAGAACAATAATATTCTATAACAATAATATACCATAACTTATTCAGCCATTCTCCAACTGATGGGCATTCACTCAGTTTCTAGTTTCTTGCCATATAGCGTCATTTCTTATATAGCATGTTTTCAACTAATGCATAGAGTTCATATGTAGAAATGTGATGGTTCTACTGTTATTAATGATAAAAATACTTGGCTATTAAAAATTATGATAGAACTATTCCATATTCACCTATTTTCTTCTAGTTTAATCCTTTTATCTTTTAAAAAATTATCTGTCATCCTCAAATTGAACTACATAACAACAACAAATAACCGTAATTGTTAGGACAGCGTAATTCAGTAAAAATATAAATGTTTCATTCTGAATTTTAAGTCTCATTTCTCTGAAAGGAGGTGGGTGATATAAATCATCTTCAGTCTGCTGGCCTTAAAGTTTATCATTACATCAATCAGAATTTTAAAGTCATGCAATATTTTCTTCTATAAAGTTGTTAATATATAAATTGTTCTCATTGTTTTATTCCCTTTATTCTGTACCAGTTCATTGAGGTCTTCCCAGTTTTCTCTGAAGCTATTTTAAAAATTTCTTATGGTATTGTAATATTACATTTCATTCATATAATTTGTTTAGCAATTTTCCAATAGTTTTATATCCTTTGATTTCTAGTTTTGGACTAGTATGAAAAAAAGTATGCTACAAATGTTTTTGTTCATCTGGATCCTTCTTCCTTTTGCTTTGATCTCTTTAAAAGTAATATATTTGGATCAAAAGGAATGCACATTTTAATAACTTTTGGCGGCACAGTTCCAAATTGTTTTTTTGAGTATCTAGACCAATTCACAGCTCTACCAGTGATATTTTCTCACAGTCCTTCAAATATCTGTATTTTTTCTCTTTTCATCATCTTTGCCAGTCTGGTTGGTATGAGGTAAAGCCTCATATTTACTTTAATCATCATTCTAATTATTAGTGCTTTAGAACAGTTTCTTTCTTTTTTTTTTATTAAAGCTTTTTATTTTCAAAATGTATGCATAGATAATTTTTCAGTAGTGACCCTTGGCCATACCTTGTGTTCCAATTTTCCCCCCTTCTCACCCTCTCCCCTAGATGGCAATATATGTTAAATATGATAAAAATTATATGTTAAATCCAATATATGCATACATATTTATACAATTATCTTGCTGCACAAGAAAAATAAAACCAGAAAGCAAAAAAAAGAGAAAATAAAATGCAAGCAAACAACAACAGAAAGAGTGAAAATGCTATGTTGTGATCTGCATTCAATTCCTACAGTCCCCTCTCTGGGTGTAGGTGGCTTTCTTCATCACAAGATCATTGTAACTGACCTGAATCATTAGAGCTGTTTCTTAATATATTATTGATATTGATATCAATTGTTGATAGTTTGAATTTCTTCTTTTGAAAACCGTTCATATCTTTTCTTATTTCCTTTTAAATTCTTATTACATTCTTATCAACCTTGCTCTTTTTTAAACTAATACTAAATCATTTTAATAATTAGGTTTTTTTATAGAATAATTTAACATCTGATCCCCCTCCTCACTCTTTTCATTATTTGCCTTGAGATTCATGGTCTTTTTTTTTTCCTCCATATGAATTTCATTTTTTCTAGTTCTATGAAATAATCATTTGGTTTATTACTGAGTAAGTATATTAATTTAGGTAATATTGTAGTTTTCATCATGTTGGCTTGGCATATCTATGAGCAGTTATTGTTTCTTTCATTTTTTAAAGTCTATCTTTTTTTACAAAGAATGTTTTATAGTTGGATCCACATAGTTCCTCCTAATTATTTTATACCTTTGGTTGTTATTTTGATTGTGATTTTACTATCTCTTCCTTCTGGAAATTTGTTGGTAATCTATTGGAATACTGATAGCATATTGTTTTATATTCTTCAGTTTTGTTGAATTTATTATTTCAGTTAATATTACTTGGCAATATTTAGGGTTTTTTAAACAAATCATCTTATTACCAATGGTCAGTGATGCTTTTGTTTCTCCTTTGACATGTTTATTTCTTTGTTTTCTTTGATGTCTTGTTATTTCTCATTTCTAGCAATTTGCTAAATTATATTGGTAGCACTGAGGATAACTACCTCTAACTTTTTTCCTTTCCAAATAATGTTCATTCCTGATTTTACATAAATGTTATCTATTATACTGAAATCCATTTAGTTCTGTGCTTTCCATAATTTAAAATAAAATTATTGATTTTGTCAAAAACCTTTTAATCATTTATTGATATGATCATGAGAGTTTTATTTGTTTTGTTGACATGATTTATTATGTTTATAGTTTTCCTTATGTTATACCAGTCTTAGAGATCTAATATAAATCTAACCTGCTTGTAACATGTAATCTTTCTGCTATGCTATTGCCTGTTTACTAATAGTACATTTGAATTTTTATGTAAGTATTTGTAGAGATACTGGTTTGTAATTTTATTTTTTCTGTTATATCTTTCTCTGGGTTATCTATCAAGAAAGTATTTATATCAGATTGGAAGGTACTTTCTTTTCTTAAAATGGCAAAAACAAAATGTATTTTTGAATCAGTTTTTTTTTTTTAATGTTTTATAAAATTTACCTCTAAATCCTCTAGGTGTAGGGAGTTTTTTCTTTGGTACTTTATTTATGTCTTGTTTAGTCAAATTTTTTTTACATATTAGATTATTTAATATCTTCTCTTATTGCATTTTACAAGTATTTATTTATTCTAACTTATCAATTAGGTCACCATATAATTGACAAAATAGTTTGTTTTTAACTTAAAAAAATCAGATTTCATCTGTTCTGGCTTTTTTTTTTTTTTTTTTTTTCAATCAGCTCCTATATTTATCAAGTCAGTGGTCTCTGCTTTTAATTTTAATTTTCATAATTTTTTTATTATTTAGTTGGGGGTTTACCAGATGGTTTAAATTTTTTCTTAGTCATATGGTCAATTCATTGATTTGTTCCTTCCCCCCTCCTTTTTTTTTTTTTTTTTTTTTTGGATGAATTTAAGACTAACTCCCTGTTTCTAGACAAAAAATTTTCTCTTAAAAATTGCATTAGCTTTTTCCCTTATATTTGTTATGATTGTCATTATTGTAATTATTTTGAAAATTTCGATTGTTTCTTTAATTTACTGTTTATTCAGTAATTATCAGAAATCTTTGATTAATTTCCTAAAGTTCATTTAAGGTACTTATTTCTTTATCTTTTGTTTAGATTTATGTGGGTCTGAAAAGAATTAACTGAATTCTTCCAAGGTTCTAAATTTTCTGTTTCTCCTTCTTATTTATTAACATTTTCCTTTAAAAGTTTTTAGATGCTCAGCTTTTAGATTCACATATATATTAAGTATTTATATTGATTGCCTTTAAGCAGATTGTCCTTTTCTTGCTCATTTCTTTTCTGTTTGTGTCTATTGTTCCTTTGTAGAAATTCATAATTGCTACCTTAACTTTTTTTTTATAGTTCAATAGAAGCAAAATAAATGTTGTTCTTCCCTAACATTTTAACTTTATGGGAATCTTAATGCACTTATCATAAGTAACATATTGTCAAATTCTGTTTACTAATTCATTCTGCTATCCTCTTTTGTTTTGTGGGTAAATGCATCCCCATTCATATTGATGATTTCTATTGTTAATTTTATATTTTACTCTTATCTGTCCTCTTATACGTTTAATCCTCTCTTTGTTCCTAACCTTCTCTTTACAAGCAAGCCAATATAAGCATGATAATCTTGGAAATATGAATAGAAGAATTGCATATGTTTGACATTAAACAAACAAACAAAACAAAACTATGGGTAAGCAGGCATACAAATAAAAGACAGGCACCTTGACTAACACTTGTGATCTATAAATGAAAGAACTTGTTTCTTCTCTATTGTAGCTCTTCTCTTCTCCCTTTCCCATCCACCCTTGATAACTGATTCTTTTCCTTTTCTTCTCCCTTCATGTTCCTCCTTCCTACACCTGAGTTTGTCTTACTTCTGAGGGTTACCTTATCTTTCCTTCCCTCCAATCTAATTTTTTCTGTTTCCCTCTCTTGTCCTTGTCATCTACTAATTCCTTTGATATATTTCTGTATTGAGATCTCTGTGTGTGTATATGTTATGTGTGTGTATACATATGTAAATGAATATATAGGATGTAGTGAAAATATTATTACATTGATCTTTTTCCATTTCAGTTAAAATTGAAGTTTGTGGATGACCATACCTCCCCAATCCTTCCTCCATAACAAAGTGCACTTTATCTTATGCATCTTAATTGTGTGATAAATATTTCCCTTTCTTCCTTGTTCTTCACAAGTGCATTTTTAAAGTTACTAAAATAAATAAACCCAACTTATATGACTTCTTTCATATTTGTCATTTTCTGTGACCCTTAAAATTATTAGAGTTCTGAGAAACATTTGTGTCTTATACTTCTACTCTCATGTAAAAAATTCATCCCTATATGTTCTATTTTAATTAAACACATCTCTACCTTTCTGTGTTTCTCTAGACCCTTCCATTTCTTTTTCAGTATTTCTAATGAGTTTTGGCCTTTTTATCAGTAATGCTTAGAAATATATTTTTTTTTCACTGAAAGTTCTTTTTCCATGAAGTTTTTTATTTAGTTTTACTAGACAGGTTATTCTTGGTATGCTTTTATATTTTGTAATATTGGGTTTTCAGTCTCTTTTCTATCATCAGCTGTCAAATCTTTTGTTATCCTTCCTGTCTCTTTGATATTTACACTCTTTGACTTACATATTTTCTTGCAGCTGGCATGTCAGAATTTTGGTAATGATATTTGTGGAAATGTTCATTTTGAAGTTTCTTGCAAGAATGGATTCTTTCTATTTTTATTTTGACTTTCCTCCCTCCTCTTCCCCCCCACCCCACTTTTGCTTTTTGATTTTAAGTTCTGGAAAAGTTTCATTTATGATTTCTTGTTATAGGATCATCATATTCTTTCGTGGTCTCTTAACTTATTTTTCAGGTCAATTCTTTTTCATATTGTATTTCTTACATTTTCTTATATTCAATTTTATGATTTTATTTCAATCTTTCCATTTAGACATTTTTTGTTTGTCTAATTTTGAAGACATTCAATTCTTAAACATGCTTTTCTATCATTTTCCCATCATCTTATTGACATTTATTCCTCTCTAGTTATTTCATTTTCTATCTCTTGCTTCATTTCTTGCTGAGAAATTTATAGTTCTTGTGGTCAGAACATTTTTTTCTCTAAGGTTTTTAATTAGATTTGTTTTAAAGTCATCTTTTTCTCTGAGTTTACACTCTGAATGTCTCTAAGTTGAATGTATTTCCTTATTCAAAGTTTTCCTTGATTTACTCATCTCACCAGCCTTAGTATCTTATCTTAAATTGAGGGGTCTGTGCTTTGTTGGGGCTCTGTTTCTACACTTCTAAATGGAGTTTTGAGTTTGGTGGCCAAGACTAGGTCCTCATTCAACATACTCCATAGCAACTACATGCCTAATGTTGTAATGTCTTGCCTTGGGGATCTTGGGCAGCCTCCTCCCCCACACCCTTTTCCTAAATTCCTCTCCCAATCTTCCTTGCTGGACTCTGAGTATATTGGAGTCATTCCTGTGCTAGACTCCTTCTCCAGGACTATTTTTTGATATAGGATTTTGATTGTCTCCTGCCTAAGGCTCAGCCTGAGGCCTTTCTCCCTATTGCTGAGCTAATGTGATTACTTTCATGCTAGGCTTTCTTCTAGGAGTTTCTTCTGGGTGCTAATCTTTTTTTGGAGCCTTTATCTCACCATTCTTTTAGTATCTCCTTTTCTAGTGAGTAGGTGAGGTTCTAGTCTGTGCTCACTTTCTACTCCAGTTGTCTTTGGCCTGATTGGTATGCTTTGGCTTACTTCCAACTTCCTGGCAGTCCCTAGGTGTACCCCAAGCTCTTTAAAGTAGCTATCGGCAATTCTCCTTATTTGACAATGCATTTATAGGCTTTATTGGATACTCTCCTCAGTTATATTGTCTTCAGATATTATATCCCTAAAATAACCAGCATTCTTTGCATATGCTGCGTACTCCAGAATTATTTGCTGAAATGAAATAAAATAATTTTGATTTCTTATAAAAAATATCAAAATGCCGATGACTAGCAACATCAGCAATTGTTGGCATTTCTATTACACTACATCTACAAAGGACTTTTCATACATTATTTCATTTGATTCACACAACATCCTCTTACATTGTCACAACTGCTTTCCACACATCCTTGAACCTCTTTACCATTCTTCCACATTACAATATCATCTTTCAATATTCTTTGGGATAATCTTATGCTCTCATGTCAACTTCCTATAAAGCCATTTTCTCCTCTTACTCTTAGTTGTTTTGTGAGGTATTTTTGTTAATTATTTTATAATATCTTCTTCACAATCTTTTTTCAAATATAGGTATATTCTGTTGTTGTTGATAATGACTTTCTTAATGATTCTTAAATTATTTATGCCTGATTTATTTTCCTAGATATCTGAGCAGCATTTTTTTTGAAGCATGTATAAGATTATGAACAAAAGTGCCTCACAAATGAAGGCCAGCTTACCGAAGTTGGAAGTAGATACACATTTTTTTTGTGGTGGCCACAGTGAGGAGGGGGTGCTATAAAGCTAGCATAGGTTCCCAATCAAAAATAATCTAGTCAACAAGCATGTATGCCTCCCAAAAGGAGTGAATGACAGGCTCATGATGATGAGCACTTTCAGGAAAAATTAATGAATATGATGGACCCTCCTGAAGAAAAATTTAATAAAGAGACTTGGAGACTCACATCATCAATGTGTCAAAAGATGACATGCTTGTAATTCTGGGTGATTTTAATGAGAGACTGCAGGGAGTCCTTGGATAGAATAGAGTTGGAGGCAGCATCAGCAATAGTCACCTATTACATTTGTATCTCATGACCTCATTACCAACACTGTCTTCCATTTACATAAATGCAGTAAAACTTCATGGATGCACCTTTGTAACAAACATCAGCAAGAAGAGACAGGCAGATATGAAAATGATGACGGAAATGTGTGGTGCTGAGTTCTGGTGGGCCTGCAGACTTATCCTCTTCTAGCTGACTATTCATATTCTACAAAAGTGGCAGCCCTTAGGCAAAACAACTATCAAAAGAATTAATGTCAACAAATTAGAATGCCTCTCTGAACTAGAGCAGTTTGTTGCTAACTTGGAGGAGAAACTGAGTTAACATATGGTTAGTGACAGTGGATTAGAGAAGGAAATTGGTGTACAGCACCTCATTTACTCATCTGGGCCAAAACACTCAAACTTCAAGGATGGTTTGACAAAAGTGATGTTTGAATTCAGAAGCTGCTAAATGAAAAATGAATACTCTACAGGGTTGTAAGCAGGATAATTTATCCATCTCTAAGAAGGCAGCATTTAACTTCATCAAAAATAAAAGTCCAACTGGAGGTTAGAGTCATTCAAGATTCTTGGCTTCCTAAGAAGGCAGTTGAGATTCAGTTTTATGATGATAGTAAAACCCAAAATACTTTTATGATGGCCTGAGGGCTATTTGTGGGCCTAAAGCCGGTGGTGTATCTTAACTCCTCCTTGCAGAAGGGGTCACATTGATTATTGATAAGATTGATAAGTGATAGAGATGGGCTGAACCCTTCTCTGGTGTTCTCAACAATTATTATACAATGCTAAAGCCATTGACTATATCTCAGGTTGAATTCTATCCCTCTCTAGCTGAACTTCCAACTAAACAAAGGGTTTTGAATGATATTAGATTTCTCTTGTGTGGTAAAGCACCTGCTGCTAATTCTATTCCAGCTGAGATTTACAAGGCAGGGAAATAAATTATCCTGTGGCATTGCCAGGGGCATCTCTCTCTTAGCCTTTGCTGGTAATAACTTTTGCCAGAGGCTTACTTAAGACTCTTCTTCACTGAGAAGATGGTCATCCACCTGAGACCCAATATGGCTTCAAAAAGGGCCAAGGAATGGTCAATAAAATGTTTGCTGTCTAACAACTCTAGGAAAAATACCGGGAGCAGAACAGAAGTCTATATACATTTGTCGATCTGATCAAGACCTTTGATATTCTCAGTCTGAGGGCAATTATGGTAAAATTTGGTTTGTGAGAGAAGTTAATTAGTTTTGTACATCAGTTTAAGATGACATGTTTGCTCAGGTTCTGAATAATAGATGATGCTCTTGTGCTTTCCCATAGTGAAGCAAGACCATGTTCTTATTCTCATGCTTTTTAGCATGATATTTTCAGCAATATTGTCAGGTGCCTTTGGTGAGGATGAACATGGTATCAAGGTCAGCTATTGACAGTAAATTATTTATTAAAATCTACCAGTCAAGATTAAGGTAGAAGGAGAGTTGTTTTGTTCACACATGGTTGTGTACTCAGTGCAGCCTCTGAATCTGAGAATCAAGAAAGTATGGGTTGATTTTTCTGCTGCTTGTAATTAATTGTATTAATAATTAACACTAAGAAAAGGCACTCTCTTCATCAGCCAGCAGTACACCATTTATACTAGGAACCACTGATTGCAGCAAATGGTGAAATATTGAATGCTATTACATTGAATGCAGTTATGTTGGCAATGTAATTTCCAGGGATATACACATGAATGATGATGTTGATACATTGCCAGAGCTGGCTAAGTGTTTAGGAGGCTCCAAAACAAAGTTTGGGAAAGAAGAGATATTACACTGCTTACCAAATTGAAGGTCTTCAAAGCTGTTGTGCTGACCTCAATGTTACATATTTTGGAATATTAGACAGACTACCCATAACATTCCAGGAAACTGAATAGTTTACATTTAAATTGACAAAGGAAGTTGCTGAAAATCACTCAGTAGGATAAGATTCTGTACACTGATATCCTTCTTTGCATGCTTCCTTTCGAGTATTCAATTATTGCAAAGAACACAGTTCTAATGGAGAGGCCACATTATTCAAATGACAAATATTCATTTCCTAAAAGACCATTTTTTAGATAATTCGCACAAAGCAAACATTCACATGAAGGTCAGAAGAAGTGATACAAGGACACTTTCAAGTTCTCTTTGTAGAACTTTGGCATTAATTGCATAACATGAAGACACAAGCAAAGGACATATTCTCCCACATATGCACATACAAAACCATCACCCTCATGCCTATATCAAAAAAAAGCACTGTGCTTTATAAATGAAGCAGAGTTGCAATAGTTCAAAGAAACATGAATTGCTCAAATTTAAAGACATTTTTTCTCCAAAAATTCATGTAGACTATTTAACTGATCTACGATAGAGACTTCTGGCTTATATATTGATCTGTACCTTGACTCCACCATTGTGATATCATTTTGATCCTCTTTGCAAATAAAGGAAAATCACTATCCAATAAACTTCTATTTCATCTTTTCTCTCCCTTCCTCTCAATATATTTCTCTTGTCTTCCCTTAGTAGTTTTTCTTTTAGGATATTTAAAATATAATAACAAGATCTTTGCTTTTGCTCCTATGTTCATTGATGTTCTAAGGGTACATCTCCCTTACTTATGCAATAAACTATTTATTCTGTTTATAATCCCTTATGATCACTCATAATTTCCTTTTTATGTTTCTCTTGACTCCATGTATGAACTTCAGAGTTTCTATGCAGTGTTTCATCAGGAATACTTACTTAGAAGTCCTCTATTTCAATAAAGGTCCATTTTCCCATTTATAGTGTAATAATTATTTTTATTGAGTAAATTATTCTTGGTTGTTAAGCTTATGTCCTTTACCTTCTGAAATATTGTATTGCAGACAGTTTCTTTTTTAGTGGTATCTGCTAAATGGTATGTGTCCCACTGTGTATATGTATTCTTGTGCCAAGTACTTAATTTTCCTTCCATTTCTTTTTTCCATATAGATCTTATTTTTTTTCCTCTTGCATTTTTAATTCATTCGTAAAAAGTTTTAAAAACTTCAACAACAAAAAACCCTTTATCACTTTCAGAAATTCTATTGGACTTGTTGGCTTTTTATCTTTGAGACTTTTTTGTAGATGTTTTGGAGACAGCTTCTCATTCTGGGTTTGTATCTAGAGCTTCCTGTCACTATAATAGTTTTTATATAAAATTCTTCTAGTTTCATTCCTCATTTTAGGCTTTGTTTGGACCAGGTTCTGTTCATCTCTGAAGGGAGTTTCTAGGCTGACCTTGTGCTAGAGAGCATTAGTTTCCTGTTGCTGGTTTGGGTTTTTTTTTTGGTAGTATTGTATCTTGTATTATTTCATGATCTCAGGGACAACTCATGCTAGGGGCCTGCAGACTTTCAGTACCTTCTAAAAGGGAGCAAAGTTGAGTCACTGCCTTCCTGGTCTGAGTTCTGCAGAACACCTTTGGACTTGCTTCCCTTAAAATTGAAGTAGGCTCTTGTCAGACTCAACCACTGTCAAGACACCTGGAAAGATCAGTTGATTTAGAGTAACAGAATTATTGGGTTACTTGGCTTAGTTATTCTGCTGTAGGAATCAGACAGGACTAGCAGTTTAAACTTAAACCCCTTTCTCATTCCTGGGGCCAGAGTAATTGCTTCTAATTTTTTTTTCTTTTTTCAATATACAAACTAATACCTGCCACTGTGAGGTATGATGAGGTATGATGATTTTCCTCCTTGATCTACCCTGAGCCTCATACTTGAAACTGAGTAGTGACCAACAGAACTGTCATTTGGTACCAATAACTACATGCTATACAAGTTTAAGCCCTTTTCTTTTGTCTTAGGATCTCTTCTTGTTGTGGTACACAGCTCTGCAATATAATGCTGCAAATGGCTATACTTGTCGGGAGCCCATTCACAATGACTACCCTGTCTCCTTGGGCCACCCAGTCTTGAAAAAATGACTTATGATTTTTTTTTTTAAATTTGTGTTTCCAGATGGTATTTTATGGTTTCATTTGAAAGAGTTATACTTCATCCTTTATTTCACCATCTTGGCCTCAATCAGACACTGAATTTCTACCAATTTAACTTATAAAGAAAATTGTGATTGTTTCAGTGATTTATCTTATCCATTGTTCAATTTCAGTAGCTTGTTTCAGTAGGTTAGTTTAGAAATGTTTTAATTGTTTACTGTATCTTTTTTTCATTTTGTGTGTTCTTCTAATTTGAAATTAGGTTTTGATTATCACTCTTATCAGTTTCTGATCTAATCAAATAGATAATTAATTTAGAAATGAATCCTTCAGTGGTAACTAGTTATTTTCTATCAGTTTTTTTTGTTATTGTTGTTGATGTTGTACAGTACACACTATGTTCACTGTCATCCCTATATAATTGCCAAAAATCTTGATTAAATTATTATATTTAGCTTCTTTCATTGTTTAATCTGGATTCATGATTTTTTCTCCATTATTTTTTGCTGTGTGCCCTGTAACCTAATTGTTCCCTGAAGACATTTAGTATCAGTGTTTGTTAACTTGGAAGATCATAAAATATCTTTTCAATCAGTAGTTAATATGTGTGCATGAACTATTATTACCTTAATAATGATACAATAAATGAATGAATATGAAATGGTAACTAATATTATAAAGCATTTGCTGTGTGCCAGACAGCATACTAAGCACTTTATAAATATCTTATTTGATTCTCACAAGTAGGAAATAGTTGCTATTATGATGCCCATTTTAGTGTTGAGAAAACTGAGGCAGTTAAGAGATTAAGTGACTTTCCCAGGGTCACACAGTCAAGTGGCTAAGTCTGGATCTGACCTTGTGTTCCTGACTCCAAGTCCAGCACTTTTTCACTCTACTACCTAGATGATCTTTTTGATTATGTTCACTATGAACATTATAAAATGAGCTGTCTTCTATAAAATGCTTTCTGTTGGGTTTGGATGCCTTATGAATGCAAATCCTTTAACTATACTTTACCAATGAGAACATGTAAACTATCCTTTCATTTTGCTGTAGCATCCTTATGTTTTCTGATTCTATTTATAGTGGACATATTAATGTAGAAATGATTCATTTCCTCATTCATTCATTTAAGTATTTATCAAATGCCTTCTCTACCTGATACTATACTGGCTTGTATGGATACAAGATGGCAATGAAGTAAACAAGCCTCATGAAGTTTATATTCCGTTGGGATATATACAAAGATACAAAGATAAGTTTATAGAAAGTAGATGCAAAATAAATACAAGGTAATTTCTGTTTATATTCTATTGGAGATATATGTACAGAGATAAGTACATAGAAAGTATATAAAATATATAAAAATAAATACAAGGTAATTTCTATTTATATTCTGTTGGAGATAATATATGCAAAGATATAGAAAGTATATATAAAGTATATATAAAATAAATTCTTGCCTCTCTCCTGAATTTCACTTGTATACTGCCAAATCTCTATTAGATATTTCTATCTCAATGACTCGACATCACCTTAAACTCAACATATAAGAACAGATTATCTTATCTTTCCCTCCCCAGATTTTTCTCATTTACCTTTCTTCCAGACATTCAGGTTTGCAACCTTGAAACTTATTTTTTTTTTCCTTTTTATCCAATCACTGACCATTGGACAAATATCTCCCAATCAGAATACTTACAACCAAATGAATATTTATAGATCATATAAAAACTGTCTACTTTATTTTTCATTACTTGGCTAGTAGAATAGCAGAGCAGAAGTAAAAGTACTTCCTACATAACTGAGGGTTATTTTATGTTTTTGTATTTTCTTTTTCATGATTTATATAGTTAAAGAATTTATCACTTAATGGCCAATCTACTAGTGCTGAGGCTCCACACTTAGCCTGATTTGGGGACAGCAGATATTATTTATTTTCATTGCCTTTCTTAATGTCTTCTCATCCTGGTAGCTTCTGACAGAGATATGTTTCAGTGACATAGCTTTTGAGAACCCAAATTTGCCTACATGGTATGATAATTCATTTATGAGATTCTGTGGTAGAAACACCATAAACAATCTATTTTAAAGCAATAAAAATGTTTTAATTTCCAAAAATTTTCTTTGGAAAGAGAAAATCATTTGAACAATCTCACCTATAATTCTGATTGCTTGCAATACTGGCTTAGTAGTAGAGACCTACTGTAAATATCTGTTAAGGGAATTGGTATCCTTTATTTGTAAAATTACTATGTTTATTTGAATTCAGTAAACATTTTTCAAGGACTCACTATAGACCACTTACTGTCTTAGGTGTAGGAGATGCTACAGAAACAAAAGCAAAATAGCCCCTCCTCTCAAAGAATACACTGATAGTTTGCTACTAAAGCATGTACTACATCTAACTCTAAATTGCAATTACTTGCAATTCTTTGATAATTTCCTGAAATGGACATATATTGCCTAATATACACTTAGTCAGAGATAAAAAAAGAAAGAATAAGGTAGATTTTTTTCTTTTCTTTTTGCTATCTTCTGTGTTTTAATTAACCTGTAAATTATTATTACTTTATCAACTTAGCATCACATTTATATTATTGTCAACTATAGCAATATATACTGGAGCATTTTAAATCAAATATATATTATTTTCTCTATAAATATCTCAATGTCCCTGAAAAAAGCATTTTTAAGCATGAGGTAGAAAAATTTGTGATGTAGATTTAGTGACATGATCACAAATTAAATAGTGGCAAGAGTACAATCCAGATTTGTTTAATTTTACTGTAGACCATTTACTCTAGTTGATCTGTTTTATCCCATTGTTTTAAGATTCTTAATTCAAAGGCAATTTGAATTCTTGTTTTTTAAATAAAAAGCATAATTTTGTCAAAAGACGGTAAACTTATTTCTTCTAATGAAAGATCTAGACCATATCCAGGTGTTCTTAAAATGAGCAAAATTAGGTGACTAAATTTAAAAATGTAATTTGAGTTTAAAACAAACTCTTGTTTGTTGAATTAATGATTTAATCTACTCTCTGATATCTTCTTATTCTATGATCCAGAATACTTTACCAGTTTTCTTTTTCTTTTTCTTTTTCTTTTCCTGTCCCTTTCCCTTTCCCTTTTCTTTTCTTTTCCCTATCCCTATCTCCTATCCTATCCTATCTCTATCCCTATCCTATCTCTATCCCCATCCCCATGCCATCCCTATCCCTATCCCTATCCCTATCCCCAACCCCATCCCCATCTCCATCCCCATCCCTATCCCCATCCCCATCCCCATCCCTATCCCCATCCCTATCCCTATCCTGTGACTTGCCCAGGTCCACAGCTGGAAAGTGTTAAGTGTCTGAAATTACAATTGAATTCAGGTCCTCCTGACTTCAGGTCTGGTGCTCCATCCACTGTACCATGTAGATGTCCCTATTAGGGGATTTTTGATGGAGTACATGATAGAGGTTAAGACTAAATAACAAATAGATAAGAGACAGTGGAATTTGAAATGTGACCAAAATTTTTATTTTTAGACCTTTAATTTTCCTTAAAGAAACAATTTATTTTTTGTTTTTGTTTTTGTTTTTTAATTTTGTTTTGTTTTTTTAGTCAAATAATATTGATATGGTGAACAGATATCAAAATGAGCTTAGTTAATATAAATTGAACTCAAGGTCATGAAAAAAATATAGGAAGAAAAAGCTAATTTAATGGACTATGAAATTGTAAATGGACAAATGAAAGTCATAAGGAATATCAGTGGTTGTTTTCAAACTTTTAGCTTGGAATAAAGCAACATATGTATGGTTCCTTAATTTGGAGTGGATGGAAAATCATGATTAAAGGATCATCCTTTTACATTATAGAGAGATAAGATTGAACATTAACTTTGTTAATTACAAGGGCAAGAATGAACAAAAGAGACTTTTTAGGAGCTTTTTACTTCATAAGAGGTGTTTTGTTTTTAAATTCTCTTGATAATGAATATTGGAAGAAACTGATTTTACTTTTTAAAAAAATATGATTTATCAATTCTTTGTTAACATTACAGTCATTTTTATCCAGCTCTTTCCAGATTGTATTCACTTATGAAAAATGAAAACAATTATGCAAAAATATCCAATACTGGAACTTGCCTATCGTTGTATGAAATATTATATCCTAGTAAATATCCCTCCTCTCTGCCCTGAGTGATCTTTGGAACCTTCATTTTTTTGTTTTATTTTTTAAGCTCAGTTCAAATTTCAAAGGTACTCATTCTGCAAGTGTTATAAAAATAATAAAATTTGAGGAAGACTTCATACAAATGAAAATAAGTATATAAATTGAGAAAGATATATTACAAATGAAAAATACTCATTTTTTTACAAAGATGGTTATTCATAGAAAAGATGGTAACCAATGATATTAGCTTTTGAAAAAGTTTTGTGAGATGTTCAAACGGAGTGCCTAAAAGGAGAAGCATGGTTCTTTGTTCATGTCTTAAGTCATTGTGGAAGGAAGTTATTCTGTACAGATTTTCTTAGAGTAATACAGTCTTAGAACATCCTGAGAGAAACTTTCAGCTTTCTTTGTGGAAAAAGATTTTTATTGATATCCTTTTATTTTTACATTACCTAGATTATTCTGTTTATCCTTTTTATTATCTCTCCTAGAGAGCCATATGCCCCTATAACAAATAATTTTTTAAAAAGAAAAAGAGGAAGAAAGAATTTTTTTTAACAAACTCGATCAATACATTGAAAAATAATCTGACGTTATTTATAATATTCTACATATATATATACACACGCATACATACATACATACATATATGATTTCTGTGTATTCTCCTCCCCCCAAAAAAAACTTATTGTAGTTTGAAGAAGCTTATTAAAGAAAGCTGGTGAAGTTTCTTAGTATTTTATTAGCTTTTGGACCCCTTCATTTTTTAATATTGAAGCATATGTTCCAAAATATTTTTGCCATCCTCCTTTTTGCCTTTCCCTTTCTTTTGCCAAGGCATGTCTCTAATATATGACAAAATATCCTAGAATGTTTCAAATCTAATAACTACTATTTGCTTCTTATAATTATTGTTTATCAAAAGTTCTTTGAAATGAAAAGGAGAAAGGGAGAAAATGTGGCCTCAAATAATTACTAAGTTTTTGATAGCTACAATGTAGGAAGAATAATAGTGTAGTCACTCAGAAATACGCAGGAAGCAAAATCTCCCTTTCCTTCTTCTTGACTAAATTACCAGTATTAAAACCTATGCTATCTTTCTGGACTCAAATGTATAGGTAGCTGGTAATGGTAATGGATAGAATACTGGGTCTGGAATCAGAAATAACTGAATTCAATTCACATTCAGTGATTTACTAGTTATATGATCCAGAGCAAATCATTTTATCTCTATCTGATTCAGTTTTCTCAAATTAAAAACAATGATCATAATAGTAATTCTCAGAGTTGTTTTAAGGCTAAAACGAGACATTTGTAAAGCCCTTAGTATAATGCCTGACATATATACTAGGCACTTAATTCCTTCCCTTCCTCCTTCCTTCCCTTCCTTTTTTCCTTCATCCCTCCCCCTTCCTTCTTATCTGTCTTCCTGCCTTCCTTCCTTCTTTCCTGTCTTCCTGCCTTCCTTCCTTCTTGTCTAGCTGCCTTCCTTTCACAATATGAAGTAGTAATCCAAAATCTAGAAGAAGAATTCAGTCTCATAGGCAGTAGATTCACCTCAAAAAACATTTAGTAAGTACGTACTATGTGCCAATAATTGTGCTATTCCTGGTCATAGAAAAACAAAGTGTCATGCAAAGTTGATGGGATGAGAATTGTGACTGAAGTGTGGCACCAAAGGATAGTTTATTCCAAAGAAACAATAAGTTAAGATCATTAAGATAGAGTAACATTTTATTTTAGAAAGATTTTTTTTTAAATTCCAGGAAATTCTGTACTATTTCAGAGGAAGAAGTATGACATAGAGATTATTTGAATAAAGATTGGAGGGTGGAAAAAAAAAGCAATATTACTTTTTAAATATAGTACAAACTACTTGAAGAGAAAGATAAAATGGGGACAGGAGGCCTGGAGATTGGGAAATTAATCACAAGTCTGACATGGCCACATGAAAAAGTAAAAATTAGGCACTTCAGTTATTTAGATATCTACTGTGGCTCTCTGTCTAAAATAGAACAGTCATTAATATCTCAACTTGTCAATAATAATGTTATCTTTTATAAAATAGAAGACCCTATTAGGGAAACTTTTATTCTGCATTTGATTCTCACTGGCAAGGTAGAACTGGATATTTGGGAGGAAATAATGACAAACTTAAGGTGAAATTCACCAAGCCTTAAGATTTGGAGTAGAATGAAAGGAGAGCTGGAATTAGTCTAGCAGTGCCCTGAATTTTAAAAGTAAATATTGCAAAGTTTCAAAGAAAAGAAAGGTAGTATTCCATGGCCTAAAATTATATGATAACATTAATTTATAAAGTTACATATGAACTAATATATAAGCTTTAAGAATTGCAAGAAATACATATATACATATATGTGTGTGTATATAAAATTTGGATGTATACATGTGTATGTGTGTCTATGTGTGTGCACATGCTTGTGTGTTAGGTTCTTACTAAGTGCTAAGTCAGTACTTAACAATTCTCTAGTTCCGGCCTTTAGGGGAGTTTTACCCCTGTGAACTCCTGGGGAGGAGCTTACATGCTTAGGAGGAGCAAGTTCATTGGTTGAAGTATTTTTTTGCAGAATCCCTTGCATTATCCCACGCCCATTCTCTAGGAGGATAAAAGAGGGAGGCACTCCAGAGACTGAGAAGAGTCTCTGCTCTAAGAGGTCAGAGTTGGAGTGGCTCTCTGGAGGAGGGAGAGTCTTGTCTGGACCAGACTTGAGGTGGCTCTCTGGAGGAAAGAAGTCTCTAGACCAGAGAGCGATCGGCAGTTTCTGGAGATGACAGCACATTACATATTGGCGTCCACAACGTGGTGCAAGGACTTTTGCTTATCCTGACAAGGACTTATTCTGAGCCCTTCAGAAAAGCTAGACCGGATCATCGCAATATAATCAAGTAGATAAGGCATTGGACATGAAAATATCAGATTAATTGAACTTTGAAATATTAGAACATGATCCTGGATCATCATTAGCTGTAGTAAGTTCTGTAATAATTTAGAGAAGGGAATTGAAAGAGTTTTGAGAAATGGCTAAAAGAGTTCTGAATCTACAAGTGATCAAAAATATATCTTGCTATGGCTTCTAATTCAGAAGTCCACATGATGTTTACTCCATCCCTGCAGCATAGTATTCCTAGTGACTAGTCACTCAAAAGTCTTCAAATCTGGCCCTAACCTCTCATTCAATTTCTTTTCACTACTTGAAAAATACAATCTCTGCTTCACCAGGCCATTCTACTCACTATATAGTCTCTATACTCTCAAAATACAACCTTTGTTTCCATTTCTGGTTTTGCTTAATGACATTTACCCACCTGGACATCCCCCATGTTTTTTCTATTCTCAACCAGAGATTACTTATGTCCATATGACCCAGATAGTCTATCTCATGAAACTTTCCCCTTTCACTTTTCCCAATAGTGATCTTCCCTTCTCTAAATTATATTGTATTATATATATATATATATATATTATATAAAAAATTATATATGCTATATATGTATAATGTATATTATACATATATATTATTTATATATTATATATTATATTATATATTATTATATATATTAGAGAATTGTTAAGTACCGACTTAGCACTTAGTAAGAACCTAACACTTGTGTTTATCGGTTCTTAACAATGTTAGTAAGTACATAGTCCAGGAACCAGATAATAAGGGACTAAAGGAGAGTGACAAAAGAAAGATAAGGGATGTATATGATAGACGATGGGGAGGTTGAATTGAAACTAATTCCAACTAATTGGAAATGGGGTCTGAGAGATAATGAGAAGTTGAAGATGAAGCCTAAGTTGAAAGCTTGGGTGACTCAGAGGATTGTAGTATACTCAACAGTAATAGGAAAATTAGAGTGAGAGGAAAATTTTGGGGAAAATATAACTAGTCCAGTTTGGGATATATTGAATTTCAAATGTCTATAGAACATCCAGTTGAAGATAATTCGACAATCATTTTCATGGAAATAATTGAATCCGTGGGAGCTGAAGTAAAATAGTGTAAAGAGAGGAAAAAAAGAGTGCCTATGAAAGAGTTTTGTCCGACACACATAATAAGTAACCCAGATGAAAATTTAGCAAAGGAGATTGAGAAGGAATGGTTAGACAGCTTGGAGGAGAAACAGAAGAAAGCAACATCATGAAAAAACAAATCAAAACAAGAGTCAAGGAGATCATGTGAGAGGCTGTAGAGAGGTCAAAAAAGGATAAGATTTGAGTCATTAAATTTGGCATTTGAGAAGTCACTAATATCTCTGGAAAGAGCTTTTTCAGTTGAATCATGAGATCAGAAGCCAGAGAGGTAAGAAAGAGAGTGAAAGGAAAGGAGGTATAGACACTAATTGTTTAATTCCTTATATATTACTTCATCTGGTCTACCTACAGAGAGTGGTAGGATCATTTTTAATTTCCAGTTTTAAAGGCAAACAAGCAGGCTTATAGAAATTAAGTGATTTATCCAGTTATTGGGAACGTTAGTGTCAGATCTAAAGAAAAACTTGAGATTTTCCTAATTCCCATTTCAGTGTTCTTTTCATGGAAGTGTTTTTAAGAAAAAGGATTTTATTTATAACTTATATTTCCTCTAAATGTGAAGTTGAGTTCAGTCACTGTAGAAAATAACTAGAGGTTCATTCATGCATTTGCCTTTTTGTCAAACATGCAATCTGTGTTTGACTAGTTTTTATGTTTGGCATGTGAATCTCTTATATTATACTGTATAAAATTTGAATAGACTCTTTTCAGTTTACTAATATTTCATGTTCATACAAATAAGCTTTTTGGAATTCTTTTCCTCACACATAAGTGTTGATATTTCCGCCATTTCTTTTCATTTCAAAAAATGTTTATTTAAATATTATTTTGTCATTCTTAGATTTGCTTTGCAGTGAGTCCATGAAATATTTATTGAATGTTTATGAAGTTTTCTTGATTTGTTCAGATGTTTCAGACACTTTGATAGTTTAGCTTAATTTAGAACATTATCTTCCTTGATTTCTCTGCCTGTTGATCTTCTAACACAATTGTTGATTCATCATTATACAATCTATGTATATTGGCCCACTTTAAAAAAACAAAAAACAATGCTTATAGTTGTGAAGTAGTCTCACCCAAGAGGGGATATGATATACTAGAAAGAGCACTGAAACTGGATGCATAGGGCTTTAGAACTTGCCTCTATCACTACTTTTTATTACCTTAGCAAGTCACAATGCCTCAATCATAATGTGAGGATAGGGAGAGAGCATCTGATTTGTAAGATCGTTTCAAACTTTAAACCCATTGTCTTGTGATCTTTTATGTGTGGTAAAATTTTTGTTTTTTATGACTTGTCAGAAAAGTTATTCCTTGATGAAGCCACTTACAGAAAGGCTTAGATATAGACCATTACACACCATAATGTTCTCTAACATAAAGATAATGAAAAATGAAGCTAAGCCAGTAAGGGATTAGGTATTCGAAAAAAGGTTATACTTATGAAAAAGTCAAAGATCAAATCTTTATTTACCTAGACAATTAAATTACAATTGGTGATTCCCAATTTTTTATTCTTCAAAATCTTTTTATGAACAATAATAAATAGAGTTTTGAATCCTTAAGGTAATTTAATGTGACACTCATAGTATTTTGCAATCATTTATTTGCTTAATGTGCTATCAGAGAATTTTGGTGTGAACCCCTCAAACAGCATTGTAAACCCCTTTAAATGGGAAACACTGGGGTAGAGATTCATATGTTACTTTCCAGAATACTAAAGAAAGCATTTCTCAAAAATTTAGCTCTCGAAAAGTTATTCATCTACACATTAGTTTGGGGGCTATAATGTTGACTTTGCTGGCAGAACGTTCTTATATTTCAACCTAATTGCATTTCTTGATGATAGTATGTTTATTTATGAGTAAAAAGTGAGCAATCTCTACCTGCTAGAAAATGCTAAATTGCTAGAAAATAAAATGAAATGAAGGTTATAAAACTAGCTTTCTTCTCTCAAATTATTCTCTTAGTCTGGAACTATAGATTCAGGGATGTTAGGATTACTAGGTGAGAACTCAGGTTGTCTGGACAATGACAAGGTGAGAATTAAGGTTGACTTGATAAGAGGAGCAAGCTCATTGGTTGGAGTACTTCTTCCCAGAAGCCCTTGCATTATCCCACACCCATTCTCTGGGAGGATAACAGAGAACACCACTCCAGAGAGAGGAGAAGACTCTGTACTACATCAGGCTTGATGGGGCTCTCTGCAGGAAGGGAAGTCACTTCTCTGGACAAGAGTTAACAGCAACTGCCTGGAGCCAACGGTTCTTTACAGGAAGAAGAATCTGTCCAAGAGATTTAAGTTGACACAGCAGATCTCTTCCAGAGAGCGATCCGGCAGCTTCTGGAGACAACAGCACGCTACAATTGGCGCCCAATGTGGGGCACGAACCCACGACCCTGAGATTAAGAGTCTCATGCTCTAACCGACTGAGCTAGCCGGGCTATCTTTAATGGAGATCCATGTGCAAAATTTGGAGCGGTGGCCAATAAAATTTGCCATTCTGGGATTGTCTCGCAGCATACATTAATTTGTGCGTTAGTATAGAATGTGTATATTTTTTCAGGACTTATTCCAGATAATTGTGTTACTCTCTTAATAGCCTTTAATAAAATCCTAGCCACAAGCACTGGGTAAGGAGTAAGGCTTTGTTCTGGTTGTGCTGGGAGGTTCACCCACTCAATCACACTGTCTCCTTGATAAAGGACTGCTGTGGGTGCCTCTTTTGTAGCAAAAACTGATATTTCCAAGGGTTTTTGAGTGACTCTTTCAACCACATTGGATAAAGCCAGTTCAACTTTTCTCAAAGCCTCTTGTGCTTCTTTTGTAAGCTGGCGTGGTGAATTTAAAGCACTGTCTCCCCTTAAAATGTCATATAGAGGTTGTAGTTGATTGGTAGTTAAGCCTAACACTGGACACATCCATTGAATATCTCCTATTAATTTTTGAAAGTCATTTAAGGTATTCAATTTCTCTGTTTTTAAAGAACAGAAAGGAAGGGATCTGCGGTGTCTACTCAAATCTCTCAGACAAATTCTTCTTCCTGTAGAGAACCGTTGGCTCCAGGCAGTTGCCGTTAACTCTTGTCCAGAGAAGTGACTTCCCTTCTTGCAGAGAGCCCCATCAAGCCTGATGTAGTGCAGAGTCTTCTCCTCTCTCTGGAGTGGTGTTCTCTTTTATCCTCCCAGAGAATGGGCGTGGGATAATGCAAGGGCTTCTGGGAAGAAGTACTCCAACCAATGAGCTTGCTCCTCTTATCAAGTCAACCTGAGTTCTCACTTTGTAATTGTCCAGACAACCTGAGTTCTCACCTAGTAATCCTAACACAGGGATGGAAAAATTATGTTTTCATCATGTTTTAGGCTTGAATTTATATGAATTGAATAAACAAACTTTTTAATTTGAGCACAGAAACTGGTTAGAAAAATTATTAGACATGCCTTGATCCAATTTATATATTGAATACTTAATAGCTTCTGCCTATGGGAGAAAAGTCAAAAGAAATCATCATCTTTCCATGATTTGAAAGAGGTCATAGCAGTTTTAAGATTATCCACAGACTTATGTAATGTTCTGGTCTAGTAATTCTTGTTCCATTTGCTTTGATTTGTTAATAATTTTCTTCTTGTGTTTGTCCCAGGACTACTGATATTTATCTATTACTATACCAACTAGCTGCCTTTAGTCTTTTATTTAGTTAACATTAACTGTTTCTTTGGGGGAAGGAACCCAGATTTTTATTTTTATCATTGCATCTTGAAGATTTATTACTTGAGCTACATTATCTTTTTGTTCCCTTGTTTTTAAGAACTAAACTACCTCTTTATATGTTCATTCAAACTTTTTAGAAATATGTTTTCATGAATTTTAAATTTTTTCTCTTCCTCAGAAGTTTTGGGGAAGGATCTTTTTTGTTCTCTCTAACATTATTACTTTTCTAAAATCATTAAAATACTTATAATTTTTATTTTTGCAGAACTTTTTCAGAATGTATTACTATTCATTATTTGAATATTATTTGAGTTAAAGATTTGAAAGTTATTTTATCAATAATAAATGAACAGTCCTTAGTGTCTGTAAAAAGTAGTTGGAAGATTATAACTGGCCCTATTATTAAAATTATTGTCCTGGTGTAAAGATTGATAACATGTTTGATTTATAGTAGTATATCTTTAGACGTAAATTACTATATAATTAGACATAATTTTTATATGCCTGAAAACAGAATTTTAGCATTGTACAATATTGTTTAGGATGTTCCTTAAACCACATAATTTCAAAACTCAATTATATGGAAAATTCAGTGAAATTACAATTCAGATTTTCTTTGCACTTTGTTGCTTCATTATTGCAGTTTGTTGTAACATATTAATTATCCTTCATTTTAATTAGCTACACTGATAACTGAGATCATAGGATCATAATCATTGAATCAGAACTATAGACCTAGAAAATAACATAGAAGTTATCTAAGTCCAACTCCACCATTACCTTTTATAGATGAGAAAACTGAGACCTGGAGATATACAATAATTTGATCAAGATTATCCAGGTAGTAAAATGATAAAGACAGAATATCAACCAATTTCCTCTGACTCCAAAGACATTGTTCCTTGTACTTTACTATGCTATCTTATTATCTCTCTGAATTATTCTTTATATTACTCTCTAATGTGAAGGCAATAGTTTTTTCAACTGAGAAAAACTAAACATTTAAATTTCACTAATTTATTTAGTATTTTTAGACAGTAATCAAATTTTACTTAAATTTCAATGCCATCTTGATTTTAGGAAGTTGCTAAATGTTCTATTTATAAATTAGCTTTTGTACTAATGAACATTTTACAAAATATTTATATAGTCTTATGAACTAATATCACATTCAATTATTTTTATTACTCTGTTTTATATTTGTATTTCATACAGGAAAATGACTCAGGAACTTTGGATACAGTTGGTGCAGTCGTTGTTGATCAAGAAGGAAATGTTGCTGCTGCTGTCTCTAGTGGAGGTCTAGCTTTGAAACATCCTGGGAGAGTTGGTCAGGTAATTAATTATATAAATTAAAGATGAGTCTTACAAATGAGGACATGAAACTTACCTATTCCAGATATGAAAAAAAAAAAACAACTTTTTAAAGTTCTTTAGCATTTATCCAGTACATATATACTATACTAAGTTCCGTGACATAAGAGACTGTATATTATTTTTCTTTGTTCTTCCCAGAATATCTTCTTAAAACAATGCCTTGAACTAACTATTTAGTAAAAAAGTGTTAAATTCATTTGAATTGTGTCAAAAGGCAATGCTATCATGGGATTGGAGAGATGTAATGTATAATGGGGTGGGGGGCGGAAAGGAGGGAAGTTCTCAACTTTTTTTTTTGTATCATAGTTCTCATCTGGTGAAATCTATAATCCTCTTCTTAGGATATTCAATGTGTAAAATATTATCATATAAAATAAATTTCAATATATAAATATAAATCATATAGATATATAAATAGTATATAAAATAAAGATACATGATATTGAAATAAAATTATCCAAGTACATATGTTGTTATAAAGTTCACAGACCTAAAAGTAAGAATTCTTGGCTTAGAGCTTGGCATCAGAAGCACCATTTTTGCCATGAAAATATTTTATAAATTTTAACCCTCATGTAAATATCTTATTAATATTGTTGTGGTAATGATGCTGATATTTAATGAAATAATCTCTTTTATTAAATATTTCTTTGACCTAATTTTCTGCAGTATGTCCTATTATATTCTGATGCCAAGCTCTAAGCCAAGAATTCTTACTTTTAGGTAATAGTAAACTCTAATGGCCACCTGCTAACCTCTCGGATTCCATATTCCTCCACACAGTTTTTGTAACCACCCTGACTAATTCACTAATTCATTTAATTTACCATTCATCTATATTGATATTATCCCATTTTCCATAGTTTAGAAGACCTTTGGGATCTTTTCTCCTCCACTCCTTTCCCACCCCATTATTCAAGTTCAACTTTGATAGAAACTGATTTTGAAAGTGTTGTGAAAGTAGTACAACTTGGGAAGAACTTTCTTTGAAATGAGAATTCATATCCATAATGAGGGAAATATAGAAATAATATAAATGGGAAAATACTAGAGGAAAGTTAGTTAAAAATCTATTGTTCACAGAAAGATGGAAAAAAATCATGATATTAATTTATAAATGAGTTTTCTGACATGTCCAAAGCATAGTGGTTGATAAGCAAGGCAAGTAAATATACATACTATGAGGTCTCTCAGTATTCAGTGAACCTCTGGCCTCATACATTTCTTAATCCTGAGACATGTTACAATGTACTTTTCATCATCTTCCCTTGTGAAGTCAAGTCAACAAGCACTTATTATGGGCTTTATATTAGGTTGTTACCATGCTCAGTGCTGGGAATAAAAACATAAGGAGAGATACAAGTCTTTGCTATTATAGAACTTTCATTCTAAAAGGGAAAGATAATACCAAAACAGGAAGGAAAAAAGTTGAGGTGGGAAGATGAGGAAGAATGTATTTGAACAAAGGAATGGTGGGGAAAGAAACTGAGAGAGTCAGAGTCCATATCTCCTGGAAGAATATAGGAATAAGCCTAGCTGACCTGAATACTTGCCTTAAAGTGGAGACTCTTGAAGAAGTTTTCTAGTCAAAAGAAGGGGTCTCAGGAATGTGACCTTCTAGGGTGAGAAGGCTACTGGCTTCTGGCAGTGAAAGAATCAGGATAGAGAAAGAAGAAAGGAGTTATTGAGTATCAAGCTATATTTTGATATGACTTAAAGGTATTTGTCATATTTGTACATTTTTTCTCTATCCTTTGTGATAGAGGTTACTGAATAAGCTACATTTTTTATGATGTTTATTTTGCTTAAACTGATCATGAACACTGTAAGGCAAGATGAGTTACTGTTTCTTGTTACTTTGGTTACACAGAACATATTCAACACTTTCATCCTATGTTATTCTACAATTACCCTATGTCAGCCCACTGTGTGTGTGTATGCGTGATAGTGACATTCTACAATTCCTTATGTCAGCATTTCCCAAACTAAGTAAACCTCATAAGTTTGTTTTGTTGTTGTTGTTTTTTAATTGCAAAACTTATTAAAACTCTCAGTTCTTTTGGGAGTGGACTTAGATTTAATCCAGTGTTGAAATAAATGTTCACAGGATTTTCACTCATGTCTTTTTAACCTCAAGAATGTTTTTTAAAACTTCATAAGCAGTATACCTAGGGTTCATTCACTTCAGTTACTACTACCTTTGTAATGATTTGGGTTAATATGTGAGATGGACCATATGCTATATAGAACATGGTTACTTTCTCCTCACTTTGAGAAAAGCTTAGGTGCCATTTATTTGATATGTTGCAGATTAGATTCTTGTTCAGGTAAGAAGTCCCTTTGATTATGGGATAGATACTTTCTTTTACTTGAAAGTATCTTGACCTCATTTTTTTTCATTTCCAAGAGCTAGGAATTAAGCTAATAAAACAATGTGGTATTTTTCTAAAATTCATAATAATATACACTTTCTTTGTAGTTGTTAAGTTGTTTTAGACTTCTTTACTTCTCTTTTCATTGCCTGTTGAACATGAGGCCTTCTTTGATATACTCAATTTGCTATTTCATTGAAGTCTGAAAATAGTTAATTTCAGATAAAAACATAATTTCATCCTGTTGGTTATTAACTTTTTGAACACAATTTGATCTCCTATGTGAAGAATATATTTGGTATGACCTAAGCTCCCTTTCTGGATCAGTCTTCAGTTTATAGTCATAGAGAATCTGTTGCTTTTTCCTGCATTACAAAAATATACACATATACAACATATATATGTATGAATCTTAACACCAGCCTGTATTTTCTTTACACTAGTATGATCTTTGCCATTCCTAGTAACTCTTGTCTACTTACATCACAATATAGACTCTTTTCACATTTTGACCATATTTCCTCTACCCTCGACTCTTCCATATCAACCTTTGTCCTATGATATGCCTGAAAAATAGCATTTAAAGTCAGAATACCTCTATATGGCCTCCATGTATGACAAGCCAAAGCCCATGTTGAAGCCCTTATTGCAAGCTCCATAATTCTCGCTGCTGTTCTACTAAAACTTGGAGGATTCATATGCATTACATCCTTCATTAAATCCATTACCACACACCTCTACAAAACACTATTCTTTTATAACTCTCTCACTATGAGTTCTAATCATACCAAGTTCTATGATAAACAGACCTAAAATCTCTCATTGCTTATTCTTCTGTCAGCCTCATAGACCTTGTAATCATTGCAGCCATCATACAGTTACCACTTAGTTTCGTAGGTGCAACAATCCTAGTAACTGCCCACAGACTTAATTCAATATTGTTTTGCTTAGCCAACACAAATTATGAACGCATTCATAGCCTAACTTTAATTCTTACCTACAGCTTCAAATAATCCACCCACTCATATGCACCTGATGACTACTTTTAAGCCTAGCTAATCTAGCACTACCTCCAACCATCAACCTATTAGGTGAACTGATAGTAATCATAAACCTCATTCTCCTGGTCTAACTTTTCAATCATCCTATTAGTTTAATTAACACAGTAATTACCACTTTATATTTGCTTCACATATTAATTACCTCTCAATGAGGAAAATTGATTCATCATATCTGCCCTATCAAACCATCCTTTTTACTCAAGAACATATTTTAATAACACTTCATTTATTGCCACTGCTGATCATTTCTTTAAACCTAGTGTTCATTTTTGAGCTTACATACTGCAAATATAGTTTAACAAAAACATTAGATTGTGACTCTAAACATAGAAGTCTGAACTTCCTTATACGTTGAGAAAATTACAAAGTTACAAGAACTGCCAACTCTGAAACCATGCCTAATAAATATGACTTTCTTACTTTTAAAAAATAATAGTCATCCACTGTTCTTAAAAATCAAAAATGTTGGCACAATTCCATTAATCACCTATTAAATTCTATAACCATGCCATCAATCATTACCTGCTTTTTAATTTCAATATTTCACTACCTCATAAAACCAACAATTTCCATTCACTTTGTAAAAATGCAGTAAAACTTGCCTTAATTAATAGCTTAATTCCATTAATCTTATTTATCTTATCAGGTCACTAACTGACAGTGATTCTCAGTCAATACGTTTAACATAATTATAAGCTTCAAACTAGAAGATTTCTCCATTATCTTCATTCCCATTGCATTATACATAACCTGATTTATTCTAGAATTTTCAGTATGATATTGTAATGTTCTTTTCTCTAAAATGTAATTGTTCTCTTGGGGGTAGATTTCTTGGGGAGCTTCTGGAGACAGCATTGGCTTCAGTTCAGTTTCAATAATCACCAAATACAGCCAGGAGTTAAAGTCCAAATCCTTTATTGTCTCTTCCAAAATCTTATCTCCTTCACTTGGGGCTCAGCTAGTTTTCTGGAGGCCTTCCTCTCTCCTTGGTTCCCGAGAGCTCTTGCTGCTAGTCCTTTGTTTCTTCCAGCTTCAGCCTCTCATCTTCCCAATGTCTCCAGTCAGCACAAAAGTGGAAGTTGGAATGAATCAGACTCTGCCTCCAAGTGTATGGGATTGTAGGTTTTTCTGGGCTTGTGAATCTCCCGGAAGTCAATCCTTGTTGTGAATCTCCCTGGAAGTCCATGAATGGGCTTGTCCTTTAGACTTGTGAATCTCCCAAAGTTCCCTTTGGCCCTGAGAGCTTCTTGCAAATATGCTCCACACTGAGTATACACCAATCATTATATCATGAAGAAACCATTATTTGTTGTAGGATTAAATCAATGCTAAACTAGATTTAACCAGTGTCTCCTCAATTCCACTTAGTACCTTGTTTCAAGTTCTGGCTCATAACATCTCCTTGTAGGATTAAATCAATAACACTGAACCATGCTAAAATGGATAATTATTGTCTCTATCCAAGGTGACTTAGCACCTTGTAAGAATCCTAACATGATATATACATGCTGACCTAACATTCATCACTTCTTTAAATATCTAATTACATTCCTATTTACTATGATTATTCTAGTCTCCACTAACAATCTCTTTCAGCTGTTTATCAGATGAGAAGATGTAGGAATCATGTCATTTATGATGATCAGGTGATGATATAGACTAACCTATGCAAATACTGCTTCTTCACAAACTATCCTTTACAACTGCATCAACAATATCAGATTCATATTACCCATAGCATGTATAATAATTAATAATAATTCTTGCAGTACTCAACACATTTTCATAACTGATGTAAGCTCCTCATCATTGCTGCCACCAGCAAATCAGCCCAATTTGCCTTTCATCTATGACTCTCCTCTGGTATCGACGGTCCATCCCCTGTTTCAGCAGTCCTCCACTCAAGCACAATAAAAAAAAATCAAACAGCCCTAACTATGGCACTGTGCTTAGGAGGCATCACAACCCTATTTACTGCTATCCGTGCCATCACACAAAAAAATACTATCATTCTCCCCTTCTAGCCAGCTAGGTCTAATAATAGTAATCTTAGGACTCAATCAACCTCATCTAGCATTTCTTCACATTTGCACACATGCCTTTTAAAAAAAAAAAAAAAACTTTTCTTTTGCTTTGGCTCCATTATTTGTATCCTTAATGATGAACAAGACATCTGTAAAATAGGAGGACTCTTTACATTATTTCCAGTTACTTCCTCAGCCTTAACACTAGGTTTCTACAACCATTTCTCTCAGGTTCCTACTCAAAAGATTCAATCATTGAAGCTATAAACACATCCTATGTAAACACTTGAGATCTATACATTACCCTAATTGTCACAACCCTAATAGTTTACAGCTTAGGAGTCATGTACTTTGTCTTACTAAAAAAACTTCAATTCCCTCTAAATGAAAATAACCCATACCTAATCAACAACAAACTAGTAAACTAAACAACATACTGAAAGCTATGGTATTACCTACTCAACTCTCAAAATTTTCTTCAGTAGCTATAGCTGCAGTTTAACTAAGTACCATCAACATACCACCTAAATAGACTTTAAAAAAACCAATCAAGTCTAAAAAAGTGTCTTTCAAGCTGACAATAGTGCAGCCTAAGCTTCTACTTGGTATAAAACTTAGTTCACCATAACAGGAGAAGGTTTAGACGCAAAAGCAGAAAACCTAGAGATTAATAACAAAGAGAATAAGAAAATAGCCATTATTTTCTTAATAATTTTAGAATGGATTTTAAGCATAACCTATGGCATGAAAAACCATTGTTGTTATTCAACTAAAAAAACTAATGATCAACCTATGCAAAACCCATCCATTAATAAAAATTATTAATCACACATTTATTGTTCTTCCAGCACCATCCAATATCTCTGCTTGATGAAACTGACTCTTCTCTAGGAATATGCCTACTATTTCAAATTCTAAAAGGCCTAACATAGCCAAACATTATGCTCCTGCACAATAACTGCCTTCTGTTCAGTGCCTACATCTGTTGTGATATCAGCTATGGTTGATTAATTTGCAACTTAGACACTAAGGGAGGTTCAATATTTTTCATATGCTTATTCCTACACTTCTTCCTGCCCATCATTATTATAGCCCTAGTCATTGTATACCTGCTATTCCTACACAAAACAGCCTCAACAACCCATTTGGCATCAATCCCGACTCAGACAAAATCCCATTTCATCCTTATAATACTATCAATGATGTCCTAGGCCTAATTCTAATACTTCCCACATTCTTAATATTAGCACCATTTTCACCCGACCTCTTAGGAGACCTAGACCACTCATCAGCCAACCCATTAAACACACCTCCTCATGTTAAACCAGAATGATACTTTCTATTTCCATATGCAATCCTACACTTAATCCCCAACAAAGGGAGGTGTTTTAGCTCTTCTAGATTCTAACTTAAGACTTCTTATCTCTCTTCTCCACACATCTAACCAACAAAGCATGGTATTCCAAACAATCTCTCAAATGCTATTATGAATCCTAAGCTATTCACCCTCACCTGAATTTGACATCAGCCATTTGGACAGTTGGCCTCTATTCTTTATTTCCTCCTAATTATTGTCCTAATATCACTAGAAGACCTCTCAAAAACTATATATTAAAACCTAAATGAAGAGTCCAAGTCATTTAACTAAAATACTGGTCTTGTAAACCAGCAATGAAGGAAAACTCCTTCCTAAGACATATCAAGAAGAAGCCATTATACACCATTATCACTACTCAAAGCTTATATTCTTATCAAACTACTTTCTGCCATATTTCACACAAAAATAATACACAAAACTTTAAATTTACAGATTAATTTTCAATTTATATACTATCTCAGTATTAAAATTTTCATACTTGTTTCATTTTTCTAAAAATATACTATATATCCATTTTATGACACATATATGTATGGAGAGTATTCATATATATTCTCCTAATATATAAGCTACATATATTATATAGCATATATTACAATTATCTATATAGAGCATACATTTATAGTCCACTATCATATAAGAACATACATACTACTCACATATTACTAAATGAATAAATATTGACACTATATAACACATGCATGTCTTTACCAATAATTATTCATTATAGTATATAAGACATAATATGTATATATTACATAAGACATTAACTGTTGGCATACATAGATATTACATCTATGAAAAATCATATATATATATCGATCGGCAGTTTCTGGAGACAACAGAATTTTACATATATACATATATAAAAATTTCTGGCTCTTATTTGGGGCTTTATGAACATTTATAATCTCATTGATATGAACTGCTTTAAACTTCACTTACAGTCATTGTTTAATAAGTTACTTATTGCTTAGTTTTCGCTTAGTATCTCACTTTGATATTATTTTATTTTTGTTAATAATTTCTTTAACCTTCTTGACACAATCATCATTGAGAAAACTGTTGTATTACTCAAATATAGGCGTTCCTTCTCACTTGATATACAGAGAAGAGATGGGATGAAGGATGGGAGATGCTGTGTTATTAGATCAGCTAACTTAATTTCATAGATTCATGATGGCAACCCCCTGTGATTACATTCCTGTAAGACTGGTAGAAATGGAGCAATAATTGGTATTTTCATATATAATAGCATTATATTTTTGTTAAGTTTTGAATAAGAGAAGCTTAAAAACTTATTAACTATATCTAGATCAGAGGTTAGGTGCAATGACAGAGCAAGATAAAAAACTTACATAGAAACCTATAATCAATTTTATTTTAGTCATTCAATTAATTTTCATTCTTTTTGTTTTGGAATTTCTTTTTGTTCAACCTTTAGGACAGAGCATGATTCTGGTATATTCTTGTATGAATATGCTATCTGGATATTATTCTCCCATGTTGCTGGGAATTCTATTAAAAATAATAATCTTAAACTAGTTGAATGTAACATGTTTTGTGTATGTTGTGTCTGTATATATCTTTAAATTTGGAGGCTTTACAAGTTGAAAGAGTTGGAAAATTAGGAGAGAGTCCAGAGAAAAATAGTGAAAATATTGAAAATAAAGTTCAATGAAATTTGTGACCCATTGTGTAGGCAAATTATCTTAAAAATTAAAAGATCATCATTGGAATGTAAGTGAAGGAGAAGTCGAGTTAAAGGAAAATTCAATATTCAATTTAAGAATGAAATTCTTATTTACATATTGAAACAACATATAAGAAGGCTGTAAAATATTCCTTCTTAAATAACTTTGGGACTGATGATTTACACAAGACTAGTTGTTTAAAAAACCATTAATAGTTTAAGTACTTGTTTTTTCTAAATATGTTAAAATTTACATGTGCTTCATTGAAAAGTCACTAGTCAGATACTTATCACTTCAAAAATATTTTATTTCTTCTGATCTTGGTTTTTCTGCTATTCTCTCAGTGCTAAGCGATTGGTTTTGTTTAGTTCCTTTCTTTGATACTATTTTATTTTTGTTAATAATTTCTTCAACCAGGATATGAACAGAAAATCTTCAGATCAAGAAATTAAAACCATTTCTAGTCATATGGAAAAAATGCAAATTAAGACAACTCTGAGGTACTACTTCACATATCTGGCTAAAATAACAGGAAAAGTTCATGATAAACGTTGGAGGGAATGTGGGAAAACTGGAAACATTGTTGATGGAGTTGTGAACTGATTCACCCATTCTGGAGAGCGATTTGGGACTATGCCCAAAAGGCTATAAAGTGTGCAGTGGCTCTGCTGGACCTGTATCCCAAAGAGATCATTAAAAAAAGGACCCACATGTGCAAAGATGTTTGTAGCATCCTTTTTTGTAGTGGCAAGAATTTGAAACTGAGCAGATGCCCATTTGTTGGAGAATGGCTAAATAAGTTATGATACATGAATGCTAAGGAATGTTATTGTTCTATGAGAAACAACCAGAAGCATAAGTTCAGAGAGGCCTGGAGAGACTTATATGAACTGATGCTGAGTGAGTGAATAGAATCAAGAGAACATTATACACAGCTTTGAGATTGTGTGATGATCAATAGTGATGGATGTGGCTCTTTTCAGCAATGAGGTAATTGAGGCCAGTTCCAATAGACTTGTAATGGAAAGAGCCATCTGCATCCAGATAAAGGACTGTGGAGACTGAAGGTGAATTACAACATAGTATTTTCAGCTTTTTTGTTGTTGTTTGCTTACTGCCCCCCCTCCCCGCCATTTTATCCCTTTATGATCTGATTTTTCTTCTGCAGCATGTTAATAGAAATATGTACAGAAGAATTGTGCATGTTTAACCTATATTACCTTAATTTCTGTCTAGAGGAGGGAATAGGGGGGATGGAGGGAAAAAAAAATTTGGAACACTTGGTTTTTCAAGGGCTGTTGTTGAAAACTATTTTTGCATGTATTTTGAAAAAAAATTAAAAAGCCATTATTATTTTGAAAAATAATTTCTTTAACCTTTTAACACAATTAGTAATGACAAAGCTGACAGTTATAGTTGTTCCTTCTTACTTGATGTACAAAGATGGATGGGAGAGGGGAACCCTCTGACCTCCTTTAACACTGCTGTGACTTTAGTTTAGCTCACTAAATTTCATAGGCAACTCCCTGTGTTTGAGTTCCTGTAGGATTGGTAGAAATGGATAGAGATGTACTCAGACACAAAATGTAAAAGATGATTACATAGAGACTTCTTTGATAACTTAATTTTCTTCAGGGATTGGAAGAAACAACATTTAGTATGCTAATAAATGGTCTGAAGGAAAATATTCCCTGAGTTGCCAATCTTTCAATAGTTAAAAGTTATTAATTTCATTGTGTCCTTGATAAAACATTTGGTGAACCATAATCCAAATATATCTATAGTCATCAGTTATGATTCAGGAATAAAGTTATTGTGGCTTATTCTCTGAAAAAATCAGCCTGTAGACCAAAAAGCAGCTAACTTCACTCTCCTCATAAATAAATTGTGTGAGGTAGGGGCAGCTAGATGGCATAGTGGATAGAGCACTGGCCCTGAAGTCAGGAGGACCTGAGTTCAAATCCGACCTCAGACACTTCACACTTCCTAGTTGTGTGATCCTGGGCAAGTCACTTAACCCCAATTGCCTCAGCAAAAAATAAATAAATAAAATAAATTATGTGAGGAACAATATTGGAAAGAGATCCATTGTTATCATGTTCTTATATAAAGCTATAATATCCTATATATTCTTAATTATTTGATACTCATGAACTTTTTTTGGTAGCAGTGGAAAGGTAGCTTGGTATGATCTAAGTGGATTGGAGCCTGATCATATGAGTTTGAATCCTAGTTATGTTACTTTTATACCTGTCATACTATAGTACTCTTCTTTTTATCTCAGTTTCTGCATCTATAAAATGATGGCACTAGAGAATATGATCTCTAAGTTAGAGATATAAATCTATAATAGATTAATAAAAGCTTGAAAAAGCATTTTTTTCTAATACAAAAATTATACAAAGTGCTGTTCTAAGCCTTGGTGCTATAAATAGAAAAGGAAAAAAATGCTCTTTTTTTTTCCCTCAAAAAGAGCTCACATTTCAATGGTCAGAGAAAGAAACAAAACATATAGGGATCTCAGCTGCATATTAGAGAGAAAGGTCCAAGGGATCTTGATGGGTGCAGGGACAAAGTGGCTAATCATATATCTGTTTTCATGTCATTTCCAAGGGCTAAATTATATCAGCTTCTGAAGCTTAATTTTTTGACAGCAACAAGGATTTTGTTGAAAAATTCCTTTCTTAGGGACCTATATGTGCAAGAATGTTTGTGGCAGCCCTCTTTGTGGTGGCCAGAAACTGGAAACTAAGTGGATGCCTAATTGGAGAATGGCTGAATAAAGTGTGGTATATGAATATTATGGAATATTATTGTTCTGTAAGAAATGACCATCAGGATGATTTCAGAAAGGCCTGGAGAGACTTACATGAAGTGATACTGAGTGAAATGAGCAGGACCAGGAGATTGTTGTATACTTCAACAGCAATACTATATGATGATCAATTCTGATGGACGTGGCCCTCTTCAACAATGAGATGAACCAAATCAGTTCCAATAGAGCAGTAATGAATTGAACCAGCTACACCCAGCAAAAGAACTCTGGGAGATGACTCTGAACCACTACATAGAATTCCTAATCCCTCTATTTTTGTCTGCCTGCATTTTTGATTTCCTTCATAAGCTAATTATACACTATTTCAAAGTCCAATTCCTTTTGTACAGCAAAACAACTGTTTGGACATGTATACATATATTGTATTTAACTTATACTTTGATATATTTAACATGTATTGGTCAACTTGCCATCTGGGGGAAGGTGTAGGGGGAAAGAAGGGAAAAATTGGAGCAAAAGATTTTGCAATTATCAATGCTGAAAAATTACCCATGCATATATCTTGTAAATAAAAAGATATAATAAAAAAAATCTTTACCAATTTAAAAAAGAGAGGGGGGGGGGAGGATTACAAACAGGAGAGGGCACATTAAGAGAAGTGGTACTTAGAAGGGAAATGGTAAAGAGCTAATAAAATAAAAATGACAGTTCTACATTAAAAAAAAAAAATTCCTTTCTTTAGTAACTATGGCTGCTGAGGAAACAGGGGCTGCAACACTTGTAGATGCAGCTGATAGATCATTAATTGGTAAATTCTTGCAGAATTGATTTTAGGCAGGACCTGGATATAATTTTGACTTCTGTAATTTTGTGAACAAATAATAAAGTAGCAGTGGTGATCAAGGATAAATTCCTAATTTAGTTTATTTAAAGAGACAAAAAAGAAATTAGGTTTTTTCTATTTAAGGGAGACCAATACTGACAGGAGATATGAACTGTACTTATGCTGTTCTTTAATTAATTTCTAAATTAGAGATCCAGACTACCCAAGAATGTATCTTTCTTAAATTAATTCTTAGAAGAAGCCTGGCTAGGCATTACACAATGCATATTGTTGTTTCTCGTCATTGTTAGTTCAAGAAAATATTCTGAATACTAGAACTAAATTCTTTTAAGATGAATATGTGAAATATGAATATTTCAGAGCTGTTAAATACTCAGTTAATTTTAACTTCAGAAAATCAAATACATTTTCCTCCTTTTTTTTCTTTCTCTAGGCTGCTCTTTATGGATGTGGTTGTTGGGCTGAAAATACTGGAGTTCAAAATCCTTATTCTACAGCTGTGAGTACCTCAGGTATTTGTTGCTTTTATGACCATTTTTCTTCTTATTCTACTTTGTCTATTTAAATGATTGAAACATTTATTTTTGTATTAAGGATGAAATAATGCGAAGGGACTTGTGGCCTTTTAATGGTCACTGAATTTCACATAGGTTAAAACTTCAAAATTAAATCTCCCACATTCTATAGCAATCTTAATTTTGTTTCAAATGCATTTAATAAAAAGTGGAATAGAATTTTTTGACCACTTCTTTTTCTGTAAGTTAATTCAATTGATAGTGTCATATGTTAGATAGAAAATTATTTTAAAATAGTGACAGTTTGTTATAAAAGTGAATAACATACTTCCTGAGAAAATAGAGTTGAAGATTGTTTTAGTGCTGAATATAGCAATTATTGCTTGAAATTCCATCTTTTTTATAGGCTATGGAAGTGTTTAAACAGAAATTAAAGAAAAAACAGCAGAAACAATCTACATGATATAAGTGAAAATAAGAAGTTTAAAAAAAAAAAAAAAGACAAATAGGATAGAAAATGTTGCCTATCAATAAACAGGTCAGTGACTTACCTCTATTTATGCCAAAGACCTCAAGCTGACAAACAGCTTCCCTTTTTAGTTTTTGGGGAGTCACAGGAGAAAGGACAACATGGTAAATGACATCATGGGATTGAGGGCAGTATGATTGGGTGCAAAACTGCCGTGCAATGAATAACATGATTGATTGGAGTTTGGTTTTGGGGAGTAGCAATAGACATTTTGCCATTCCCCTTCCCCCCACTCCCAAGCCAGCACCTTTTCTTTTGAGACTTAAGAAGTATTCATTGTGTCACTTCAGCTCTGTTTTAGAAATAATGAACTAAACCTCTCAGGGAAAAAAACAGACATCCTTGAGGAGTAGCTTGGCAGTGTATAGATACTAGATTTGACTCCCTTGAATTCAAACATATCCTCAAGGTCAGTTAAATTCCTTGAGGAAAACATAGATCAGTGATTAGCCAGAAAGCCTGCTTTTTAACTTAACCCATTATAGACTAATTGAATGTTGAACTAAATTCTGAGACAGAGAATCATTATTTAAGCAATCATAGGACAAAAGCAATTAATTATAAAAAGGATCAATAAAAAAATAATACAGAATCAGTTTTGATGATTTCAAGTATATGGTAGAATGCTTTTATAGAAAATCTACAGAATTACATAAAGTATTCTAATCATACACAAATTTTACCCTAATAAATTTGTAGATATTGTAACATAGTTAAATTTAAAGACCAATATACTAAAGACTTACTAACACCTGAAAAAAAAACCCCAAAAACAAAAAAGAGATTATACTAGCTGTATGCCCTTGATCAAATTCACATACTCTCTCAACATACTAGGAAAACCAAATGGCAGAATTTGCATTGGTAGGTCTTCTCAATTTGTTTTCTCAAATTGACACAAGTTCCTTAAAATTATATGTACATATATACATACACACATATATGTAATAACATATGATGAAATTATTTACATAATATAAAATTTTATATACATATGCACATAATATTTCTTTGTACATTCTCAGAAATATTCTTCTTAGTTTATCTTATGTGGAATTTATTTTGTTTTAATGAATTTTGTAATTCTAGGGGAGATCCAGTAAAGTATGCAGACCTATACTCACATTGTAGTAGTAATCTTCTCATCAGTGCAGACTGACAATTCATCTTTAACTATAGTTTTAGAGAGTTGCCTGATAGTCTTGACATGTTAAATGGCTGGTTCACATTTTTATGGCCAGTATGTCTCTGAACCCAAGTCTTTCTTATTCTAAAGCCTGACTTCTGTCCATTATATCAAATAGTCTTTTGTTTGAAAGTTAGGTGATGATGATTCATGAAAGATATTAAAAGGTTATAATTGAGGAAACTAAGGCAGTCAATACTTTACATGACTTGTTCAGTCACATAGCTGGTTGGTATCTGAGGGAAGATTTGAATTCAGGTTCCCTAAATCACAGGATCATAGCCTGAGAGATGAAGAAGATATTAGAAGTCATTAAATCCAGCCTCCTTATTTTCTATATGGGGAAATTGAAGCATAGATAGGTTTAATAACTACCCCAGGTCATAGGTGATATTTGAGAAAGGATTTGAATTTTTATCCCTTTTCCCAAATCTAGTTCTTTTAAGCATTAGGTCATGCAGCTAATGGAAGTTATTATTCCTGTTTTATAGAAGAGAAAATTGACATGTACCAAGAATAAATTATGTGATCAAGGCCACATAGCTCATAAGTGCCTATGTCAGTTTTGAAATTCAGTTGTTTGATTCAAGGACCAGCTGTCTTTCTCTTTTGGGTAGCTTCCTAACCAAATATATAATAGCTACTCACTTAGTGTAATCTGAATAATTGAATCAGATGACTGGAAGTTGGGATTTATGGATTTTATTCTTGCTATAATATTCGTTGTCACTGAATAAAATACTTAAAATATTTTAACTTGTACTAGTTTCCCTTTTTGCAGAATAAGAAGTGTAGGAGTGCCAAAGAATTTTTTTCTTTTTCTACCTTATATTTGCTGGTGGTATTAAAAATTAGAGAATTGTGACTGGCTAGGGTTACAATTTAAATACTTGGCTCTCTTTTCATATTCTCCCTAAACTGCTAATTTAAAACCAGAAAACTATAATTCTAGATCTTTTTATGTATCAGGAAATACTGCTAGTTTCCAGAATGTGATTTAATGTGACTTTGTATTGATTGGTCTAAAGAATAATCATTACTGATTTGAAAATCACTTGCAAATTTGTTAGATCAAAAATTTTAAATCTTAGGGAAAAAAAAAACATTTGTAGGTGCAATGGAGGAGGGACATCTTTCTCTTTTAAATAAGTGCTAGTAATCTCTGTGTACTGAAACCTCAATATAAGTCTAGCTGTATTGAGAATGAGGAGATAATTATCCTTTTGTACTGAACCCTGATTAGATAAGAGCTTCTTGGATAGATTGCTGGGCTTGGAATTAGAAATCTGAGTTCAAATCTGTTCCCAGACCCTGAGTAAGTCACTTCATTGTTGTCTGCCTCAGTTTCTTCAACTGTAAAATTGAGATAATAACAGTGCCTATCTTGCACAGTTATTGTAAGGATCAAATGAAGTAATATTTGTAACACACTTAGCAAAGTATCTGGCACACAGTAGGTGCTGTATAAATGCTATTGTTATTAATCAAACCATATTTAGATTATTACTTTTAGTTCTGGATGTCATCTTTCTTTTTTTTTTTTTTTATTATATATATATATATATTTTATAATATTATCCCTTGTATTCATTTTTCCAAATTACCCCCCCCTCCCTCTATTCCCTCCCCCCGACGACAGGCAATACCATACATTTTACATGTGTTACAATATAGTCTAGGTACAATACATGTGTGCGAATATCATTTTCTTGTTGCACAATAAACATTAGAATCCGAAGGTACATGCAACCTGGGCAGACAAATATTAGTGCTAACAATTTTCATTCCCCTCCCAGTGTTTCTTCTCTGGGTGCAGCTACCCCTGTCCATCATTGATCAACTGGAAGTGAGTTGGATCTTCTTTATGTTGAAGATTTCCACTTCCATCAGAATACATCCCCATACAGTATTGTTGTTGAAGTGTACAGTGATCTTCTGGTTCTGCTCATTTCACTCAGCATCAGTCGATCTAAGTCTCTCCAGGCCTCTCTATATTCCTCCTGCTGGTCATTTCTTACCGAGCAATAATATTCCATAACCTTCATATACCACAATTTACCCAACCATTCTCCAACTGATGGACTGGATGTCATCTTTCAATAAGAACACTGATAGACTACAAAATATCTGGCAACCAAGATGTTGAAGGTATTGGGTTCTTAAAATGTTAAGATCCTTTGAAATAAATGTGGATATTTAGAATAGAAGGAAATATCAACCTCATCGATATCTACAAGTATCTGAAGGGATTATGTGAGATAGAGTAGATTTGTTTCAGGGACTGAATTTAAGCCAATGATATCCAAACTCTATGAAGTGACTAGGATTATCCAAAAGTGATATAATTAGTCTGATGAGATAGCTAGAAAATATTTCAGAGGCCACCTAATCCTACTCCATAATTTTGAAAATGAGGAAATTGATGGTGATAGACATTAAATGACTTGACTGAGGTCGTCCAGATATTAAGGGAAACAACTAGCATTTGAACCCAGATCTTATGACTAAATTCAGACCTTTATGCATTATTCTTCTTTCAGTGCTCAAATGTAGCATTCTTATTTCTATATCATCTGAATGACTTTGTTAGAAGAGTTTTTATTATCTTCAATAGGAAATAGTAAATCATTTAATATTCATGGGTAGAGCAAGCAATATGATTAGATCTGTGCTATTAGGAAGATTATTTTAACTGTTTAGAGGCTATTGCGATAAAGCAGACTAGAGGTGATGAGGGTTTGAACTAAAGTGGTGATTGTTCAAGTAAAGAGAAGGAAATGGATGTGAGAGCTATTTTAGTGGTTGAATCAATATAATTTGGCAACTGTTTGGATGTAGAGGTAAGAGGTGAAAGAAAATGAAAAGTTTAATGTAATTTCAAAGTTGCAAGCCAGAGGGAAAATTGGAAAGTTGGTGGTGCCTTCAATAGAAACAGAAAGGTTTGGAAGATGAGTGTAGGTTAAAATAATGAGTTCCATTTGGCATATGTTGTGTTAAAATGCCTGTAGAATGGCCAGGTGGAGATGTTGACTGCCAAAAGACATTTGGTTGAAGGTACTTGGAGTGGTTATCCTGGAGAAGACTTAAGGAGAAATGATTGCTGTCTTCAAATATTTGAAGGGCTGTCATGTGGAAGAGATATTAGACTTGTTCAATTTGGCCTTAGAAGGCAGGACTACAAGAAATGGGTGGATTTTTTAAAGAGACAAATTTAGGCTTAATGTCGGGGGAAACTTCCTGATAATTTAAGCTGTCCAGAAATGGAATGGGTTGTGTCCATTCCCACTCACTGAATCACAGAATTCATTGGAGGTCCTCAAGCAAAGGTGGGATGACCACTTGTCATTCATGTAATAGAGTGTTTTTCCCCCTGGCATTTGACAGAATAAGTACCTTTTAAGGGTCTTTTCCAACTTTGAAATGCTCAATCCTTATCCCATTCATGTTCTATATAAGTTTTTAATCTAATGATGTCATTAGATATATGTTGAAGATGCCACTTATTTGTGATGCAGCATGAAGAAATCAGAATTAAATATTACTTTAAAAGGACAATAGAACAGGCTTCAAATTGACAATTCAAGTGAAACAAAGAATAGTAGCTTTTAAATTTCACTTTATGCTCATTAAATATTTTCTTGTCCTATATAAACATCTGAGGTAATTATTTTTCCATTGGTTTAGGTGAGAAAACAGTACATTTGGGAAGCTGAACTTGTCTTCTTTTTTGCCTTTTCCTCCCACTTATATGTTTGATTCCAAAGAAAATGTTTTGCCTTTTGCTTTACAGAAGCTTCTTTTCCATGTAAAAAAAACAATTTCTGTAATGTTTCTAAACTAACAAGACACATAGAGTGTTCTGTTTAAACAGCAGCCACTTAGGCTAAAATAATAAAATGAGGTAGAACTTCCAGGGATAGAAATTTTTGCATGATACTTTGAAAAATCTTTTTGAGGATTATTGCTCCCAAATGTGAGAAGATAAAATGCAATATTTGCAAATATGTCATTTTAAAGCCTTCTGGGTTTTTGGACTAGTTGAATGGTTATTGGAAAATGTTTCTTTACAGATAATACAGCATGAATACTAACAGCTTCTCAGAACTAAAATAATTGTTACAGTTAGACATTATTTCTGCTCAGAGAGTATCATTAAGTATAATTGAAGATCACTCGATAGCTGATGACATATAACATATTGTTTACTAAGCTTTCCAAAATTTACTGCATTTCATATAAAAACATGGAATATCTAAATTCAGAAATGTGTAAAATGATTTCTTTAACAGGCCAATTCAACATGGTATGTTCTTTTGTTATTAAAGATGAAAATATATTTGTATGGGTTCTTTCTTTCTTTCTTTCTTTTTTTTGCACTGAAATTGAATTCAGATTTGTAGTTTTCTATAAAAGAACTCATTATTTTCATGGTCAAACATTCATTCAGCTATCCCTGCACTTATTGTGTGTTCTTTTTTATTTATTTATCTATTTTTGCTGAGGCAATTGGGGCTAAGTGACTTGCCCAGAATCACACATCTAGAAAGTGTTAACTCTGAGATCACATTTGAACTCAGGTCCTCCTGAATTCAGGGCCCACTAAACCACCTAGCTACCCCTCATTGTGTGTTCTAAATGGCAAATGATTAAGAAAAATATCAGGCATGGTATCTACCCTCAAAGAGCTTATAGTCTGTGATTTTAATTAATTTTATAGTAACAGATTTAGTTTATTATGTAATTTTCTTACCAATACCAAGCTCTTTTTAATATTGTTAATCAGGATTTGTCAAAATTACTGGCTAACCTATATTTCAGTCTCTTTGCCATTTTTAAATTAAGAAATCTATAGTAGAAGTATACCTTTTCTCTTTCCCTTTGTTGGTGAAGAGCCACACTGGTCTTTAAGTCAAATGAATCAGTTGGAAGTCATTTTTCGCCTGTCTAATGGGTGGTCTCTGTCTTCCAAAGACTTATGGGTAGCTACTAGCTCCCTAACCTTTAGTGACTGTTATGTTAACAACAGGACACTCATCCCTAAACATTCTTGAAAATATAAAGTAAATGAAAAAAGCACATTATCCCTTTGTTTGAGGCTGAAAGTCCTGCCATGTAGTAGGGTGAACATTTTCTGCAAAATTATGAGGCATCATGTGCATTTTTTAAAGCACTTCTCATTTATTTTGAAGAAAAGGAAATATTTTAGCTGAACAACACATGGTAAAATAAAATACAGTAAAACCCAGAAGCACAGGATGAAGTTATTGATGAAAATGCTGACACTGTCATCTTAAGTGTAATTTTTTTTTTTTTTTTTTTTTTTATTTTGGTTGTCCTCACTCAAAGGAATGCCTTTCCTTCCCTATTGGGAAGCTGTACCTGATGTCACTTGGATAGCAAGTTAAGTCAAGAAACTTGTCAGAGATTTTTAAAGCTTTCTTCATATGGCTTGCAGAAGCAGAGCTGGATTTTCATTTCTCCTTTCATTCAACAGGAGTCCCTTTCATGTTTGAAAATTGAAAACGCGTGTTTTTCAGTGTGGAGCAAGGATGTGTGTGCCCTCTGGCACACCTGTTTCTAATTTCCTGACTTGAAAGCATAGCCCATCAAAAGAAGCAGAAAAACAATTTCTTTCTGACACGCTGCTTAGAGGCCCTTACTTAACTGAAGGCCTTCCTTACTTTGCCATCTTGGTTCTCTCAGGAGAAGGTTCTTGTTAGATGTAGGGCTTGCTGAATGCATGGCTTACTTTTATAGTGCAGTGTCAGTTTTTTAAAAAGTTTTTTTGTGGTTCTTTTAGTTCAAGAAATTTACTTGAAACAAGGTTTATTCTTAACATACCAAATGGTCTTTGTGATTTTTAAATATTGATTTTAGTTTAGCAGTATTCTTTGGATGGATGTGTATAAACTGATCAGAAAGCTAAAGCATGGGTGCTGTTTTGTACAGCAGGTTGAATGTTTACATTTAGTGGCACCATTTAACATAAATCAAATATTTCCAATGCATTACTTCAGATTTGTATGTACTTTTAAGTCTTGCCAGCTTAAATGACTGTAAGGCACTACATGTTGACTTTGAATTTTGTAAATTGATAATTTGTTGCTATGAAAATTGTACATGACATAACTTATATCTTTGTGAATGTACCTAGTATGTCAAATGTTGTCAAGCTGTTTGATACTTCTTTTCATGAATGTGAGAAATAGATATCTTTCATACTCATATGTATTCATGCTTTGTATACAGCCTTAGGCATTTTCTGATATATATATATAGTATCTAGTTTTCTATAAAACAACAACTTTTTAAACTTCTGTTTGACCAGTTTGGTATATATATATATTATTAGATACAGTAGAATGTTTTTATGAAAGGCTTTCTAAGCTAAATATCATTACTTTGCCAGATATTCTGATGGAAGAGGTAAGACAAGTTCTGTTAAGAAAGTTGAGAGCTCTCTTGCCATTTATTGCTGCAATACATGTCTCATTCCAGTAATATTACCTTTCTTGCTGGTTTCTGCAGAAACTGCAGAAAATCCTTCAAGGGATAAGTGTACCACTGAATTTGTAAATATTATTGATGGCTCCAAAGAAGCATCAGAAATAACCACTTCAGTATTTAGGATTGGGTGGTCTAGGAGAACTCTGATTTTTTGTATGTCTAAAGTGGCAGCTGCATTTTAACTTTTCTTGAAGGGGGTTACCTTGATAACAAACCAATCTATGATTTAACATTTACCTATAAAATCACATTTGGGCTATTAGCTTGAAAACATGTTTTCCAGGGATCAGCCAGAAGTAATAATTAGATGTAGACTAATGTCAGCCTAAAAATCAGAATCACTTTTTCATTCCTGTTTATAATGGTTTTATAAAATAAAGTTGTTATAAAATAATCAGAAAAATTATGTATATCAAAGTAAAAGAATTCTTATTTTTAGTTTTTCAGTAATCTATTTTTATTAAATGCATACTATCATGATTAATAAATTATAGAATATTTTAAAGATAGCTTAGAAAATATAAATGAAAGGAACTTTATTTTTTAATTTTTAGGGTTTTGTTCATGTCATGGTTATATTATTTTCAAGAGAAGTTTTCAACATTAATTTCCCTCTGTTTGGTCCAGAATTAGAGAATGAAATAAAACCAAGTATTTGTTTAATATATAATCATGTAGATTACTGTAACAAATCAACAGTGCTTAAAACTACATTGCTTAGAGCTAAACCATATTTTATCATGGCCTTCAAGAGAAATTTCATAGTATCTTTTATGTCTGTAAATTTATATTATCACTTCTATTTCTTTTTAAATGGACAGGTATACCTGAAATACAAACTTATGCTGTGACTTTCAGTATTTGACCCTCAAGAATCTTCAGTAACTCCCTATTGCATGTTGAATAAAACACAAATTCCTTAGCTTGACATTTAAAATACATTGCATTATATTTCTAGTTTGTCTTTCCAGTTCTTTTTCACATTTTACTCATTCCTACACTCTTTTCTAGTCACAATAAACTAGGGATCTTGCTTTATCTTTTTCTGTCCCTTTGTGTTCATGTAGGTTTCTCTATATTTATGTAATAAACTCCTTTCTTATTCTGCTTGCTATCATATTTTTCTTTATTATATTTCATAGGTCTGAGGTCAAGCTCAGGATTCACTTCCTCCAGAAAATCTTCCTTAATTAAATGTGTTTTCTACCTTGTCAAATGACCCAGGAACATTTTATCCTAAAATTCTCCTTATCCTTTGTCACATTCAGTCATATACTTTATTTTTCCGTCGATGCTATATCTTTCCCCTAATAGACTGTAATCTTTTAAGGAGAAGAAACAATGTCATTTCTCATTTTTTATCTCTTACACCTCATCCATTACCGTTACTGTTGTTGTTCTGTCCTTCAGTCATCTCCAACTCTTTGTGACCCCAGGACCATAGCAAGCCACATCTTTCTATCCTTCACTTTTGAACTCTCTTGAAGTCTCTCCAAGTTCATGTTAATTATTTCCATGATAATGTATATTCATCTCATCTTCTGCTGTCCTTTTTTTTTTTTTTTTTGCTTTTAATTTCCTCCAAGATAAGAGTCTTTTCTAATGAGTTCCATCTTCTCATTATGTTGTCATATTACTTAAGCTTCAGCTTCAGTATTTGACCTTTCAGTGAGTATGCTGAATTAATTTAAGTATTGACTGATTTGATATCCTTACAGTCCAAGAGACTGTCAAAAATCTTCTCCAGCGCCACAATTTGAAAGTGTCAGTTCTGTGGTGCTCAGCTTTCATTGTAGTTCAACACTCATAACCATGCATTCTTACTGGAAACAGCATAACTTTGTTTATACAGACCTTTGTCAGCAAGGTGAGATCTCTTCTATTTAGTATTCTTTCCAGATTTGTCATAGCTTTCCTTCCAAGGAACAAGTGTTTTTTAACTTCATCATTGCAAGCACCATCTAGAGTGATCTTTGAAAGCAAGAATATAAAATCTGACATTGCTTCCATTTCATTTTTCTTTGATTTATATTTGCCAAAATGTTATGGGACCAATTTCTAAGATCTGAATATGTATTTTTTTTGGTTTGTTTTTATTTTTATGTTAAGCTTTACTTAGTACCTTAAGTGGTGCTCAATAAGTTTTTGAATTGACGACAGTTCTTTAATTGTTACACAAATATTACATGGGAATAAGGTTATAAACTAGGGCTTATTTGCAAAAAAACCCCTAAATTTTCTTTGCAACATGAACCATACTATATTTTCTATAAAATTATTTAACATTGAAAAGCCAAATAGCATTAGTCTGATACCTAATATTAAGCTGGGTTTTTACCAGTATATCTCACTAATAACAATTTTGTAATATACATATATTACAGATTTTTGGAGTTACATGACTTGCCCATGGTCACACAGCTAGGAAGTATTACATATCTGAGACCAGATTTGAACTCTTCCTGACTTCAGGGCTGGTTCTCTATCCACTGTGCCACTTAGCTGCCTTTATTACAGAATTTTTTAAAAAAATAGTCAACACATAAGAACATTTTCTTCTACTTTGTGTAGCCATTATCAAGTCAGTGTGTATTTTTTCTGTTAGTAGTGATAGATACATACTGATCCAGTCATCATCCAGTCATATTCTACTGCCTTGATCACCTTGGAAACAGTGACATAAGGGAAGTTGGCTACATTTGGAGTCTGTAGCCTTGAAACAAAGCACAGTTAATTGACTCATACTTTGGCAGAACTCATGAATTGGAATTTATTAGCATATCTTCTCTAACTACCTAAGCCAATAAGCCTTTCTTCTATACAAAAATATTATTCATTAATTTTTAGGATTTGAAAAAAAAATTAGTTTTGAATTTCCATCCTTCCTCTATTCATTGAGAAAACAAGAATTGCGATATCATTTATACATATAACATCATATAAAATATACTTCTATGTTAATAATTTTGCAAAAAGAAAACCAAGAAAAATAAAGTAAAAAAAAATATGCTTCAGTCTGCATCCAGACTCCAATAATTCGGATAGTTTTTTTCATCATAAATCCTTCAGAATTTTTTTGAGTCAGAGTATTGTTGAGAATAACAAAGCGAGTCACAAAAGATCATCATACAATATTGCTGTATCATGTACAATGATGTCCTGACTACAGTTCACTTTGCATCAGTTCACAGAATTCTTCCTAGGTTTTTCTGAAAGCATCCTGTTCAACATATAGTGTTTCACCACAATCAGATACCACAACTTATTTAGCCACTCCCTAAGTGATGGCCATCCCCTCAATTTCCAATTCTTCCCCTCCCCAAAAAAGGAATTTCTATAAATACTTATAGATCCTTTTGCTTTTCTTTTGATCATTTTTTTGAATTCAGATCCAATAGGGTCAAAGGCTCTGCAGAATGGTTGATCAATTCACAACTCCACTAACCATGCATTAATATTCCAGTTCTTCCATATTTGACACTTTGCTTTTCTGTCATATTTCCCAATCTGATAGGTATGGAATGATATCTCAGAGTTGATTTAATTTTCGTTTCTCTATTTAATAGTGGTATAGAATGTTTATTCATATTAACTTTAGATAGCTTTGATTTCTAAAAATTACCTTTGATCATTTGTCAATTGGGGAATGATATATTTTATTATATTATGTTATATTATATGTTTGACTCAATTCTCTATATATTTTAGAAATGAAACTTTTATCAGAGAAATTTCTTGTAAAGTTTTTCTCCAGTTTCCTGTTTTCTTTCTTATCTTGGCTGCATTGCATTTCTTTATGCAAAAGCTTTTCAATTTAATATAATCAAAATGATCCATTTTATATTTTGTAATTTTTTCTAACTCTTGTCATAAATTCTTTTCTATTCATAGATATGACAGGTAAAATTTTCCATTCTTCCTTGATTTTGCTTATGACAACATCCTTTGCATATAAGTCATATACCCATTTTGACCTTATCTTGGTATCTATTGCTCTCTAGTTTCTGCCTGTTTTCTCACTTAGAAATATTTATTAGATGGTGAATTCATGTTCTAAAATCCTGAATTTTTTAGTTTATCAAAGATTTGATTACTATGGTCATTATTATGTACCTAGTCTATTCCACTGATAGTCCATTCTGTTTCTTAGCCAGTATTAGATTGTGTTTATGGTTACTGCTTTGTAATACAATTTCAGATCTAGTACTGCTAGGGCATCTTCCTTCACTGTTTTTTCATTGATTGCCTTGATAAGTAGTTTTTTGGTAGTTTGATTTCTATGGCACTTAAAAAGTAAACCAATTTATATAGAATTGTCATTTATATTATATTATATTATATCATATTATATTATTGTAGTGTCTGGGCTAGCTTTCTGAAGGATCTCAGGATCAGCCAGAATCATTGATCTTAGTGGAGAAATAAAGAAGACAGGAAGCCACCAGGAGGCTGGTCAAAGATAGAATGTCTATCTTCCAGTCCTTCTTAGCCCTTATACAACTTATTATAATTACATCATTACAGTATAGAGATTATATGTGACCCCAGAGAACCATTACATCACCATACTAAGTACTAAGTATATATGTGAACTAGAATACCATTATATCATCAATTCCACTGAGTTAACATCTTGTTGCAAGTATACTTCTCCAGAGTTCCAACCTCTACATATTATGTGTTTATATATACAAATATAGTATGTCTACCCATGAGCAATAAGTATTTCTTCAGTTTTTTAGATCTATCTTTATTTGTTTGAAAGTTTTGCAGTTGTTTTGAGTTCTTTGCATTGTCTTGTCGGGCTGACTCTCAAGTATTTTATATTGTTTGCGGTTATTTTAAATGGAATTTCTTTTTCTGTTTCACCCTGATGAAAATTTTTTGGCAATATATAGAAATGCTAATCATTTCTATGGGTGTGTTTTATACCCTGGAACTTTGTTAAAGTTGTTGATTTGTTCAACTAGTTTTTTAGTTGATTCTGTAGGATTCTCTAAAAATATCATCTGCAAAGAGTGATAGTTTTCTTTGTCATTGTATTATAATTCTTTCAATTTCTTTTTCTTCTCTTAATGCTTTCAGTATTTCTAATACAATATTGACTATTAGTAGTGATCAAGGGTGTCCTTACTTCAATCTACTGGGAAGGCTTCTACCTTCTCCCCATTACAGAAACTGTTGGCTTTAAATAAATATCACTTGTCATTTTATCACAGCATATCATTCCTATACTTTCTTGTTGTATCCTGCTTTCTAGAGCCCCCAAGTTGGGGTGACAAAATGTACCATGCTTTCTAGAGTCCCTATGCTGGGGTGGTTAAAACATACCACCTTAGTGGAGGAGTGATGAGTCAAGACTCCCCAGGATGGTTAAAATATGGAGTCCCTTTATTCCAAGGTCTTCCCCCTTTAAATACCCTAATACCCTTATGTAACCAAAGCAACACTAGGTATGCACTAAGTATATACTGCCCACCTGGGACCACATGAACAACTTGCTATTGTATGTAGTATGCTACCTGCTATCACTCTGTTTACAAAACAGGTTGTCACCACCCCCTGACTTCTCAGGAAAGCCAAGAGCTCTTAGGGGAGATAGGGAGCCTAACCAGACATTGTTAGCAGATCCCTCTGAGTTGAAGGATCTGATACCTCACCCAGAGTTCCTCCACTGTCTGTGGCCCTTTATATTTTCTTGTGTTATTTTTTTGTATCAGTATTCATTAGGGAAATTGGTCCATAGTTTTCTTTCTCTGTTTTTTTCTCTTCCTGACTTAGGGATTAGCACCATATTTGTGTCACAAAAGAAATTTTATAGAAATCCTTCTTTACCTATTTTTCCAAAGAGTTTATAAAGTATAAGAATTTTTGGTAAAATTTAGCTGTGAATCTATCTGGCTGTAGGGATTTTTCCTTAGGGAGCTCATTTATGACTTGTTCAGGTTTTTTTTTTTTTTTTTTTTAAGATAGATTATTTAAGTAGTCTGTTTCCTCTCCTGCTAATCTGGGCAATTTATATTTTTGCAAATATTAATCCATTTAACCTAGATTATCAGATTTATTCCCATATAATTGGGCAAAATAGCTTCTAATAATTGCTTTAATTTCATCCTTATTGCTGGTGTATTGAACCATGTTTTTATCCTGGTAAGCTGATTTTTTTTTCTTTTTAAAATTAAATTCTCCAGTAGCATGATCAGTTTTATTGATTTTTTTTTCATAAATTAGTTTATTTTTTAACTTTCAATTTTGCCAATCTCACCTTTGATTTTCAAGATTTCCAATTTGGTGTTTAATGGGGGATTTTTAATTTCTCTTTTTCCACTTATTTTTAAAAAATTTATATTCCCAATTCAGTGAGTTTCTTTCTCTGTTTTATTGATATATGCCTTTTGAGGCATATATTTTCCCCTAATTACTTCTTCTTTTGCTGAATCCCACAACTTTTAGTACATTGTCTCATTCTTTTTGATGAAATAAATGATCGCTTCTATGATTTGTTCTTTGCCCCCCTAATTCTTTAAGATTACATTATTTAGTTATCAATTAATTCTTAATCTGTATTTCCAAGGTCTTTTTTGAATGTAATTTTATTGCATAATATTCTAAAAAAAAAGATACATTTAATATTTCTTACCCTTTTTTTGGTATTGTTTGTGAAATTCTTATGCTTTAATACATGGTCAATTTTTGTGCAAGTTCCATGAATAATTGAAAAAAAGGCAAATTCTTTCTGTTCTGATTCAATTTTTCCACAAAATTCTATTGAATCTTATGTTCCTAAAATTGTATTTATTTACTTAATATGTTATTTATTTTATGATTAGATTCATTAGCTTCTGAAAGGGGAAAGATGAGGTGCCCCCAATAGTATAATTTTATTGCCTATTTCCTCTTGTAATTAACTTTTAAGAATTTGGATATTATGCCTTTTGGAGCATATATATTTAGAATTGAGATTACTTCATTTTCTTTTTAGCAATATGTAGTTTCCCTACTTGTTTGTTTTAATTAGGTTTATTTTTGCTTAGATCATGACTGCCATTCCTGCCTTTTTTTTCTTTTTTACCTTAGCTAAGCCTTAGTAGATTCTGCTGCAGCCCCTTATTTTAACTGTGTATTTACATGTGTACGTGTGAATGTTTCAAGTGTGTTTCTTGTAAATAGCATATTATTGGATTCTGATTTTAATCCCTTTTGTTATCTACTTCCATTTTCATGGGTGAGCTTAACCCATTCAATTTAGTTATGCATACTAATTATATTTCCTTCCCTCCTAATTTTTCCCTTTTAATCCTTATCTATCATTTTACCCTGTCCTTTCTGAAAAATATTTTGCTTTTGACTGCTGCCTGTCTTAAAACTGTCTTAAAACTTAAACTTTTATCAGCTAACTCCTAACCTCCTCCCCACCATTTGAGTTCTTCCCTTCCTCCTTCCCTGTTTGATAAAATAGATTTCTGTGTCCAACTGAGTATATTATGTTATTCCCTCTTTGAAATAATTCTAATGAGGGTTAGATTCAAGTGTTGCCTTCCAGGTCCCCCCCACCCTTGCCACAGTTCCTCCTCCAGTATAAAATCTTTTCCAGGTGTCTCTTTTTTTTTTTCTTGTGATGTTATTTTTTTTTCAATTTTAATAGTATTTTATTTTTCCAAATACATGCGAAGATAGTTTTCAACATTTACCTCTGCAAATTCTTGTGTTCCAAATTTTTCTCCCTCCCCCCATCTCCCAAGACAGCAAGCAATATGATATAGGTTAAATATGTGCTATTCTAAACATATTCCCATATTTGTCATGCCACACAAGAAAAATCAGAGCAAAAGAGAAAAAAAATAAAACAAGAAAGAAAAAAAATCAAGAAAACAACCACAAAAAGGTGAAAATATTGTGTTTTGATTCACATTCAGTCTTCCTGGTTCTTTCTCTGTATGTGCTTGGCACTTTATATCACATCTATTGGAATTGCCTTGAATCACTTCATTGATGAAAAGAGCCAAATCAATCATAGTTGATGATCACATAATTTTGTTGTTAACTATGTACAACATTCTTTTGGTTCTGCTCACTTCACTCAGCATCAGTTTATGTAAGTCTTTCCAGGCTTTTCTGAAATCAGTCTGCTCATCATTTCTTATACAATAATAATATTCCATTACATTCATATATCCTAACTTATTCAGCCATTCCTCAGTTCCTACTCAATTTCTAGTTCCTTGACACTATAAAAAGGACGCTACAAACATTTTTTCACATGTAAATCCTTTTCCCTCTGTAATGGCCCCTTTGAGATACAGATCCAGTAGCGACACTGCTGGATCTTACCCCTTATATATATTTTTTGAGATCATCTCATCATAGTCAATCTTTACTTATGCCCTTTGTCTAATTTCTCCTTCTAGTTATCCTAGTAATAATAAAATTCTTACAAGATACAAATATCATGTTCTCATGCAGAAATGTAAACTGTTTTCTTTGATAATTTTTTTGAAATATTATGTCTATGCTCTTTTTTTTTTTTTATTTTTTTTTTAAATCATGGCTTTCAGGTAGTACAATAATTCCTTAATGATCTCAAACTATTTTCTAGGTCAGTTTTTTCAATGAGATAGTTCACATTTTCTATTTTTTTCATTCTTTTGACTTTGTTTTTATTATTTCTTGATATATTTTAAATTCATTAGTTTCAACTTATCCTGCTCTAGATTTAAGAAATTATTTCCTTCAGTGAGCTTTTGTACTTCTTTTGCCATTTGGTTAATCCTGGGGTTTTAAGGTATTTTCTTCAGGGTGTGTGTGTGTGTGTGTGTGTGTGTGTGTGTGTGTGTGTGTGCGCATTTTGCCAAGTTGTTAATTTATAATTTTCTTACAAAACTCTCATTTCTTTCCCCAATTTTTTCATTTAAATATCTAATTTAATTTTTAAATTCTTTTTAAAATTCATTCGATAATTCTTGTTGAATTTATGTCCAATTCACTTTTTCTTGCTTTGAGGCTTTAGCTATAAGCAGTTTTGACTTTCTTGTCTTTTTAATTTGTCTGAATTTTCTCTGTCACCACAGTAGCTTTTTAATAGGCAAGTTCTGTTCTGTTGTTTGTTCATTTTTCCACCTTTTTTTTTTAATCTTTAATTTATGTTGAAATTAAACTCTGCTTCCAAGGTAGATGAAGAACTATCCCAAGCTTCCAAGTTTTTCTTGTTACTGTTTTGAGAGCTAGCTCTGGGACTCTAATTTTTAGTACTCTCAAACTGGTATGATGGAAGGAGCAGATGAAGGAAATTACTGTTCTGTGGACGTGTTCATCCTTACCCCTAAATAGACCTTTTTACCCCAAGTGCAAGTACTTGTCTTGGCCCTATCTTGCCTTCTTGCATCTGCAAATGCTAGAGGTCCTTTCTACCTTAGAACTGAGACCAAGTTCCCTGATCTGTTATGGCCACAAGTTTAGTGTTCTCTTTCCTTTGGAACTCTAAACCAGAGTAGCATATAATAATATGCTAATATTAATGTAATAATAATAAAACAAGTTCCTGCACCCAGTGCCACTCAAGAATCCCCTGATTTATCTTTATGACCAATTGTCTGACCCCTGTTTCATTTTTTTTTCAGACTGAGCTTCTGAAACTGCTTTAAAGATCTGCCGCTGCTTTTGCCATGGCATGCACTGCAGCCCAAGCTGATTCCTACCTTGGAGTCACAGACTTTTATTTCTAGCCTCCTAAGTTGTCTTGGGATGGAAAAAATGTCTCATCAGAAACTAGTATTGGGTCTACCACTCCAGAATTCGATTTGAGGCACTGATTTAAAGTTGTTTAGTAGGGAATATTGGGAGAAAGCAGCTGAGTTGCTGCCTCTCCTCTGCCATATTAGCTTCACTTTCTAATGCATCTTAAATATATTAAAATATATTAAGGAGTTTTATTTTATTCTTTCTATTTCTTTTTTTGCTCTTTAGATTTAAGAAGTCCACAGTTTTCTTAAAATTTTTTAAGGTTTTTTTTTTTAAGTTTTAAAGTGTTTTTTTTTTTCTTAAGTTTTCTTAAAATTTGATATCTAGACTCTTTTTTTATTTGTGGCTTTTAGGTAATTCAATGATTCTTAAATTTTTCTCTTTTTTGGCAAGTCAATTGGGTATTAAGTAAATTGCCCAAGATCACTTATATAGTAAGTGTTAAGTGTCTGAGGCCAAATTTGAATTCAAGTCCTTCTGACTCCAGGGCTGGTGGTGTATCCACTGTGCCATGTAGCTGCCCAAATTTTTCTCCTTAATTCATTTTCCAGTTCAGTTGTTTTTGCTGTAAGATATTTATTGATTTTCTTCTATTTTCCCCACTATTTTCAAATTGTTCTACTATTTCTTGTCCTTTGGAGTCATTGACTTCTATTTGTTGCTTGGGTGAGATTTTGTACCTCTTGTGCCATTTTTTAAATTCCCTTTCCATTTCTTTGTTCCATTTTTATCTGAATTGCCTTTGTACTTTATTGACTTTTCTTTTCTATCACATATGTATTTTGTTTATATAGTTGGTTTATATTTTCACTGGACTTAAATAATTGACATTAAAACCTTGTCTTCTTTGTGTTCTTTGCTTTTCTTTCAGATTCTAATCCTGTAGGATGATACTTGCTTGAATTTTTCTCTTTAACTAGTTTTAATATTATCGTGCAAAATTATCACAAAGAGAAAGTATTTTATACAAATTGGCATTTTTAAAATATATAATTATAGTTGACAGTTAAATAATACTTTATATTTACAAAGCCCTTGCCTCAGAACTGTCTTGTCAGGTCAGCATGCAAGCATTTTTATCATTACACTACAGTTGAGGAAATTGAGGCTAATAGAATTTTCCTATGGTCACTTGCTTAATAAAAAATTGGGATCAGATCCCTAGGATTCTTGTTCTATGCCTATTAATTTTTTCCACTGTAATTACTTTGTACTTCTCTTTCAAATACGTCTTCCTTTGGGATAAATCATTTTTGTTTGGATCCCTTTAATTCAGAAGGAAGAAAGGAAAATTATTCACAGAAATAATCATTAGGATGTGAAAAGCAAGATTATTTGGAGATTTTTTCCCCCCATGTTTATCTCCTTAATATAAGAAAGAAGCCAGGGGTTTGGACTAAATTTTTTGTTTGTTTTATTAAAAAAGAATATATGCATTAGGGAGAAAAAAATTGGAACACAAAGTCTTATAAAATGAATGTTAAAAACTATCTTTACAATGTATTTGCAAAACCAAAATACTATTGAGGAAAATAAGAATATATTTCTTAAAAAGATAAAGATGCAAAAAAAATACATAGTAAATAAGACTAAATTGAATCAAATTTATATTTTTTTGGCTCAGTGGAACTGTTATGTAAGTAGATTTGTTTCATGTGTGTAAGCTAATTGATTCTGATTTTATTTCTTGGATTTCATGTCTTCACACATATGAAACTCCTACTAAGTTATAAAATTTTAAAGATTTTACAAAAAAAAAAAAAAGGGAGTTGAAATTCATTCCCTAAGAGAATCTCTTATCTTTTGTGACTTTTTAAATTATCATAGATTTATTTGAATTGTTACAGAATTATTAACAAATTCAGCAGTTTGACTGGGACCTATTCACAGTATAGTATAAATTGTAAGCTCTCCAGGCCTGTGGAATCAGAAGATTAGGGTTGTTAGCTGGACTCTGGTACCTTGGGGAACATCCACAATCAGAGAGCATGAAGTTTGGATGGAGTTTTGTTAGGTTCTTACTAAGTGCTAATGAGATAATGAGATATTAGGTTCTTACTAAGTGCTAAGTCAGTACTTAACAATTCTTTAATTCTGGTCTTTACTAGGGGTTCAACCCCTTTGAATTTCTGGGGAAGAGCTTGTATGCTTAGGAGGAGAAAGTTCATTGGTTGAAGTAATTTATCCTAGAAGCCCTTGCATTATCCCAGGCCCATTCTCTGGGAGGATAAAAGAGGGAAGTCACTACTCTGAACCAGAGTTAATGGCAACTGTCTGGAGACAACGGTTCTCTATAGGAAGAAGAATCTGTCCGAGAGATTTGAGTTGACACAGCAGATCTCCTCCCAGAGAGCGATGGGCAGCTTCTGGAAACAACAGCACATTACAGAGTTTGAAACAATTTTTTTGTTTGAAACTTTCTGTGCATATAATTCCACATAAAATAATCCTATATCTTTCTCTCTTGAGTTTTATCCTACAACATGAACATTTTCTTAGCATTGTATGTCTCCTAAATATTTCAGAATCAACATGTCCAAAACATTGTTTTTCTCCTTAAACCCACCTTTCTACCAAACTTCCCTATAATTTTGAAGGATACCTTCCTTTGAGACACACAGGCTTTTAATCTCAGGTTGTCCTTGTCTCCTCATTTTCACTCTCTCATGCATCTAGTCAGTTGCCTGATCAGTCATCAGTCTGTAAACATTTACTAAACACCTACTAAGTGACAAGCACTGTGTTAACCTATGGGGATACAAAAAGAAGCAAAAGACAGTCCTTGTCCAGGAGGAGCTTGCAATTTCATGTAGTCATTTGTCTCTATAGTATCTCTTGAATATGTCCTCTTTTTAGATAGCCACCACTATAGCCACCTTATCACCATGTTCCTAAACTATTCTAATAGTTTACTACCATTGAACCTCCCTATTTCAAGTGTTTTTCTCCACCCAGCTGCCAAAGAGATATTCTTAAAGTATAGGTCTCATAAGTTCTTTCTCCTATTCAGTAAACTCTAATGGCCACCTGCTAACCTCTCGGATTCCATATTCCTCCACACAGTTTTTGTAACCACCCTGACTAATTCACTAATTCATTTAATTTACCATTCATCTATATTGATATTATCCCATTTTCCATAGTTTAGAATCTGAAGTCTCTCATGCTTGAGCTACATTACTTTCCTTTCACAATTTATTGGAATCAGGAACCATTTTCTATAGTAAGCAGGTTCTGATCTTCTTATATGTGTATGTTCTATGTCCCCTCCCATTAAAATATGAGTGTCCTTAAGACAATAAGAGTATGATGATCTTCATTAAGGATACTGCTTGCAAATTCAAATTTCAAATATCCTTGATAATTGTGATTTTTTTCATCAACATCTTATCAGAAATAATTAGATTGCACTAGTAGAAGCATCTGTTTTTCCCATATTTGCTTGTTGTCTTATGTTCGCATAGCATAATTTCGATATATAACTTCTTTATTGTAATCCTATAAAGTTCATTTTTGTTGTATTTAATTTAGTTAATAAGTCACATGAGCCATAAATCATCTTAACCAAATTCATGAAAATTATAATAAATGGAAATATGGAAAAAGTAATTGAATTGGTAAGGGTAACTAACAACATCTCTTCATTGGGGTGATCTATTCTTTGATCAGGATGCCTTCTATGCTTCATAAATAGGTAATAAATAACTTTCTGAAATATGTACTTAATGAGGATGCCTATCTCAATTTGTATATTAAATATTAGGATTAATTTCTTTTTTAAAACTAAAAAAATTAGAAATGGAAGTTCTGATTAAGAATAGCAACAGGAAGTCTATATGATTATCAATTCTGATTGACATGGCTCTCTTCAACAATGAGATGATTTAGACTAGTTCCATTTGTTCAGTAATGAAGAGAGTCGTCATCTACATCCAGAGAGAAGACTATGAGAAATGAGTGCAGACCAGAACATAGCATTTTCATTTGTTATTGTTTGCTTGTATTTTTTTTTGTGCAGCAAGATAACTGTATAAATATCTATACATATATTGGATTCAATGTATATTTTAACATATTTGACATGTATTGGACTACCTGCCATCTAGGGGAAGGAGAAAATTTGGAACAGAAGGTTTTGCAAGGTTTGTTGAAAAATTATCCATCCATATGTTTTGTAAATAAAAACTATAATAAAAAAAAAGAGTAGTGTAATAAAAAGGGCATTGTCTCTGTAATCATAAAATCCAGATCCAAACTCCATCTGTGATAACCACTTGACCTTCTACAGATCAACCTCCCTTAGCCTTTATTCCAGATTAGTGAATTAAGGTTCCAGATAAATGCTGCTCATATTTTCTTACTATATCCAAGTGAATTATCTTGTGCGCAGGTAGAAATGTGCATATCCTATTTTGAAGAGTGCTGTCATAGATCATAGCATCAATTAATCAATAAACTTTTATAAAGTATCCATGTGCCAGGTACTGAGACTGAGACTAAAATAGCTCTTTAAGGTTTACAGGATTAATTCCATACCTCATTTTTAATTAGGTTGAAATTAGAAATTGAACCTTAGAGAGATTTAAGTAACTTTTTCATAATTACCCCACTCATATGTCTAATCCAGGTTTCTTGATTCCAAGTTTAGAGTGTTTCCTCTAAGACTATATTAGAGTGATAAGATTACTACTCCTGGGGCAGCGAGGTGGTGCAGTGGAGAGAGCACCAGCCCTGAAGTCAGGATAACTTGAGTTCAAATATAGTCTCAGACACTTAACACTTCCTAGTTGTGTGACCCTGGGCAAGTCACTTAATCCCAATTGCCTCAGAAAAAAAAAACAACAGCAATAACAACCATACTACTCTTTAGTATTTCCTCTCTCCTACAAAAAGATAAGTAATTAAGAATTGAGTAGTTTTGAATTTGAAATAAGTATAACTTGGAAATTAGAAAAATTAGGCTAAATGAAAAGAAAATAAAACTTTTAAATGAAGATTTAGGAAAATAGCATGGACTGGGCCCAAATTTAGAGGTATTAACTGAATTTAATTCCTGACTTCATAGATATATCTTGGCTGTAGGACTCTAGGCAAATCACTTAGTCTCTTGTCATAAGCAATATTCTAAGACTATACTTGTTTTTTTATTTATAATTTTTTTCATAGTATATATGCATGAGTAATATTTTTTTTTATAATATTATCCCTTGTATTCATTTTTCCAAATTATCCCCTCCTTCCCTCTACTCCCTCCCCTTGATGACAGGCAATCCCATACATTTTACATATGTTACAATATAACCTAGATATAATATATGTGTGTAAATACCATTTTCTTGTTGCACATTAAGTATTAGATTCCGAAGGTATAAGTAACCTGGGTAGATAGAAAGTAGTACTAACAATTTACATTCACTTCCCAGTGTTCCTTCTCTGGGTGTAGTTGTTTCTGTCCATCATTGATCAACTGGAAGTGAGTTGGATCTTCTTTATGTTGAAGATTTCCACTTCCATCAGAATATATCTTCATACAGTATTGTTGTTGAAGTGTATAGTGATCTTCTGGTTCTGCTCATTTCACTCAGCATCTGTTCATGTAAGTCTCTCCAAGCCTCTCTGTATTCCTCCTGCTGGTCATTTCTTACAGAGCAATAATATTTCATAACATTCATATACCATAATTTACCCAACCATTCTCCAATTGATGGACATCCATTCATCTTCCAGTTTCTAGCTACAACAAAAAGGGCTGCCACAAACATTTTGGCACATACAGGTCTCTTTCCGCTCTGTTGTATTTCTTTGGGATATAAGCCCAGTAGTAGTACTGCTGGGTCAAAGGGTTTTGATAACTTTTTGGACATAGTTCCAAATTGCTCTCCAGAATGGCTGGATTCTTTCACAGCTCCACCAGCAATGTATTAGTGTCCCAGTTTTCCCACATCCCCTCCAACATTCATCATTATTTGTTCCTGTCATCTTAGCCAATCTGACAGGTGTGTAGTGGTATCTCAGAGTTGTCTTAATTTGCATTTCTCTGATCAGTAATGATTTGGAACACTCTTTCATATGAGTGGAAATAGTTTCAATTTCATCATCTGAGAATTGTTTGTTCATATCCTTTGACCATTTATCAATTGTAGAATGGTTTGATTTCTTATAAATTAGGGTCAGTTCTCTATATATTTTGGAAATGAGACCTTTGTTAGAATCTTTAACTTTAAAAATATTTTCCCAATTTGTTACTTCCCTTCTAATCTTGTTTGCATTAGTATTGTTTGTACAGAAACTTTTTAGTTTGATGTAATCAAAATCTTCTATTTTCTGATCAATAATGATCTCTAGTTCTCCTCTAGTCATAAATTCCTTCTTCCTCCACAGGTCTGAGAGGTAGACTATTCTCTGTTCCTCTAATCTATTTATGATTTCATTCTTTATGCCTAAGTCATGGACCCATTTTGATCTTATCTTGGTATATGGTGTTAAGTGTGGATCCATATCTAATTTCTGCCATACTAATTTCCAGTTTTCCCAACAGTTTTTTCCAAATAATGAATTTTTATCCCTAATGTTGGTATCTTTGGGTTTGTCAAAGACTAGATTGCTATAGATGTACCCTTTTTTGTCCTTTGTATCTAATCTGTTCCACTGATCGACTGGTCTATTTCTTAGCCAATACCAAATGGTTTTGGTGACTGCTGCTTTATAATATAGCTTTAGATCAGGTACACTTAGACCACCTTCATCTGACTTTTTTTTTCATTAGATCCCTTGCAATTCTCGACCTTTTATTCTTCCAAATGAATTTTGTTGTTATTTTTTCTAGGTCATTAAAATAGTTTCTTGGGAGTCTGATTGGTATAGCACTAAATAAATAGATTAGTTTGGGGAGTATTGTCATCTTTATTATATTCGCTCGGCCTATCCAAGAGCACTGAATGTAAGACTATACTTGTAAGAATTTTTTAATCTTCATTGATATAAGAAGTTTCCTCACTTATATTTCCTTATGCAGTGGAATCATGGGTCTAAAACCAAAAGTAGATGTATGTCTTGGGGTACCACTTTAAATTCTTAATAAAATTCTGTCTTCAATCCTTAATGTCGATTAAAAGATCTGGTAGGAGGAAATGCATATAAATTTTGGGAGGAAAATGCTTATTTATTTTTGTATTCCACTTGTGCTTGCATTTATAATTGAGACATTTTCCTACTCAGTCTTAGAATTTTACTATTCTAATCCAACTATTAACTCATAAGACAGTCTTTATTTGATTATGAGTGGGTTTAGGAAGAGGCTCCATTTGGTTCGTTTTTAATCTTAACATTGAACCTGTCTGATTCTTATGGCAATAAGCAGAAGAAAACTGTAGAAGTTGTGGGAGGTAATTCTCCCCACTCCAGGGAAGGTACCAGGTATGTTGGAATGATGAAGCTCAACATAATGAACCCAGATGGGAAATGAAAAGATAGGTGGCCTGGAGGCCTTCCTTGAATGGAATAGAAGAGCTCTTATTTGCTTTATCCTCCAGTTAAGGGGTCCCTGGGGCACAGGGTATTGATGATATGGGAATGCTAAGGCAATCTGCTTTTGCATGACATCGAAATATAAATTAACCAAAATATCATCCAGTATTTATGTTTATATTTGCACAGTTAAGGAACTTTATGTTTTAACAAATAATAACAATTATTATCATTACTACTACTAGTATAATGTAGTAGTGTATTACTACTAGTATAATGTAGTAGTAGTAATGCTGGTAGCAATAGTGGTAGTGGTAGTAGTAGTGGTGGTGGTGGTGGTGATAGTAGTAATAGTAGTATGTAGGTAAGACTACATATTTTTTCCTTACTCGTATATTCTCCTTAGTAAACCAATTTGATCCACAATTTTCTAAAACATAGAAAAGTTAATTTTTTTCTTTTATAATTTTGGGACTTTACATTTTAATTCCTAAAGATATTCTTTCTCTATCCTCTATTCAACAAGCCAAAGGATAGAAAAAAAGGAGAAAAAGGAAATAGCTCAGCAAAAGCAATTATCACATCAATTGAATCAGTATATAAAATGTGCACTCTTAACCACCTACCTAAATAATAACGCAAAGGAGATATGTTTTCTTATCCCATAAAGCTTAATCATTATAATTAAATAGCATTTTGGGTTTTTTTATTGTTGTGCTTTCAATTTGCATTATTATAAACATTTTATATACTGTTTTCCTAGTTTTGTTTACTTAATTGCAACAGGTAATACAAGTCTTCCTGTGCTTCTTTGATTCTTCATATTCATCTTTTCTTGTGGCACAGTAACATTTTATTATTTTCATGTCCCATAATTCACTTATCCATTCCTTAATAAGCCCCCTTTTTTGAAGTTGAAATATAAAAAAGGTTGAAAAAATATGTAAACCTTGACCAAATATTAGATCTCTGACTTGTACATACATAGTTTAGTGCTCTTCACTGTACCCTATATTTGCCTCAGTACAACTCATTACATATATCGAAAGTATGAGTGAATTATGGATTACAGGTGTCTGTTTTAATAAAAATTTAATGTGTGATGTGACCCTAGTTCCTGCCCAGATTGAATCTTTGTTACTTATTTCACCCCCTTTATCAAGCTTCCACATTTCTTTTTTTAGTATATAATAGCTTCCAGGTTTGGTAGTTATAGTGACACTGTGAAAACAGAAAATAGTGTATGTTCTAACACCCATAAGATGATTCGATTTAATTTCACAACACAGGCTTCAAAATTGCAAGAAATCCTACTCCAAAATTGGTAGTCAATACTCCTGTCAGAGAACAAATAGGTGATATATTGCATAATAAATTCCTTTTTTTTTTTTTTAAATAGAACTGTTCAGTATTGAAAAATGAAATAACAAAGATTTCCTTTTAAATTTAGATAATATTCTTCCGATTACTTATCTGTCCCTATGGACTGTTAACATGTGATGTGCTGAAATATTTTTTTTCCTATTTCCCACTAGCAAGAGTGAGAGCTAAATGTATTTTTAAGTTGTCAACACAAATACACAGAAATCATTGGTCACCCCTATAGTTGTGTAGTAACAAGTGGTATTGAAGACTGATTTTTTTTTTTATTCATCTTGTACTTTTGTATGCAGACTTCCTAGGAAAATCAGAAGTTTATATGCCTCATAGAAACTAACTTTACTTTTTTCTTTTTGAACTTTTAAAAATAAAAATAAATTTTAAAATTTTAAAAATTATTGTTATAGAGATTAAAAAAATATATAGGGGCAGCTAGATGGTACAACCATCCCTAGAGTCAGAAAGACCTGAGTTCGTGTGGCTGTGGATGATTATTGCTACTCTGGGCAAGTCACTTAACCCTGATTGCCTCCAAAACATCACTAAAATTTCTCCCAGGAAAAATGAAATTATGAATCATTCAACCCTATAGTCTGGAACGAAAACCTTTATTATGACTTAAACTTAAGGCATAGAAAGTTGATCCATCTTTAATATATCCTGGAAGAACACTTCTAATGAACAGTGAGTTGGGTTCTGAATTGTGTTAAAAGGAAGAGAATGAGTGACTCAGATTGCATTTTGGATATTCATGGTGCTTTCAATGATCTCAAGCTTCTAATTGAAATTAAGGCCCACCTTTCAATTCCACTGTTGTTTTTGTGATAATCTATGACTTTAAATAATGATGTCAGTTAACTTATAGATGTGATGTCATTTGCTCCTCACAACAACTCTACAAGGTAGGTGCTAGTATTATCTCCATTTGATGGATGAGAAAACTGAAACAGAGATTAAAAGAATTGTTCAGCGTCATACAACTAATAGAGTTTTTGAAACTGGATTTGATCTCAGGTGCCCCTAACTCCAAGCCTAGAATTTTATCTGTTGTACTGTTACCCTTAAGAGGTATACACACTCAGACAAGTAAATTCTATAATTGAGGATTGTAGATTTTTCCAAAATTGTGGGGAGGTATACAGTGGACATAAAGAGACTGAACTTTATTACCATCAATGAACTGCTTGTAAAAGATATCAGTGGATAGATCTATATCATCAGAAAACAGGACTGATCAATCATGTACAGGGAATGATGGATAACAGATGGACACCCTGTGTGTTATATTGGTACTCACATAATTTCAAAAGACGTAGAGGAAGGTCCCTAACATGTTGGTTTCCTGTGAAAATCTTGTAAGAGGTCATGGGCCAAAAGCATGAAAAAATATAATCAATTGCATTCTGCATCATTGTGTGGTGTACTCAACATGAGCAAGTCACATATCCTTTAGAGAATTTGAGGATTTTCAAGTGCTGACTTTAGACTTTTGGAAGTTATAATTAGCTTTGAAATAAAGGGTCATTGACTGATATTTCTATTTTTCTTTAGTCATTAATTTCAGTCAATAGTATAGGAAGGAAATACTGAAAATGGGATTAAAGATGGATAGAAAAATAACAGTGCTTTTTATACAAAGTTTTAGAATGTTTTAAAATTTATGAAGACTTAGGATAGGGAAAAAATAATAAATGACATAGCTGCTATATTAACTCCTTCCAGTTTTCTGAGAGTTCAACATTATTTTGGGGTTCCATACAAACCATTAAATAGCAGCCTTCCAAAGATGATATGCCTGAAGTGGTTGCACATGAGCTGAAGGAAATAGGTATTCTCTAGATGGATAAAAGACTCTGGTAAATACGAGATTCCATATTTCAGGCAACAAAAAGGATTTTTTTTAAACCAAATTACCCCCCTTTATTCAAATTAAAGAGAACTTTGGTTGTTAGAAGTAATTAAATATATCATGGGTTGCCTGAAATAACTCACTCAAAATGAATGTTTTACTGAGACTAAATTATCTTTTCCATGTTTTTCTGGTAATGATGTCTGATAAATTCACTCAAGAAAATTTACATAAATGTATTTGAAGTTATATTTGGTTCATCAAGAAACTGCATAGCCAAAAGGAAGTAAGCTGAAAGATTCACTTCCCATGTATTTTTTAAAGTGCTGTGACCCATTTGCCTTAGAATAGTAATGAATTCCAAGACATGAAATAAAGTTTAATCAGATTAAATCTGAACCACTGGAATTAGTAAAGTTATATTTTTATGCAATTGCTACAGTAAAGTCTTTGATTTATAGGGAAGAGATATGTGGAAATTTTCCAATTATATCTATAGTAATAAGAAATACAAAACAACAACAAAAACAAGTTGGTTCAAACAAAACACAAAAAGATTGCATACCATTAATAATTACATCAAAGGAGGTAATTAAAATTCCAAATTCTCTTAAAAAGAAAAAAAAAACAACAGGGTGACAGACAGGATAATACCTTTGATTAATCTTTCAAATACTTTAGGAAGAGGTGCATGACCTAGTAGGAAAGCATTTTTTACCATCTTGTACTCAACACAGGCCTGAATTTCACATTTCTTAGCAGAAGGTAATATTGCCAAATTATGAGAATGCCAGAAAACCCTCCAATTATTGGCCAATTATTTGTTTAGGTACTTTAGACAAAGGAGTCACAGTTTATAGCACTTAAAAACAAAGCTATAAACATGTACAAAAAATGATATCAAAAACATCCCAGGGTAAAATAACAATTTTTTAAATCAGTTTGCTCATTACTGAACAAACTGCCTAAAAACACAGCTTTGTTGTTGTTGTTGTTGTTTGTTTGGTATTGCATAGCCTTGGCTTCCATTAGAGGCTCATGACATATACTATACAAACGAAAGATAGACACTGAAGGATTGGGATTTAGATCTAAAGAAGACATTGAACCAATGGATGAAAGTCATGCTTAGCAATAAATGCCTTTATCTTTTCCAGGCAAGACACATTTAGCACAGTAGTGTCAGAAAGAAATCTTTTAAGGAATTGAGAAATCTATTTATATCCTGAAAATTCAAAATTATTTAATCAATAACAGATTTAATTTATACTTCAAAATTATAAAATGGACCATTTGTTGTTTTTGAGTCATTTCAGTTGAGTCCTACTTTGTGACCCTATTTGAAGTTTTCTTGGCAAAGATACTAGAGTGTTTTGCTATTTTCCTTTTCAGCGCACTTTACAGATGGGGAAATTAAGGCAAATAGGATTAAGTGCTTTGCCCACGATCACACAGATACATATTTGGAGATAAGTTTTCAAGTAAAATCTATAGAAATTCTTTTGTAACAATTAGGCATCATTTCATTGAACAGTAGTGAACAAAGCTTCTGATATGAAGTATAAACCATTGGATTTGTCAAATATTACCTACGAAATGGATGAAATATAAGAATGAAATTAAAAAGGGAGATATCTACGTGAAGTTAGCCCACAGTATTTGGAGAAGGAATTAAACATATGGCCAAGTTATGTGCATTAGTTTTTAGAAATGGGGTGGGGAGGGATGGAGGGAGTTGTTATAGCAATTTGCTAAAATTCCAAAAGGTTATCTTTAAGGAAATTAGACTTATTAGACAATGTAGACTTTGTATGGAATTGGTAGAAACTGTTCAATACATCATTTCGGGTTCTAAAATTTTAATACCTACTAAATTCCAGCAAGATGCAATGGTGTAGCCAGAACTATATATCAGAAGTTCTACATCTTTCATAGATTGGCAGACTATAAATTCCCATGCTCCAAATTTAGTCCTCAAAATATTCTGGATAGCTCAACCAACAACATCTATTGAAATCAAATCACTATCCCAAACTGTACTGTTTTCTGCACCTGCATAGACATAGCATTGAACCAATAAAATTTTAAAACATTTTAAATAAATATTACTGTACTTAATATTCATTCTCTTTATGCTACATAGATGAAAAATTTGAAAATATAAAGACTTTACAGGAGAAATCAAAATCTTGTCCAAACATGATGCAGTGCACATGCCTATATTCTTTGCTAATATAGCTATACAAAAAATATTTTCAGTGAATCTATAGTTCATCTGCAAAAAGCAGTTACTGAATGTACCTGTGCTATATTCTATAAAATATTAAGCAAAAAAGATTAATAGCAGAATAGCAATTTGTGCCAGGACTCTTTCTTTATAAACCTTACAGGAAAAAATTAGAAATACTATATAAGAAGCAGCAGCATCCTATAGTGAATAGAAAACTCATTCATCAGCATGATAGTTCATTTCCCACTTTTTTTTTAGCTGTATGGCAGTAGGCAAATCATAACCTCCCAAAGTCTGTGGAAATTTTCTAAAACTGTAAATTTTGAAAAAAGGTTCTAATTTAGGGGCATTTAGGTGGTACAGTGGATAAAGGACCAGCCCTGAAGTCAGGAGGACCTGAGTTCTGATCTAGCCTCAGACACTTAACACTTTCTAGCTGTGGACCCTGGGCAAGTAACTTTGTTGTGGGCCAGAACTCTGAACTCAAAAACAAAGCATTCTTACAAGGTACTAAGTCAGTGGAATTGATAGAGACAATAGTAATCTAATTTAGCATGGTTCAGTAGAATTGATTTAATCCTACAAGGAGATGTTATGGGCCAGAACTTGAAACAGGGTGCTAAGTGGAATTGAGGAGACAATGATTAAATCTAATTGGGTGCCAAAATGTAATGTTCTCTGTTGAGATTTTCTTGGCGTCTCTGGAGGCAGCCTTCCTTTCAGTTCAGTAATCACAAGTACAGCCAGGTGTTAAAGTCCAAATCCTTTATTATCCTTTTCAAAGTCCTATCTCCTCCACTTGGGGCTCGGCTAGTTTTCTGGAGGCCTTCCGGAGTTTGGTTTCAGTGGGGAAGCGAAGGAGGAGAGCCTGCCACTAACATGGTGTGAGATGGGATGAATCTGTCTAAGTCCTTGGGCTTGTGCTCCAACCTTCAGCCTCCAGCCTTCTGGTCTCTGAATGTCCCTGGTTGAGGCTTCTAGCTTATATGCTACATACTGAGTACATTATATATCATATCACTAGGAAACCATTATTTGTTGTAGAATTAAATCAATGCTAAACTAGATTTAACCATTGTATCCTCAATTCCACTTCAATAAAGTTAAAATAAAATGAAGAAGATAATTAAGGGACAGCTAGGTGGTACAGTGGATAGAACACTAGCCCGGATGTCAGGAGAACCTGAGTTCAAATGTAGCTTCAGATACTTAATATTTCCTAGCTATGTGTCCCTGGGCAAGTCACTTAACCCCAAAAGCCTCAACCAAAAAAAAAAAAAAAAAAAAGATAATCAAGACCAAGACCAAGGATATGTATATATAATATACGAATTTCATTTTGGGTCTTGCTAATTTTTTGAGAATGATGTTTATTCTTTTTTAAAAATTGTCACATACAAGCAGATATCTTAATATTTGCTTTCTTATTAGTTGTTTTCATTGTACATGTAACTAATTTAGAAGTTATCCTTGAACTAAAGACACATTTTTGCCTATTTCTTCATCATTAAGCACATAAAGGAAGATATAACTAAACACTGCATTCCAGATTTTGGGAAAGCATAATGGAAAAGTATCATTTTGAAATACTTCAGCTTTTAAAAATTTATCCTAAGAAACCCTGGAATTTATGTGGGTGAAAATCTCCAAAAGCAAACTTTTCTTTGACTGAAACCTGCAATATAACACATTTTAAAGCAAAAGTTATGAATATATTATTGATTTATTAGATAGCAGCATATTTAGATACATACATATGCTTTTTTGCATGTCTTTTTCTGTATCTGCTGCCTAGACTTGATTTTATTTTATTTTTTTTTATCATTTCTTGCATAATCCCCCTTCTCTACTCTGAGATTATCTACACCTTGATACATGCCTTGGATCACCTCTTTGTGACTATTACAATAGATTGCTGAATGGTCTCCCTATGATAAGTTTGTCTTTGCTTTAATACATCATCCACTCATCTGTTGTTTTTTTTTTTAATTTATTTTATTATTTTTAAATATTTTTTTAACAGTACATATGCATGGTTAATTTTTTACAACATTATCCCTTGCACTCCCTTCTGTGCCGAATTTTCCCCTCCTTCCCTCCACCCCCCTCCCCTAGATGGCAGGCATTCTCATACATGTTAAATATGTTATAGAATATCCTAGATACAATATATGTGTGCAGAACTGATTTGTTGTTGTTGTTGTTGTTGTTGCACAGGAAAAATTGGATTCAGAAGGTAAAAATAACCTGGGAAGAGAAACAAAAATGCAAACAGTTTTACACTTATTTCCCAGTATTCCTTCTCTGGGTGTAGCTGATTCTGTCCGTCATTGATCAATTGGATCTGAATTAGATCTTCTCTTTGTTGAAGATATCCACTTCTATTAGAATACATCCTCATACAGTATCGTTGTTGAAGTGTATCTTAATTTCTTGATTCTGCTCATTTCACTCAGCACACTCATCTGTTAAAGTGATGTTTCTAACCATATCTGACTTTATTACTCCCTACTCAATAAACTTCATTGACTATCATTTTCAGAATCGAATAAAAATCTTCCATTTGACAGTTAAATCTCTTTATAATATAGATTCCTTCCCTCACTCTGCCTTTCCATTATTCTTCTGTTTTACACCTCTAACCCCTACATGTATTCCCATGCATTTTCTCTCCCTCATTAGAATTTCAATTCCTTGAGGGCAGGAACTTTCTTGGTACCTGACACCTAGTAAGCATTTAATAAATGTTAATGGCTGATTTCTTGAGGTACCTATCATATTAGAGAAGGCATACTTTGGGTCTTACTTTTAGATGATGTATAAATTTCCTGTCCACACTGTCTCACCTCATGTAATTCTTCCCTATTCTAAAATCTTCCATAGAGAATCCACTCAATATTATTCTTTATCTTGGTCAATTTCTAAATTAAAAAAAAAAAAAAAAAAGAACCTATCTTAAAGTGTTCATGAAAATCAAATTGAGCTTACGATACGGCATTCAAAATGGAAAGTTTTTTTTTTTAATCTTGTTATCTTTCTTGTCCATTGAAAATTGTTTACTATAATGAATTTTCCTATGTATTTTTTAGAAACCATGAAGTAAATTATGGTGCAATAAAGTTAATAATCATTTTATACCCCATGAGCTTATGATTCTTAAAAAAAATCTATATTTTATAAAATTGAAATGAAAAATTTAACATGAAGACTTTTATTTGTATTTGATTTATAAGTAATGTAATATTGCCATGGAATACTGATTATTGTATGATTTATTTGACATACAACCAAAAGCTTAAGATTGGCCTTGTGTTAAAACATAAGAAACAAAAAATTGAAGGGGTCTTAGAGATCAAGCTTTCGTGTAGAAAGAAACCATCCTAGTTGTGGGCTTTTTGATATTAATATTGTGGTCCAAAGAAACTTGTACTATTTTCCGTTCTGTACTCATTGCGTGAATGAAATGGAAAAGACATTTATTAAGCTCTTACTATGTGCCAACCATGTGAATAATTTATTTTCTAGATTACAAACATAAGATTTTTTAACAAGCATCATATTTATTTGGGGAAAATTTTTTTTAAAGGAGTCAAATATCTATTGTAGTACAGCACATGTAATTATGTTCCTGAGACGATAATTTGATTTAAGATTTTAAAGAAGCGAAATAGATTTAATATGTAAAATTTCTACCAACAATTATTTTTAAAAGTAGATTTTCCTCAAAAATTCTTATTTTAATAATGCTAAAAATATTTTAGTTTTACTTATAAAGACAACCTATTCATTATTTTTTATTCCAAAGACTTAAATGCATTAAAAGTGAAATCTTAACTGTAACTTTGAAAATGTCATTAAGAAAAAACAGATATTTATATGTTGAATTTACAAACTCAGTCACCAGTTTTTTCTCACTTGAATTAATATAGTCAATTTTTGAATATTAACATAGGATTTTACATTTATCCCATTATATTTCATGAATCTTTTTGGATCTTAATTTTGTCCACAAAATTAATTTTTAGAACTTTGATAAGGTAATGCCAAAAGCAGAACTCTAGGGTGCTCTCCTATAGATTTCTTTTTAGGTTAACATAAATTTAAGAATCACTGGTGTTTGGATTGAGCCATTGAATCAGATTTGAATCTACCTAATTTTTACCATCATGTGTGCACATCTCACTTTCTTTTCTTTTCTTTTTCTTTTCTTTTTTTTTTTTTTTAATATTTTTAAAGTGTAAGTTCCAAATTCCATCCTTTTTCCTCTCTTTCTCTTCTTGAGATAATAAGCAGAGATAGGTAATACATGTGCAATTATGTAGGATATTTCCTTTTTTTTTTTTTTTTTTTTTTTTTTTAGCAATTTTCTACAATAAGAATCAAATAAAAAACCAATGAAATTGAAAATAACATGCTTCAGTCTGTATTCAGTCAATATTATTTCTTTCTCTAGAGATGGATTGTAATGCTTCAAAATTAGTCCTTTGAGATTGTCTTGGGTTGTATTGCTGAAAATAACCAAGTCATTCACAGTTCTTCGTCAAATAATAATTCTGTATCTATGCATAATATTCTTTTGGTTATGTTCACTTAAGTATGCATCAAGTCACATAAATATTTTTAGGTTTTTCTGAAATCCTGCTTGTCATTTCTTGTAGCACAATAATATTTCATCACAATCCTATACTACAGTTTGTTTAACCATTCCTCAATTGGTGGGTGTACCTTCAATTTTGAATTTTTTGCCATCCCCAAAATAGCTGCTATAAAATGTTTTTGTATAGATAGGTTCTTTTCCCTTTTTGGGGGGAGGAATGTCTTTGGAATATAGACCAAACATTGGTATTCCTAGGTCAAAGGATATGCAGTATTATAGCTCTTTGGGCATAGTTTCAAATTGCTTTCCAGAATGATTAGATCAGTTCACAACCTCACCAACAATGATAAGTGTGAAGTGTTAGCTCAGAGTTTTTTTAATTTACATTTTTTAAATCAATAATGATTTAGAGCATTTTTCACATGATTATAAATAGCTTTGATTTCTTTGTCTGATAAACTTTTCACATCCTTTAGCCAATTATCAATTAACAAATGACTTGTACTTTTGTAAATTTGACTCAAGTCTCTATATTCTTGAGAAATGCGACTTTTATCAGTGATAATTGTTGCAATTTTCTGCTTTCCTTATAATTTTGGTTACATTGGTTTTGTTTGTGCAAAAACTTAATTTTATCTAATCAAAATTATCTCTTTTATATTTCATAATGTTCTCTATATTTTTGGTCCAAAATTCTTCCCTTATGCATAAATTTGATAGATACACGAACTATTCCATGTTCTCTTAATTTATCATGCTACCATTTATTTCTAAATCATGTACTCATTTTGACTTTTTCTTGGTATAGGGTATACGTTATTGGTCTATACCTAGTTTCTGCCATACTGTTTTCCAGTTTTCCCAGCAGATTTTGTTAAATAATGAGTGTAAGGGAACCACTGCCCCAGCACAAGCTAATCTCCTTTTCTAGAGTTTTCTTTCTTTCTTCTTTTAGTATTTATTTATTTATTTAAAACTAAATAGAAAATAAGAGAAAACTGAATAGAAAAAGAAAAGACAAAAAAGGAAAATAAACAAAACATTATCATGTGCCCACCAGAACATCAGGGAGGATTCAAAATATATAACAATAAATTTCATTTATTTAATTTCTGGCCACTACAAAAAGGTCTGCCACAAACATTATGGCACATACAGATCCTTTTCCCTTCTTTAATATCTCTCTGGGATATAAGCCCAGTAGTAGCACTGCTGGATCAAAGGATATACACAGTTTGATAACTTTTTGAGCATAATTCCAAATCACTCTCCAGAATGGCTGGATGTATTCACAATTCCACCAACAATGCATCAATGTCCCAGTTTTCCTGCATCCCCTCCAACATTCATCATTTTCTTTCCCTGTCATCTTAGCCAATCTGACAGGTGTGTAGTGGCATCTCAGAGTTGTGTTAATTTTCATTTCTCTGATCAATAGTGATTTGGAACACTTTCATATGAGTGGAAATAGTTTCAATTTCATCATCTGTTTGACCATTTATCGATTGGAGAATGGCTTGATTTCTTATAAATTAGAGTCAATTCTCTATATATTTTGGAAATGAGGCCTTTATCAGAACCTTTAACTATAACAATGTTTCCCAGTTTGTTGCTTCCCTTCTAATCTTGTTTGCATTAGGTTTGTTTGTATAAAACCTTTTCAATTTGATATAATCAAAATTTTCTATTTTGTGATCAGTGATGATCTCTAGTTCTTCTTTGATCACAAATTCCTTCCTCCTCCACAAGTCTGTCGTTCTTTATACCTAAGTCAGGGACCCATTTTGATCTTATCTTGGTGTACGATGTTAAGTGTGGGACCATGCTGAGATTAAATTTGAACTCAAGTCCTCTTGACTTCAGGGCTGGTACTCTATATGTGCCACCTAGCTGCCCCATGAGAGCTGTTAGTATAAGCATCTCTTATGGGGTGGGGTTGGGGGAATGGTGCCTTTCACTTCACTTAAGCTCTACCTTCTCACCAAGAACTTTAAAACAAAAGCTCTACTTTCTCTGCCAGTCCTGCCTCCTTGCTTCTGAACTTACAAGGTGTGCTGGTTCCTTTTCACTGGGTCCAGCACGACCCTAATCAGCAGAAGTTCCTTAAGTCTTCTGTCACTCAGACACTGGACTCATCTGACTGTCCTGGGGTGAATGTTTCTCTGGGCCAGACTGAGATTCCAGCCAAATCCAGTTAGCCTCAGGGCTCCCCACTTGTTTCTGTGGAGCTATCCTGGAGGTTTTTACACTTCTTATCATTTCTTCATTTTCCTAGAGACTTCCTCCTAGGATTTTCTAAATGTTTACCTGATCATCTGCAAAGAGTGGTAATTTTGTTTCCTCATTACTTATTCTAATTTCTTTATTTTAATTTTCTTCTCTTATGACTATAAATTATATTTCTAGTACAATATTAAATAATAGAGGTGATAATGGCCCTCCTTGTTTCACCTGATTATGGAAGGATTCTAGCTTCTCCCCATTACAGATAATGTTTGCTGATGGTTTTAGATAAATATTATTATTTTAAAATAAGCCCACTTTATTCCTATGCTGTTTAAAATGTTTAATAGGAATGGATATTATATTTTCTCAATTTTTTTATGCATCTATTGAGATAATCCTATGACTTCTGTTGGTTTTGTTATTGATATAATTAACTATGCTGACTTTTCCTAATACTGAACAAAACCTGCATTCCTGGTATAAATCCCACTGGTCAGAGTATACAATCCTGGTGATATGTTGATATAATTGCTTCGCTAGTATTTTATTTAAAAATTTTGGATCAGCAGTGTCTCTACTGGGCCTGTATCCCAAAGAGATCATAAAGTAGGGAAAGGGACCTACATGTGCAAAAATGTTTGTGGCAGCCCTCTTTGTAGTGGCAGGAAACTGGAAACTGAGGGATGCCTATCAGCTGGAGAATGGCTGAATAAGTTATGGCATATGAATGTTATGGAATATTATTGCTCTATAAGAAATGATCAGGAGGATGATTTCAGAGAGGCCTGGAGAAACTGACATGAACTGATGCTAAGTGCAGTGAGTAGAACCAGGAGATCATGTACATGGCAATAGCAAGATTATGTGATAATCAATTCTGATGAATGTGGCTCTTTTCAACAATGAGGTGATTCAGGCCAGTTCCAATGGTTTTGTGATGGCTCTTTTTGAGCCATCTGCATCCAGAGAGAGGACTGTGGGGACTGAGTTGGATCACAATATAGTATTTTCACTCTTTTTGTTGTTGTTCTCTTGGATTTTGTTTTCTTTCTCATTTTTTTAATTTGATTTTTCTTGTGTAGCATGATAATTGTGGAAATATGTAAAGAAGAATTGCACATCTTTAACATATACTGGGTTATTTGCCATCTGGGGAGGAGGTGTGGTAAAGGGAGGGAAACAAATTTGTAACACAAGGTTTTACAAGGGTGAATGTTGAAAATTATGAATGTTTTGTAAATTTAAGAAGCTATAATAATGATAATTTGGACCAATATTGATTAGGGATATTGGTTTATAATTCTCTTTCTATTTTGACTCTTTCTGGTTCAGGTATTATCAGCACCATGTTATTGCCATAGGAGTCCTTCTTTGCCTATTTTTCCAAATAGTTTAAATACTATTGAAATTATATGTTCTTTAGTTGTTTGGTAGAATTTGCTTGTGAACCCATTTGGTCTCAGAGATTTTTTTCTCAAGAAGTTCATTGATGGCTTGTTCAATTTATTTTTCCAAGATTGGATTAAGTATTTTTGTTTCTACTGTTAATCTGAGTTATTTATATTTTTTGTTAGTAGTAATCCATTTGATTTAGGTTTTCACATTTATTGTCATATCATTGGGAAAAATAGCTCTTAACAGTTGTCTTAATTTACTCTTCATTGGTGATCTATTTTTTTTTTAAATAAAGCCAGCATCTAGTTTAATTAATTTAATTATTAGTTATTTAATAATCCTTCCCCCAGTTTTATTAATCTCTCCTTTGATTTTTCAGGATTTCCAATTTGGTGATTAATTGGAGATTTTTACCTTTTTTTTTTTTTTTTTTTTTTTTTTTAGTTTTTTAGTTTTTTTTTAATTGCATGGCTAATTCATTTATCTACTCTATCCATTTTATTAAAGTAAGCAATTAGAAGTATATATTTCCTCTTAAGTACCACTTTGGCTTTATAATTTTTGGTATGTTATCTCATTGTCATCATTTTCTTTAATGAAATTGTCATTTTTTTCTATGACTTGTTCTTTGACCTGGTTATTTTTTAGGATTAGATTATTTAACTTCTAACTAATTTTAATCTTTCTTGGACTTAATTTGGAAGATTTTATTGAAAATCTTATAAAATGTCTTTGCCTCCTCACTTAGCTTCTGCATTTTTGAAGAAGTTGAATGAGTTACAGGAGAAAGGAGATAATAAAATTATACTATTAGGGAACCTCAGCTTTCCCCTCCCAGAACTGGATAAATCTAACCAAAAAATTAAACTAGAAAGAAGTCAAGGAGATGAATAAAATTCTGGAAAAGTTTAGATATGAGAGATCTTTGAAGAAAACTGAATGGAAATAGAAGAAAGGAATATATCTTTTTCTCAGCAGTATACGGCACCTACATAAAAATTGATCAAATGCAGAAAAGCAGAAAAACACTAGTTAAGGTTTTGTTGTTTTTTCTCTTTTTATCTTTTTTTTGGGGGGGGGGGCTGGAGAATGATTTGTGTTTTTAATGTGAGAATTAGATTGTGGTTTTTTTTGTTTGTTTTTTTTTTTTAATTTGTTTTGTTTTGTGCTAGGGTCTGTGGGTTTTACTGGTTACTTTCACTGGAGTGTAGGGATTAGTTGTTTGCTTTTTCTGGAGTAGAGGCTAACTCTTGTTTGTACTGGATGTGTAGGGGTCTCCCATTGGGTTTTGCTGAATCTGGGATTGTGTGGTGGCCAGCTCCAGGGGTGGGCCTTACTTCCAGCCTTTCCAGTGGCTGGTCCTGGAGGCAAGCTCTTGTTGCTAGTCTTCCCCAGGTGTGGGGGCTCCACTGATGGGTTACTACAGAAACAAAGCCTCTCCTCAATCAGGCTCTGGAGGAATAATTTTGTTGCTAATCTACCCAGGGGTGGAACCCTGCTGCTGATTTGCTATGGATATAATAGTCTCTTCTAGTAAGCCCTGGGAGTAAAGTCTTGATTTTGGCCACCCAGAGGCAGGACTTTACTGCTGGTCTGCAGTGGAGTTAAGCCCTGTTAATGGTGTGGCCTCTGAGATGGGGCCTTGCTGTGCTGCACAGATTGCTCACTTACCTAAGAGGCTGCTGGTTTGCAGGAGGATGGGCTTTGAGGCTTGCTGTGAGGCTGGTTGCTGCTTCTCTTGGATGTTACTCCCCTTTCACCACAGTTCAGACAGACTTTTCCTGCCCAGTTGGTAAACTACTTAAGTTTTCTTAAACAATTCTGAGACAGTTTTCTACTTATTTGGAGAGGAATTGGGAAGGTTTCTCCAAAGTTCCTTTTTCATTCTACCATCTTGCCACCATATCTTTTATAAGAGAGTATCTTTATCTTATTCTATTTCTTATGAAATGACATTATTGATAGATGATTATTGAGGAAACCCAAATAGATGTTGTCTTCAGCATTCTCTGCTCTTCACAACTTAATCATCCCATTAAAATTTTTCTCTTCTAGAATTATTTTCTCTTAGTGAACCTGTTGCTAGGTTGTTGTCTTAACTGAAATCAGAATCTTTGCATTGAAGAATCTAATTAACCTTTTAGAATATAGGTATAGTATATACCCATTTTAAGCACTTCCTACATTCACCCCAATTCTTCACAGATGATTAATAGTGATTTAAGAAGTACAGCTTGATTTGGAAATCATTCTTTCTGAAAGAGAAGAAAGAAGCAAAAACAGGAGTCATTGATTCTTTTTCTTTTCATCTTAATATAATTCCCACTTGTTTGAAATGGTGAGTCTTTCCCTTCATTATTCTTCATGTCCCTAAGAAAATCTTCTTTATTATCCTTCCCATTTTTTCTTAAATCTCAGCTTTTATTGTCACTCTTTTTGTTTTTACACAAAGCATATTTATCCAAAATCTTCATTTGAAGCAAGATCAGCATTTCTTGCACAACAAAAGTATTATGATAAAGTATTCCTCTCAGCTAGTGTCACTGCTTATCCTTGAAAGAAAATTTATTTAGGACGTTGGAGATTTCTTATTTCAATTATAACTCTTCTCTAGTAAATGTAGACAGATGAGGAGGCGGAGCTAAGATGGCAGAGAAAAGGCTGTGCTCTCTCCCTAACTGCTCCAAATTTCTCTTAATAATGACTCTAAACAAATTTTAGAGCGTTAGAACCCACAAAAAAGCCAGAGTAGAACAATTTTTCAGTAAATATAGACAGCTGTTGGTTATTCAAAATTTTGCTGTTCTCCCTCTACAATTTCGGTATAATCTCTCCTGAAAGAGAGATTATCCCATGTTGGCAACAGTGTGGGGAAGAATGATTCAATGGGACTTTTTAGAAAATAAGAATTGACAACTAAAATGAAACAAAGCAACAGGAAAGCCCTCAGTGAAGAAATTATGAGTCATTTCTCTAATCTAGTTTTTTTTTTCTTTGTGTTCTCTTCAGATTACAGTTTGAATGTTTCATTAGTAATTCCAAGTCTCATAACTATGCTGTCAAAAAATATCCATTTACTTATATATGAAGGATTCTAAAGCATAAGTACTTTTAAAATATTGCTTAAGGATGCTAAATAGTCATGTAGACTATAAAAACATATTTTGGAGGTTCCCTTTTTTAAACCACTTTTGAATATTTTTGGATTTGTAGGTTGTGGGGAGCACCTTGTACGTACCATATTGGCCAGAGAATGTTCACATGCTCTGCAAGCTGAAGATGCCCATCAAGCTTTGCTAGAAACTATGCAAAACAAGTTCATCAGTGAGTAAAAATTTAATAAAATTGTTTACTCTTGAAATATATCAAATCCTTTTGTGTGAAATTTCCAAAAGTAGTATATGTTTTATATGCTGGCATATATATAAACTATATCAAACTGGGAGGAAAAGGAGGAAGAAAAATTTCGAACTCAAAATCTTGTAAAAATGAATGATAAAAATTTTCTTGACATGTAACTGGGGGAAAACTATAATACTATTAAAAAAGAAGAAGAAGAAAATTGTTCACTAGGAAAGAGCATTATGTTAATGGCCATATTTGAACAATGTAGATTATTTTCTCATCAGGTGTTATAAAACTTTTTTTTTTTTGTCTTCTCTCTTTCATCCCATATTTTGTGTTTCTGAATTTATCTCCAAAGGTCTTGATTATTTCTTCCACACTTAGAGATCTCTCTACTTTACACTTTTCTTAGCCCTTTTGGTCCTCTTTTTTCCCAATCTACTAGACACTATCTAATAGATTGGCATTGCAGTAAAACATTTTGCCACTAGGTGTCATAAGCCAGCACAGGGTAAATCCTGAAGGAAAATTCATAGAATCACTGAATTTTATACTTCTGTAGTTGGAAGGCATCTCAGAGTTCATCTAACCACATTCCTGTCCCTTTCTGCTTTTTACATATTAAGAAACTGGATCTGGTAGAAGCTTACCTTTTCAACCTTATCTCACAATATTACTCTTCTTCTACAAATTATATTCTGTAGTTGGACTATTTGCTTTCCTGCTTCTATATTTGTTTTTCTTCTTCCTTAAACTGGAATGCTCTCTGTTCCCTATCACTATTTGTTGACATCCTACTTATTCTTAGATTTTCTACTCACCCTTTTGGTAGTTTTCTAATATAGTAACTTTTCCCATGTTCATTTGCAGAAAATTTTTTACTTATTTTATGGTAATTTATGGCTTATTATAGGCAACAAATTAATTACCTAGTAACTAACCTTCTGTTTATAGATTTTTTATGAAATTAAGATGAGTAATCTTTGGAGAGTAGATACAAGCTATGACCAGAGTCATATGCAAAGCTTTTGTAGTTCAGTGGAGCATGACACAACTTGCACTTTTGTTTTTGAGAGCCTAGGGTCCCTTGATCTTTACTATAAATGAGATACATGATTTGATTAGGATTAGGTAACACATTTTATCCAAGGCTGCCATATTTAAAGAGCACTTTAAATCTTTAGCAACCATTGTGGTATCCCATGGTGTTGGCTCTATGTTTTATGTTGGTTGATGAATCTGGAGCAGCTTACCTGCAAAAACATCATTGGATCATGTATTCCTGGTTCTAGGGACATGTAAATCCAACAAAGGAGATTTCTGGCCACCTACCTAATTCTCCTTTCCACTCTGTGTCTTAGATATCCATCTCTCCTTCTTGGATTGATAATGGCTAAGGATTAGCCAAATAGCAAAGAATTAGGACACACTGACAAGGCATTGAGGTGTCAGGAGTTAGTGTTTATAATGCCATCATTGCCTCTGGCCAACTTCTCCTGATATCAGAAATTCCTATTTCTAACTCTGCTTATCACCCCTTTTTGTGTGCAAGTTTCTGCAAAATAGTTACCATTTCCTTTATCTTTAATAAAAAATTTGTTGAATTGAAATATTTATCTTTTAATTCTCCCTAGACCTCTCTCAACTGTTATCATAGTGCTTTTCACTTTGTAGGTAATCAGTAAATATTGGATATTATAATTGTCCAGTGTTACATTATCAGGTACCTATTATATTCAAGGTATTGTGTTGTGGACGAGAGGAAAGAGGGAAAATGACAGTTTCAATTCTCAAACTGTTTATATAATTTATCAGATTAATTTACAAAATCTACAAATAACTACAATATTAGAAAATAATTCAGTACTCGGTGGAGGTCAAACAGTGGTTTGAGAAATTGACAAAGAGAAAGAACCACTACAGGGTGAGAAAAAGCATCAAAGAATATATCATGATAGAAGGGATGCCTAGGACAAACCTTAAAGAACATGAAGGACTACTGACTTTGAAACTGATAATTATAAGACAATTTGAAAAGGGGCAAGAGGGAGAGGTAAAGCTTAATATGACATAATAAAATAGTTAAAAGATCTGGGTTTTCCTTCCAACTTTATCAATTGCCTGCTTATATTACTCTGGGTAAAGCATTCATCTCTCTGTTCTTAGTTTTCTTGTCTATCAAATGATAGATCAGATAATTCCAATGCTGAAATTTGTGATGCCTAAAATACTTTTCTAACACTAAAATTATGTGATTTCATTGGAATTAGACTTCTTATGTCTTCATTAGAATATTTTTATTAATTTAATTGTGTGGTTTAGCTAATGATTATTTTAAAGCAAGTTAGTTCTTTAGGGCAATGATGAATTCTAGAAATGCTCAGTGTAGAAAATATTAAGCTTTGTTTCACTGTTATTACAGTGACCATTAAAATTATTTTAAAATCAGTTACAATTTTAAATAATGGCAGTTGAAATAATATTTTGGTGGTTAATTTTTAATTATAAAGCAAGTTTGTGGTGAAAAACTAGTTTGCTAATTAGAAGTTGCTTTCTAGTATTGACAAAATACTTTAAATTAAAAACACACTTTATCTCTTCAACTTCTGCAAACATGGAAAAATAACAGATTTAGAAGTTTAGTATGATTCTATTACCTTTGTTATTTTCATTTTTATATTTAATACGTAAGATATAATTATTATTATGACTTATTTTGATATTTTGTAATATTTCATTTTAGCTTGAAAAATGATCTTTCTGGTGCAAAACTAATTTATTTTTCTATTTTAGTAAAATTCTTGACACTTAAAATTTTTTGTTGTTAAGTGACAAGAGAAAGGAAGACTACATGATCCTCTGATATATTAAAATTCCATTTCATATGAATTTGAAACTTTTGATGTTATTAAATCAAATAGAGTGAAATATTTGATGTTGGAAATTTGAAAGACATTTTGAACTTCAAAACTCTTTTGCTCTTGGTTGTGTTAATAATATGCAGAGATCCAAAGCTTTGGATTGATTTAATATAGGAAGCATAAAAGAGAATAACCAATTCATGTTTTTTTTTTTTAACCACTGTTCATGTTAGCATACCAAACCCATAAAAAAAGAATTGTAAAAATAGTTCCTTAATAATACTTCATGGTAACCAGCTGATTATAGACTGAATGCTCAGTTAAGTAGGGAAAGGAAAGAAATAGACTTCCTTTATAGTTATGTGTGTGTTTTTTAATGACTACAAGGAAAGAAGTGCTTCTATAATAATTCAAATGGGATTCTTACTATTCATGGTTGTTTTTGAAAAAAAAAAACCCTAGTTTAATGAATAATTCAATTTTAATGCTAACTGATGTCGAATATATGGTTTATGAAATTCCAAGGGGTATGATCTCTTCCTGGGTAATCTACACCCTTTTACTTGCTACCAAATGTAATACAACTTTTGTAAAACTGATTTATAAAAATATGCCTATGAAACTGATTTGTACATTTTTTTCCTTTTGGTTGTTTGAATTTCCTCCATACTTTACTCACATTATTAGCAAATTATTATGTAGGTATTGTCATTTTGTGTTTCCATGTATTATATATAATAATGGCTAATATTCAAAGATTAGAGGAATTGTTAGTTATATTGTGATACAAAATGCCTTTTCTCTACACTTTCTTAGCTTGATCTTTTATTAAAAAATGCTTATAGTAACTATTAATGCTATTAAGGAAGATTATTTTGCTGATTTTAAGTGGTTCCATTAATATAGTGTCAAGTTCAAAGGAGCCACAAATGACATAGCTTGAAATCAGTTGCACCCTTGTTGCTAGTAATTTTCTGCCAACTGGCAGCCAGACACTGGAGAAGATGTATTTAATTAGCAGAGTTTTCCCTTTAATGATTAACCTTTTAACTAGACCTAATAAGATCATGGACATCAGGTTTTCCAGGTGAGACAAGAAAGAAATACATATTTTACTCTAATTTTCAATTACTGATTATATCTCATGAATCTTTTCCCAATACTTAATATGTTTTAATACCTTTTATTTATATACAATAAAACTACCTGGACTTTTTTTTTTTTTTCATTTTTAAAGAACCATTCCCATGTCTTGTATACATTTGCCTTTTATAGACAGTTTTTAAAGTATCATTCCATATGATCATCCTACTAGCTAAGGAGCATTGGAAGGATTTTCCTATGTATAGTTTGTGCTTTCTAATCTAAAGTTATCTAAAATAAATTTTTCATGAGAAATGACAAAAGCATTTCTTTTATATTTTTCAGTTAATCAGCCATAATTTTTTAAAAGGCACAAAAAATTAGTTTTAGCGTAGTGAGTTAGTCAGTTTGAATATCTTGACCATCAGGCTAGAATATTTTCAGTGGTTATTTTATGAAGATTATATTTCTCGAATATACTGTATAGATTTAATTTATTAAAAATCAGTGTGTGAATAAAGAAGAAAGTTTTTTAATCAAATATACAAATGTAATATGTTGACTAGTGGCTATTTTAGAAGTTAATATAATAATTATATGTGTATTTAATTTACAAGTTGCCATGAAATTCACAAAATTACTTTAATTCAGTCTTTTTTTATATTTTTAAAGGAATTACTAATTACATTGCAAAAAACAAATAAACAAAAACTCAATGGCTTCTGAATTCTTCAGTAGGTTTAAAAGGAATTTTATGTCATAGAGTATAAATGCCTTATGAGTAGGTACTATTACATTCATTGTATTTGTTAGTCCAGCTCCTAACATGGTGCCTGGCACAAACCAGATCCTTAAGGAATACCCATTGATTGATTGATGGCAGAGAATGGCCTAGTGGAAAGAGCAGTGAATTTGTAGTCAGAAGACCTGGGGTCAAGTCTCTGATTCACTGTCTGCTAGTCTTGAATAGTTTACTTCTCTCTGGGCTCAAATTTTTCTGTCTTTACAATTCATTAAGGAAGTTGGACTAGATGATCTCCAGAATCTCTCCTTGCTCTAAATCCTCTAGCTTGTGAACACTAACTAAGAAGCCAGAAGGATGGGTGATCAGAAGGAAATCAGTGCCCTGGAGAGTAGTTTAAGTTAAAAAAGAAGTGTGATGATTGGAAAGTTCTTTAAAAATGCAATACATTGTTTTTACTTAACTTGGGATATTTTTGAGTACTATATATTCATAAAGTACCAGAACCTGTTAAAACTGAGTAAATACCAAAAACAGTTTGAGTTTCATTTACATTGAACATACATTATCAGAGCCAGAAGATTATATATTATAAAAAATATGAACTTTGAATATACTTATAATAACCACAGTAATGGTAACAGTAATAGCTAGCATTTGTATAGTGTCTACTATGTGCCAACCATTATGCTAATAACTGTACAAATATTGTCTCTACATTTTACAGTTGAGGAAACTGAGGCAAACAGAGGTTAAAGTCCAAGGTCAAACAACTAAGACTATCTGAGGCCAGATTTGAATTGAGATTTTCTTGAATCCAGGTCCACCACTCTAACTGCTACATCACCAAACCGCCTATTTTATAGTTGATTCAGATTTTCATTACATACAGAAAAGACTGAATAAATTAGATCAACATATTGCAGGGAACTTGAAACACTATTTTTCCCCCTTCCTAAAACAACAAAACAAAACACTGCCGAAAGCTTTGGGGTAGTGTTAAATTACATAGAATTGATCAGGACCAGCCTAGAAAGACTAACTTAACAAGCAAATGGAAATAGGTAGTGAGCAGATAGGACTTTTCCATATTAAATCCATGAACAGCTGAGTTTGGTCCTCTTTAAAACATCTTTGCTTCCTGTTTACATAGGAATTCTAGCCTTCTCTTAAAGCCTTGGAAATCCCTTCCAACTATGGAAAACTTGAACACTTAGAGCTCAGTAAGCAGCAGGGGATGATTGTACTAATAGCAGATGTGCTGTCTCTCCCCAGGCATTTTAGATTCACAAATGAGAATGACAAGCCAAGATTCTACCAAATGTTGAAGATTAGAAAGATTTTGATAATATTAATTGATTGGAAAGATCACTATTATAGCATGTATAGACACCTTGCAAATATTTTTATCTTATTTTCTTAAAAGTTCTTTACTAATTTCTTAAAATTTAGCCATAAAAGATTGGTACTGTGACAAAACTGGGAATTATTAGGGTATTAACAACAGGAATATTATTATTTATTTTATTTTAAAGAATGGTTATGGAACATTATGAAGAAATGAAAGCTACACAAAGAATGTGTATCTTTATTTCCACATTAACAATTTTTTTTTCCCCCTAAGGAAACTGATTGGGTGATCAGAAAACTTTTTTGTCTGCTCTTCTACTTTATGAGCCTGTAGAAAAAACCCACTAGGGGCAGCTAGGTAGCGCAGTGGATAGAGCACCAGCCTTGAATTCAGGAAGACCCGAGTTCAAATATGATCTCAGACACTGAACACTTCCTAACTGTGTGACCCTGGGCAAGTCACTTAACCCCAGCCTCAGGGGGGAAAAAAAAACATTAATATTAATTATAGTAAATTCAAAGCATGTAATTATAATAATGTGAAAAGTAAAGAAAAATTAAATCACATATAGTTAAGGGAGAATAAGTTGTTACTGTATATTGACTGATTAAGTTTGACTAGTAATTATGCTCTAATGGGTAGATAGGGTTGGAATAAATAAATATATTATTAGGACACTATTTTCATATATATGTGTATATGTGTATACATATACATATACACACATATTGGTATGTATGTGTGTATGTATATATGTGTATATATATATATATATATATATATATATATATATAAATTGTTTTCTTTCTTTGTAGTCATATAGTATTTCTTTTTATAACCAAACTGATGATATGTCTTGGAAAGTAACTTTAAGATAATAAATTATTCTTTATATCTTTCACACTTTTTTGAAGGAAGGAAAGCAGAATTATGAAATAAATCATGTTATTCTTGACCTTTTAAGAATGTGATAAGAACTTCTAATGCATAGATTTGTTTGGTGTTATTTGTTGGTGTATATGAATATACAGCTATTGCTCCAGTGATTTAAGGAGTTTACATTTTACCTTTTGTTTTTCCAAATCAAATGGTATTGTTTGGATACTGTTTTTAGGTCTGCAAAAAGCATCTTGGTTTTTTCTTCTCTGTCCAATGTCAGATATTGATGTCAAAGATGTATGTGTGTGTGTGTGAAGTGCTACCTAAGTATATTCTGTGATTATTTGAGAAATGTTGTACTTAGAAAATAAGCAGTTAATTTTCAAAAAATTGGGAACACTCATTCATATAAACTAAAAAATGATAGTGAAACTAAAAAAAATTAATAATGGGTTTAACAAAAAGTGTGTTCTTTTATCATTGGGTTATGCGTGATAAAAGAAAGGAAATCTAGAGCACTTATAAGCTGTGTTCTCTCCCCCCCCCCCAAAAAAAAAGATTAAATGAATTTTGCTTATCAGTAATAATTCAAAGAAATGAATATTATTGATATTTTTGGTGTCCTTATTGTGAGATAGAATTAAGTGTGATTTGCCACAGATTCTTTAAAACCTCTAAAATAAGGAGGATGAACTATGTTATTATTAAGTTACCTTCTAGTTCTAATGGTTTGAAATGTCTATTGAATTGATTCATGATGATCAAATCTAAAGTTTAGCAATTTCAATAATTAAATGTCTCAACTTCGATTGAAATAGTCATGAGTAAACTTACAGAAAGAAAAGGCCCTGGTGATTTTTGCTTTTTTCTTCAATGTGCCATAATGAATTCTGGACCTCTATAATTATAAGGAGAGAGTGTGAGGGGAAAGAATCTATTTTTCCATCTCAGTGAATTTTAGTGAGTTTTATATAGATAATAAAAATTGATTTTGCTGATTTTTTTGCAATTTTTTTGGATCTCACTGCTACTGTTGTCCTTGAAGTAAAAAAACAAACAAAATCATTTTATTTTCTGATGTGACGGCTTAAAACATAACTGCTAAATCTTGTCATTCATATTCTTTATTTATATGTATTTTCTTATATACAAAACAGAATTCATCTTTTCCCCAAAATCCATTCTTCTTTTTGCTATGGGAAGCACCACCAATTTTTTCAAATCTGCCAGGTTAATGACTGGTGTTAAATTTGATTACTCACTCTCCTACATTCTAAATATCCAGATAGTTACCAAATCATGCCATGTCTGCCATGATAAAATTCTCCATAAATTCTTTTTTTTTTTTCAATATTTTATTTTCCCTAGTTACATATAAAACAATTTTTTACATTTGTTTTTAAAACTTTGAGTTCAAAATTCTTTCCTTTTCCCCCTGCTTGCTCTCTCACCCCCACCACATTGAGAAGGCATATGTGAAGTTATGCAGAACATTTCCATAAAAGTCATGTTGCAAAGGAAAGCATAAGACTTTACTTTCCTCCTCTAAGAAACCCTCTCAAAATAATTTTTTTAAAAAGTATTCTTCAATCTGTGTATTCAGACACAATCAGTTCCTTCTCTGGGTATGGATGTCATTTTTCATTATAAGTCCTTCAGAGAATAGTCTTGGATTATTGTATTGTTGAGAATAGCAAAGTCATTTAGCTGATCATCTAGGAACATTGCTATTACTCTGTATACAATGCATTTCACGTTGCATGAGCTCATAGAGGATTTTCCAGGTTTTTTGAGGACACACTATAACATTTCTCTGACCTTTTTTCTCTATTCATACAGCTACCACATAAGTTCAGTCCTTCATCACCTCTCCTTGATTATTACATTGGCCTCCTAATTGATCTTCCTTAATTAAATTTCTTCCTCCTTAAATGTCTCTCTATACCAGTTCATCATATGTACTATTATTTTGACATTCAAGTCCTTTCATAACCTAGCCCCTTTCTATCATTTCAGTTTTCTTATACCTAATTCCCGGACATATAAGTTTTGATCCAGTTTAACACTAGGTTTCTTGCTATTGCACAAAATGATATGCCATCTAACAGCTTCCAGGCAGTTTCTCTGGTTGTCCCCTATCCCTGGAATGTTCTCCCTCCTCAACTTTGCCTATTGACTTTTGTAGCTTTCTTTAAATCCCACCTAAATTCCCATATATTACAGAAAGTTTTTTCCCATTTATATATTACACATACTTGTTGGCTTGTAATTTCTTCCATTGGATGTAAGATCTTTGAGGGCAGAATCTTATCTTTTGCCTCTTTTTTTATATACCCAGCATTTTTAAAGGATGCCAGTGCAATAGTTAAGGAAAGAGATGTCACAGGACTGAACTTTATAGGCACTTAAGCACAAAGCTTGGCATAGAGTAGGTGCTTAATAAATTTTTATTGTCTATTTTGTTCTTATTGTTGTTCAGTCTTTTCAGTTATATCTGACTCTTAATGACCCCACTGGGGTTTTTCTTGGCAAAGATTCTAGAATAGTTTGCCATTTCCTTCTCCAATTTATCTACAGGTGGGGTTTACAAGGCAAACAGGGTTAAGTGACTGGGCTAAGGTCATACAGCTAGTAAGTGTTTGAAGCTGGATTTGAACTCAGATCTTACTGACTCCAGACCCAGCCCTCTGTCCACTATTGCTGTCTAGCTGCTTGATTATTACCAAAGTAATTTTCCTTAAATAAAGATCTGACCATGTCACTTTCTTAATCAATAAACTCCAATTATTTCCTGTTCACACAATAATAAAATATAAAATAAAATAATAAAATATTAACCCTTCATTGCTTGTCCCCAATCTATTTTTTTTTTTTAGGTTCATTGCATATCATTTTCCTTCTTGCATTCTTCAGTTCAGCTAAACAGACCTCTATGTTCTTCCCATTTCTTTTTCCTCCTGTCTCTGATCACTTTGTTTTTGCAATGGCCACCATCCATTCTTGGAAATGTGTTCTGTCCTCATTTCTTTCTTAAATAATTTTTCTCCTCCATCAAGACTGAGATGAAACACTAGATACATGAAACCTTTACTGATCTCTTGGCATCTGCTGGTGTTATCTGTCTCAAACTATCCTATAACTGGTGCTTTACCTCAGTCCTGAAGGAAGAAAACAATGTTCCTATTTTCTTCTTTCCATCACCCCCATTAGAAGATAGACTCTTTGAATCATTTCCATCACCTAGCATTAGTGCCTGGTAAATAGCAAGTGTCCAAATGAGTGTTGGTTGATTGATTAGGCTTTGTTGTTGTTGTTGGTAGTATATTTTACATAGCATTAATGCCTAGCACAGAAGCAGGTAATTAATAAAGGATAATGATTCTGTGACTTGATATTTTATGAACTTTTGATATTCCAACTTAAGAACATTATTTAAAATATGTTTAAAAATTTAAATTTGCATTCCTGGAAAAATTAAAGATTTTTCTTTTAAATGTTTTATATTAAGTGCTAGATAATTCAGATAAATTCTTCCTACCTAAAGTGCATATAATTTGGATTTCATTTTGATCCCTGAAACTCAGTCTTTAACTTTGTAATTTTGTATCCCATACAAACTCACTAAAATACAGAAACAACAACATATTAATGAGACAAGAATTATAAGGAAAATGTTGAACTATAGACTTCCATTAAGTTCACATTTTATGTTAACAAAATGCTCTGAAGACCATGAAACCTACCTTTTTTTACCCCCTCTCTGAGATCTGGGATTACTTGGCAGAAAAATTAAATAGCCAAGAGGCTTAGGAGTCCTTGGATAGCTCCCAGCTTCATTGGTAAGAAGTCAATATTTCTTCATTTCTTCATTCCAGAATTTGATGAATAAACTTAACTGTGAACCTGGAAATTCTGAATTATTGGCACCTCTGTTATCCCTTTAGGATATTCACTGTCAAAATAATATTGTTCAGTGAAATATCTGTGTGTAAATCTTGCTTTCGTTAAAAAAAATGTACCTCAAATATGCTTGGTTTTTTCTCCTGCCTTTTTGAAAATATTTTGATAGGTACTCTTTATAACTTTAATCTTTTCCTTCTTTACATAGTATATTAAAGGCTTCTTTTACTGGTAGAGACTTTTATAGGTTATAAGAGAATTGTTTTCTTGTATAAAATGTGTAGTAGAAATTGAATGGTTTTTACTTTGGGGGGAAAAAAAAAAGCTGATGCAGGTTGGTCCCTAAGAACTGTAGCAAGGAGCTTAAGTTTTAGAACCATCTTTGCCCATTTCCATGATAACGAGGCCCTTTACCTTGATAATTATATTCCAAGATATACCTGATTTTTATGAATTTCTGAAAATATATAGTGAAGAATCATTATCTGGCTCACAACTTAGTACATGCATAGCCTGAGCAGTTGTAATTTTTTTCATACAATTGTGAAAACATGATATTTTCTTCTTTGAAAAAAATCAATTTATTTCAGTAAATTTGCAAAAGTTATAGAACAGCTATTCTTGGGTCTGCTAGTTATAATTATATTACTTTGGGCAGGCTAATTAACCTTGGACCTTTTACTTCATCTATAAAATGGGAATAATATTTGTACTATATAATTTGTAGAGTTGTAGCTCTAAGCTACGGAAGTAGCTAAGTAAGAAAATAAAAGCATTTAATACATGGATAAGCTATATATAGCTTTTTCTTTTTTCTTTTTTTTTTCCTCTGAGGCTGGGGTTAAGTGACTTGCCTAGAGTCACACAGCTAGGAAGTGTTAAGTGTCTGAGATCAGATTTGAACTCGGGTCCTCCTGAATTCAAGACTGGTGCTCTATCCGCTGCCCCACCTAGCTGCCCCCTTATTTTTGTTTTTCTTGATGGAATTTTAGACTTTTTAAAAAAAGATGTATTAGCTTAGTTAAAATTTATGACTTTATACATTTGTTAGTGGCCATTTATTAAAGTAGTAAAATAAAAATTATTTTCCAAATACAAAAAGCTATAGTTTAAAATGGTTTTGGCCCCAAGGATTTCCCTTTGAATGACCAACTCACCCTTCATACATTGTCCCCCCACCAAACACAGATTCTGCCCTTCTTTTTTTCATTTTATTTACCTGAGTAACAGGTATTTTTCATAACATGTAATCTAGAGATTCATGTGTTTACATTTTATCCTCACATTCTCATCTATATGGTTATGGTCATAAAATTGAATGTGGTCATGGATGCCCAAATTATAGATTTAGCTGTGATTGAATTGCCAGTTTCACTCTGTATTATGTGCATTTTCATTTCCCCCCCTGTTCTCACCATCTTTTTTTAGAGCTGCTTAGGTTGAGTTGCCACTACTACCATTATGACTCAACCTTTGAAAAATAAAATAATTATTGCAATTGCTCTCTTTATCTGCTCCATTCAGTTACCCCTGTTCCTTTTTTTTTTTTTTTTTTCTTGATTAGATCTCATAAAGTATTTGAATGTTGGTGGTTATGATGTTTTCGTTACTATTTCCTTCCTCATATCTTTACTATGTTAACTTAATTTTGAAATTCTTGGCACATTGTGTAATCATTTTGTATATTGGGTTGTTTCTTAGAAGATCCTCATAGTTAGCTTACTGTTTCTTTTTAATTTAATTTATCAGACATATTGAGTATACCTGTACTTGAGTCATTTAGGCATGTGTACAAGACGATAAAAATGCATGATTGAATTAAACAGGGAAACAAATCCCACAAAGAGGAAAAAAGAAACCTGGCACTTCTGTATTTAGTAGGAAATGACAGGCCAAAAAAATAGATCTTGTACAGTACAAGGTTAACAAAGTAGAGTCTTATTAGATTAGGACAGGGAGGGAATTCCAGAGATCAACAAGGTCCTGGTGGACTAGCAGTGTGCAGGAATTTGGGTTCTTGGAAGGGAATTCCACAGGAAATGGCCTACCTTTGTTTCGGTAAGATTCTGATAGCGGTCAGTAGTAGCATAGCCCTTGATTTTAGTTGCTACATTGTAGCAAAAGAAGAGAGGGTCTGTAAATTGTTTGATCCAATAAAGTCTTAGGGCCGCTAATCCCTAGCAGGAGTGTTAGAGTGACATCCTGGGCCTGCTCATCTTGTACCCTCAACTAGCCATATTGTTACCATCCACCTGGCAACTGTTATATCATGATATCTTTTCTATATTCTCTTTCATACTTTCTTACTACTTCGCTAAAGGTGAGTTAAGGCAGCTGTCCCAGGAAAGCAAAGAGGTAAATGATCGAAACAAAGACCTAGCTTGTATCTAAACATATAATTAGTAGTGATTTTCTCTACTCTCCCTAGCCCAACCTCCAAGGCAGAATTGGTGGAGCTCTCAGCTCTCTACATTTTTCAGGTGACTTATGGTTATTTATGACATTCTTGTCCCTTGTTCATGAGTGCATTTGATTTTCATTTACTTTACTTTTAGTAGTATAAAAACAGAGGAAAAGAATCCCTTTTAGAGATGGAATAAGGCAAACAAACCAAATAGCAATATTCCCAAAAGAAATTCTAGGTAGAGACATAAAGATATGATGGATGAGCCTCCAAGAGTGAACCTAATCTGTCCTTAATTGCCATAAGAATTATAGGAGATTGAAATTCAATCTTGATCAATCAATAGTAATATTTCCACATCTCCTGTGGCCCCACTGAAGGTTCTCTTAGAAGCATCTGAATGTAGTGGACTTTTAAAAATATTTAAATCAGTTACTTGTTAGCAAGCAAGGCAATCAATGAGCATTTTCAAGGAAAACATTTATTTTAGAAACAGGGAAAGATATGAATGGCACTCAGACCCAAATTTAAAAGCAAAAACAAACTTAAAAGATCTACAAGTTAATTCTAATAATCTGACTGTGATTCCCTAGCTCTTTTGCATGTCTGGCTTTCATATCCCCACTTGCCAGCTAATCTTTTCTCATTTCTACTATCACTAATTCCTTACATCTGCCATTTACTTCCAGGCATACCACTAATCCACAGTACTGCTCTTAGCAAGGCCTCTTTGCTGCCAAACCAGCAACATAATCTGCAAACTCTTCTTATTCATCATCTTCATGATCAGAAAATTAGGGGAGGGAGGATTCTGCAAATTCATTCTTCTCTTTCATTCTCAGTGATTTCCTTCTTCATCTGGCAAAAAGCTTTCCAGTTGCTGCCTTTTAAAGATTTGAGGATTGACATTATCATTCTTTTATCGGCTTCCTAAGCATGGAATTTCAGAGGTGTCTCCACCTCTGTTCACAGATTCTTGTTGTTCACAGGTTCTTTTTTTTTTTTTTTTTTTTTTTTTTTTTTTTTTTTTTTTTTTGCCTAAGCTATCGCCAAATAATTTCCCTTTTCCTCTAGTAGTAATAAGGCCTCTCCTGGGAGTCACAAGTCCTGAATGTGAGTCTTGATTCTGCTTCTCCTGGTTGTCTGATTCCAGGAAGTCCCTTCAGTGTTTTGTGCCTGACATTCATTCTTTGAAAATTATGGGGATGATACTCTCACTGCCTATGCTCCTTTGTACATCTCTTCACATGACATTGGTAAGGAATGCATTTTGTAAACCTGTATCAATATATATTGGTGGAATTACCTGATCCGTGATTTTTTTGGTATTAGAATCTTCCTTTGAAACTCCTTTGCACTTGCAGAATAAGGAACTTCTTTGCTACATTAAGGCCTTTGAAATTTATCTAAGGTACAGTCACATAAACAGCAAATATCTAGACCACACTAGAACTCAGTTCTATCTGTCTCTGAAGCCACTATCTCATGCTGCTACCTTTTAAAGATGCTTCTTCCCACAGGACTAGATAAAGATTTCAGAGTTCATGAATATGGAAGTGGAACACTTTTAAGTGATGGCAAGAACAACAGTGTTTTATTTTTCTGTGGCTGAGGTAGATTTGAGAAAGGCTCAAGTTCCACCACTCATGTTAATCGCCTCTGTAACCTTGGCTAGGCACTTAATTTCCCTGGATCTCAGTTTCCTCATTAGTAAAATGGGAAGGTTTAACTATATATCCTCTAAGATCCATTCCAGCCATGAAGATGGGGGGGGAGGTGTAGGTATATAAATCAACATTTATATAATATGTTTGCTATGTATTAGGCACTGTACTAACTTTTAAAATTATCATCTCATGATCCTTATAACATATCTGGAAAGGTAGGTGCTATTATTATCCTCATTTCATAGATGAGGAAACTGAGGCAAAAAGGTGAAATCACTTACATAGAGTCTGAAGACATATTTGAACTCAGGCCTTCCTGACTATAGGGCCTAGTACTCTGTGCTCTATGTAGATGCTACCTTGCTGCCCTGCTTTGGATCATTATTTTATCAGCTTATGACCCTATAAGGATTACAGAGTGCTTTATATCCATGATGTCATTTGATCCTCACAACTACAATCCAGATATTATTATCTTTTTTTTTGCAGTGAAAAAATTAAGGATAAGAGAGTTTTAACAACTCATTCAAGTTCTCATAACCATTAAGCAGCAAACTTGGGATGTGAATTTTAGTGTCTCTGAATTCAGGTCCAGAATCTTTTCTACTATGCTTCAGGCTTCCATTTATTTATGAAAGACCCATTGTAGGCCAGGAAGCAAGCACCAGGGATACAAAGAGAGGCAAAAGAATGGTCTCTGCTCTTGAAGCACATAGTTTAATGGGGAAAGATAAAAAATAACCATATATAAATAAGATTTATGCAGGACAAATTGAAAATAGTCTCAGAGAGAAGGAACTATAATAATGAGGGATTGGAAAAGGTTTCCTTTTAATGTTGGGATTTAAGTGGTACTTGAAGGAAGTCAGGGAAGCCTGGAGGCAGAGATGAGAAAGGCAAAATATTTAAGATATAGAACAGAGAAAAGTGCCTAGATGTGGGAAATGAGATTTTTTATTTGAGGAGGAACAAGGAGGCCACACAAACTATGGGGGTATGTTATAAGAAGACTGAAAAGGTGTGGGGAGATCCAGGTTATACACACTTTTGAATGCCAAAGGATTTTCTATTTACCCTGGAGATGATAAGGAGCTGCAAGAATTTATTAAATATAGGATGAGGGGATTTGGTCAGATCTATACTTTAGGAAGATTAGTCTGACAGATGAATGGGTTGGAGTGGGAAGAGACTTGTGGCAAGAAGAACAATCAGGATTGCAGCAACCCAAGCATTAAGAAATGAGAAAAAATCTGCCTTAGGATGGTGGCAATGCCAAAGGAGAGACAGGAACATATGCAGATGTTGTTACAAAAGTGAAATCAGTGGATCATGGCAAAAGATTGGACATGGTTGTTGAGAGAGAGTGAAGTGTTGAGAATAGTATTTAAGATTTTGATCCTGGGTTACTTTAGCATTCATTAATAGGAAAGTCAGAAAGAAAGAGGATTTGGGAGTTCAGTTTTATAGATGTTGAGTTTAAGATGTCTCTGGAATATCTATTTCGAGATGTCCAATAGGCATTTGGAGATGGGAGACTGTTGTTTGAAGGATAGTTTAGGGCTGGATAAATCTGATAATCAAGCATAGAGATGATAATTAAATCCATAGGAGCTGATGAGATCACCAAGTAAAATAGTACAGAAGAGAGGACATCTATGCTTAAGAGGTATAGTCTGAATGAGGATCCAGTAAGAGAAATTAAGAAGGATAAGTCTGATAGGTAAGGGGTGAATCAATGTCATGGAAACATAAAGAAAAGAGAGTATTAAAGAGAAGAGGTGATTGATAAGGTCAGAGGTTACAGAGAGGTCAAAAAAGATGAGGATTGATTATTAAGTAACTTTGGTAATTAAGTAAGTAACTTTTGTAACTTTGAACAGAACAGTTTTGGAATTATGACAGAAGCCAAGTTATAAAGAGTTAAGAGAATAAGGCATTTATAAATTAGTTAAGTAGTACAACTATGAGGTAAGGGTCTTTGAGGGAATATCAATAGTATTCATGTTGAAATCTCTTAATATGAGGGTAGGAGTTGAGAGAAAGATGAAATAGCCACTGAATTCATTGAAGAAAGAAGCTCTGGAGCTTACCTCTGGTAACTAAGGCCACCAGAATATTGACTGGGTGGATTGGGTGAAATTCAATGGAGGAGAGATTATTGAATAATGTTGATAGAGGATGAACCTGAAAGTAAAATGAAGAGCAACTCTTCCACCTCTCACTAGTGACTTGGAGGGGAATGGGGGAAAGTATAGCCCATGCAACAAAAGAAAACTATGAAGACTGTGTCATCTGGAAGGAACCTGGCTTCTAAGAAGCAGAAAATGAAAGGAATGGGAAAGGAAAAAATATGAATGGAAAGCAAGCTTATTGTCAGTGGAACAGGCATTAGAAGGATGTGATGTCATTGAATATCATCCTGAGATTTTTAAAAAAGGAAAATGGAAAAGACTATAATCCCAGTATTAAGGTATAATCGAGGAAGTTGGGACAGTGTTCTGGAGATTTCCAGACGGCCATCACAAAGATAGAAAAAAATATATAATAATTTATTTTGTAGAAGTTTAAAAAGAATTCCTTTATAATGGTAGTCAAAGTATGACCAAGTGATAGCAATAAGCAAGAAAAGAATATGCTGACTCTATCTGGTGAGTCCACAGATGCATAGAATGCCATTGTGTAGAAGACTTAACTTTCAGTTAAAGTAGTTAAAAATGCTTGAGGGAAAGTTTCCTTGTATAGGTATCTATTCACTGGGATTGCTCATGACATTAAAAGAATAAACCTAATCTAGGGGTAAGTAGAGAGGGCTTTGAGGATATCAAAAAGATAAAGGATTTGTTATTAAGATCACAATTCTGGATAACAGTAATTAGAAAGGCGGGAGCTTGGGTAGGGTATTTAAGAGGAATGTTTGATAGATAGAGGTAGAATTTAAATTAATAGAGAAGTTTATAGGCCTAATAATTCCCAAGAGTTTTGTTGCTTCTCCTCTATCTTTTTAGACTGAAGCACGATTCTTTGCCTGTGAGTTGGGAAATGAAAGAGTAGATAAGCTGTTCTTCCAGAGTCAGTGTGGTTGCTATAAAAATATATACCAGCATTGTATATGTGTGTATAGTTTGTATTATAACCACTGGAACTAATTGGAATTTAAAAAAAAAAAAAAATCCAGATCTGGGTTTGCTTGTTTTTATAGAGAAAGCTTCTAGTGTGAAAATTTTCTACAACATTGCAGATCAGCTACCCATTGTGAGTTTGCAGGTTTAGAGAATTGCCTGGGGAATAAGACAAGTTAAGGAAGGAACTCATGGTGCCACTATGTGCTAGAGGCAGGGATTGACCCTAGTTATGCCTGGTTTCAGTTATTTGTCTCTTTATGTTTCTATTTGGGGTTTTCTTGAAAGAAATATTGGAGTAGTTTGCCATTTCCTTCTCCAGCTCATTTTTATAAATGAGGAAACTGAGACAAACAGGGTTAAGTGAGTTGTCCAGGGTCACATAGCTAATAACTATCTGAAGTTGGATTTGAACTTTTCATCTTCCTGATTCTAGGCCCTCCACTTTATTCATTTCACTGTCTAGCTGCCTCTGTATAATAATTGATCTCTATTCATTTTACATGAGTAGTTTTTGAGTTAATTGATGAAGGATTTGTAGTAGCATGGCACTAGGAGATGAATGGTAGAACATTTTTACACAATCAGGTCCCTAATTTATTATTTTTCTTCTTTCTTTTTCTTTAATTTTTTAGGTTTCATTGACTTTTTAAAAATAATAGCTTTTTTATTTTTCAAAATACATGCAAAAATGGTTTTCAGCACTTACCTTGCAAAACTTTGTGTTCTATATTTTTTTCCCTCCCTCTCCATTTCTCCCCTTCTCTAGACAGCATGTAATCCAATAAAGATTAAACATGTGCAATTCTTCTAAACGATAAATTATTTTTCTTACACATTTGGATAAGTAGGAACTATTATTTTTCTCTTTTCTTCAGATTTCATGATGACTACAGTCTACCTGGGATCAGTCCTCTGTGTCCATTGTAATTTTTATTGAGAATCTGTTTATACTTGTAAGAGAAAAGTAGTATTATCAAAAGTTTCTGTCAATTTTTCATTATAAGGAAAGAATCATCTCACAAAATGAAAAAAAAATCACTATTAAACATAATGGAAAGAAGGTGAAGTACTTTTTATAGTGACTCTATGTGTGATTAAAAATGAGATTATTTGATAAATTCTTGGAAATCAAAGAAAACATTTTACCAAGAAGAGGAAAGTAATTCTGGTTTCCTGGCTTATTCAACATCATACAGTTTATTATTTGTATAATAATAGAGTGAAAAAAGATTATTTATAAGAGAATGGACTTTAGTAGAAGGTAGGTCCAAAGTATGTTGAAACCAATCAATAGGACTTATAGCCAAATTAGAAGTCATCTTTATTTACTCTGCCTTATTCAGATTCAGCCCTGGTTAAGAAACTCTACTGATTCGAAATCTACAATATCTATAAAATCTATTCCCTTTACTTTTTATTCCAACTGCCAACATCCCCATTCCCATGTTGTTTAAATTGCAGTTGCTTCCTTTGCTCTTTTTGCTTCAATTCTCCATATTGTCAGCTAGATGTTGTAATAGATAGAATATTGAATCTAGAGTCATGAGAAATAAACTGAGTCTAAACTATTATTGTGTCTAAAGTGATTGCAGATGATTGAACTATTATGAACGTATTCTTAGAATACAGTGTAGCTGAGTCCTTCTTTATCACAGTGCCTGAGAGTTCTTGAATTAACTTCAACTTAGAATAATGACTTGATTTTGTTTTATACGACTCATGAATTCTCTTATTGTCTGCACTGTGGTTGGAGTGTTCCAGATGTTTTAGCCTTGTTATACCAGATACGATAGTAGGCTTTTCATATCTCTTGTTTGAAACCATATAATTTTGAAATATTCTGTTTTAATTGTTTTGTGGTTGCTCTTTCTATTTAAGTTTTAGTCATTGTATAAATTGTTTTCCATGCTTACTTCACTTTGCATTAGTTCATATAAATCTTTCCATGCTCATCACATTTATCATTTTTAGTACATAGCAATATTCCATTCCATTCATCTATCACATTTGTTTTACTATGGGAATCTGCTTTGTTTCCAGTTCTGTTGATATTCAAAAAAGTGCCTCTATAAAGGCAATTTAAAAAAAATTTTTTTTTGAAGGCGTTATTAAGGGGAAGTCATTGACCTCCTTAAAGATATGCCTATGAGTGGAATCTCTAGGACAAAGACTAGTGGCATTTGATTAGTATATCTGATCCTCTACAATCAACACTAATCATCCTCATCTTTTTGTCAACTTTGCCTACATGCTGGGTATGAAGTGAAAGTTTAGAATTATTTAGATGTACCTTTCTTTTATTATTTATGATTTGGAGCATTTTCACATGTTGGAAATAATTTGTGATTCTCTCTGAGAAGTGTTTGTTCATATCCTTTGATCAGTTCTTGACTGAGGAATGAGTTATGTTCTCATGTATTTCTGTTAGTTGTATATATATATCTTGTATATTAAATCCTTATCAGAAGGTAAATTTCAACACATTTTTCATTGTTTCTATTTAAAAATAAATTTAAAAAACAAGGGTTTCTCCCTACCAAAAGTTTGTTTTCCTTTTTATCTTAAATCTCTTCATTCTGTTAAACCAAAAGCTTTTTCAGTTTCGTATTGTCAGAATGAATTCATCTTACCTTTGGTAATTATCCCTTTTTAAATTAAGAATTCATTTCTCCATAGTTGTAAAAGATAGAAAGACTGTTTTCTATTTTTCAAAGCTATAATCTTTAATATTCAGGCTTCATATATCTATTTTTCACTAACTGTCAAGTGTGATATAAGATTTAGTCAAAAGCAAATAAGCACCTAGTATTTGATCAATCTCAAAATCCCAGCTACAGGGGGCAAGAACTCACTATTTAACAAAAAACTTGGGAAAATTGTAGTCTGGAAGAAACTAAGTAGAAAACAAAATCTCACATTGTATACCTAGATAAGCTCAAAATAAGTACATGATATTGACAAAAATGATGGCATCATAAACAAAATAGTGGACATGGATGAAGTTACCTATAAGATCTTTAGATAAGGGAAAAATTCATGACCAGATATAGAGAAATTCATAGGAGATAAAATGGTTAATTTTGATCACATTAAATTATAAAGGTTCTGCACATATACACACACAAAATGTAGCTAGAATTAGAAATAAATTAGAAAACTGGGGAGGAATCTTTGTAATTAGATTCTTTGATAGAGCTTTCATTTCATATATATGAATCTAGTCAAATTTATGAGGAAAAGGAGCCATCCCTAGTTAATAAATGTTCAATGTATGTGATTAGGAAGTTTGCAGAGGAAGAAATATAATAGCCATATGAAAAAATAGTCAATATTAATAACCACATGAAAAAATGGTCTTAATGCTAATTGAAACAACTCCCAGCAGATTGAATAAAATAGAAAAAGAAAAATAGCAAATGCTAGGGATTGGGGGAGGGGACATACTTTGGGAAAACAGGTATATGAAAGCACTATAATCTGAGCTGTGAATTTAGCCAATTTGGAAAACAATTTTTAACTATGACCTAATGAGCTATTACTGCATGTTACTCTTTGATTCAGCAATACTTTTATTCAATCTTTTCTCCCAAAGAAATCAAAGAAAAAGGACTCATATATGTAAAAATATAATCCCAACTCTTTCTATGGTGGCAAAGGAGATGATTATCTATTGGGAAATGACTTGAGAAATTAGTTTATGTGACTTGATGGGATACTTTTGTAATGTAAGAAATGATGGAGGGGATGGCTTCAAAAAACCTATGAAGCCTTATGTGAACTGATACAAAATAAAGTGTGCAGGAATAATTTATATAGTAACAACAATACTATAAGGATAATTCACTTTGAACGATTTGGTAAATTTAATCAATACAATGACCAATTACTACCAAACGATTCATTATGAAATGTATTATCTACTTTCCAATAGAGAGTTAATATATATATATATATATATATATATGTATTGTCTTCTCTTTCTTTCAACATGGCTAATATGGAAATTTGTTTTGCATACATCTGTATTTAAAATGGGTTTTGTCTCAATGGGTAGAATAGCAGTAGAGGGAAAGAAACAATTTGGAATTGAAAATAAAATTTAATTTGAAAAAAAGATTAATGATGTAAAAAAGGGAAAAGGACCCACATGTGCAAAAAATGTTTGTAGCAGCCCTTTTTGTAGTGGCAAAGAACTGGAAATTGGGTAGATGCCCATCAGTTGGGGAATGGTTGAATAAGTTATGGTATATGAACGTTATGGAATTATTATTGTTCTGTAAAAACTATCAGCAGGTTGATTTCAGAAAGACTTATATGAAGTGAGTAGAACCAAGAGATCATTGTACACAGCAAAAACAAAATTATGTGATGATAATTTCTGATGAATATGGCTCTTTTCAACAATGAAGTGATTCAGACCATTTCTGGTAGACTTGTGACAGAAAGAGCCATCTGCATCCAGAGGGAGCACTGTGGGGATTGAATGTGGATCACAGAACAGTGTTCTCATCTTGTTTGTTTTGAATCAGGGGTGTGTGTGTGTGTGTTTTATATAAAATTAGGAACTGAAGTTGTGATATCATTGGTACCAGAAGCTTCAGGGTGAGGAAACTTATGTATGCAGGCTGGTACCTTCTCTGTAACTTAGATACTTAGTTCTTACTTGTTCTTAGCTGTTTTAGTTCCCTTTGGCAATCTGATGACACTATGAACCCCTTCTCAAAATAATGGTTTAGATGCGTAAAATAAATAGGATTATAAAGAAAACTAAATATATTAAAATACGGTTATCAAAACTTTTTTTAAACATATTTTAGTAATTTTTATTTACCAGATATATGCATGGGTAAATTTGACATTGACAATTGCCAAACCTTTTGTTCTGATTTTTCCCCTCCTTCCCTCCCCCCCCCCCAGATGGCAGGTTGATCAATACATGTTAAATATGATAAAGTATAAATTAAATACAACACATGTATACATGACCAAATAGTTGTTTTGCTATCAAAACATTTTTTAAAAATAAATTCACAGACTCTGGCTTAAGAATTCCCATTTTGGAATGTTGTTTAGAGTAGGGCTTCTTAAACTTTTTGTACTTACAATCCCTCTTGGCCTCAGAAATTTATATATGATCCCAAGAAGATAGAGTTATAAAATAGGTATACAAATCAAACATTTACTGATAATAAATCATATTTCACAATCTTCATATTGTTTTTGTTGTTGTTGGTTTTTTTTCACAGATTTTTTTATTAATTTTTATAATCATAACATTTTCTTTGACAGTACATGTGCATAGGTAAATTTTTTTTTTAACAACATTATCCCTTGTACTTCCTTCTGTTCCGAGTTTTTCCCTTCCTTCCCTCCATCCCCTCCCCTAGATGGCAAGCATTCCCATACATATTAAATATCTTATAGTATATCCTAGGTTTAATATATACGTGCAGAACCGCATTTTGTTGTTGTTGTTGTTGTTGCAAAGGAAGGATTGTATTCGGAAGGTAAAAATAATCTGGGAAGAGAAACAAAACAAAACAAAAAAAACCAATGCTCTCAGTTTACACTCATTTTCCAGTGTTCCTTTTCTGGATGTAGCTGATTCTGTCCATCATTGATCAATTGGAATTGGATTAGCTCTTCTCTATGTTGAAGATGTCCACTTCCGTCAGAATACATCCTCATACAGTATCATTGTTGAAGTGTATAATGATCCCCTAGTTCTACTCATTTCATTCAGCATCAGTTGATATAAGTCTCTCCAAGCCTCTCTGTATTCCTCCAGTTGGTCATTTCTTACAGAACAATAATATTCCATAACATTCATATGCCATAATTTACCCAACCATTCTCCAATTGATGGACATCCATTCATTTTCCAGTTTCTAGCCACTATGAAAAGGGCTGCCACAAACATTTTGGCACATACAGGTCCCTTTCCCTTCTTTAGTATTTCCTTGGGATATAAGCCCAGGAGTAGCACTGCTGGGTCAAAGGGCATGCACATTTTGATAACTTTTTGGGCATAATTCCAGATTGCTCTCCAGAACAATCTTCATATTGTTGTGAGACCCCATATAGGATTATGAACCACAGTTTAAAAAGCAGGGTTTAGCACAGAGCTGTCAAATTTACCTCATATCCTGGTAGAGACTTGCACCCATTCCTGAATGCAGCCCAAATTGGATCAAAATGTAATTGGGAAATGTTTAATAAACTAAATAAAAACACGATACAACATAGATAATGTTAATTTGTACTTTTCCAAATCAGTATGCAGCCTGCAAAGATTTGTTTCTATTTGAGTTTAAAACAACTTAGCGCACTGAGAGATTATCACATAAATTTTTTGATAAAAGGTTAACTCTCTCTCCACTATGTGTTTATATATGTGTACATTTGTGTGTGCATTCTTTTATATAACTTTGTGAACAAATTGATAAAGCTTATTGGCTAGTTTTATTTGCTTTTAATTCATTTTATTCTAGGTTTTCTTTTATTTTAATGAAACTACTTTATTCTTGAAATACAAAAAGCTATTCAGTATTTTTAATTGAAGAATTGATTTTTCAGTCTATTAATCTGAAATCTGTTACTCACTCTTCCATACATCTCCAGTATAATAACTATTGTCAGTCAAAGTAATGACTTTGAAGCAATTGTAGGTTGTCTAATTGTCAACACCTCCTTTGCCATCAATTAAGGATTAAATGTACATGATATACTTTTAATACTTAATGTATTTTTATTTTTACTTTTTATTTTTTACTTTTTTTTTTTTTTTGTTTTTACTTTAATGTATTTGCAGGTTTGCTGAATTATAATCTGGATTGTGTGAAAAATACAACTTTATTACTGTTTTCTGTTATAGTTTTTTTTTTTTTTTTTCATTTGCTTCACACATCATCCATGCCAAGAGTTCTAAGATGATGTGCTTGGCAAAAACAACAACAACAAACAAATAAAAAACTTGGGGTTTAAATATAATGCATTTGAGATAATCACAATGATTCAGTGTATGAGATCTTAAAGAGTCCATTTCTACCAGGCTCTCAAAATTAGGAACACAGTTTCTCTCTTATTCAAGCAAGCCATTGGGAACATTTAAAAAATATTTGTAATAATTTGTTTAAAATTAAACTTAAGGTAGTAAATCAGAGTTTTTGGTGGTATAATTTTGACATCACAAAAAGGGTAATAAGTGACCCTTAAGAACTGATCAAAGGGAATCATTCTGGCTTTTTTTATACATTTGTTTTTATGTCCTTTAATCTCATGGTGTTTCCAATTCCATTCTGAACTCAATAATGCACACTCAACCTCTCACTTAAGTCTTCTTGGCAGAACCTAATACTGTCATTGCCAGACAAATAGTGTGTGGGCCCAAGTTTGCTTGAGCAATCTAGACAAGGTTACTTTGTAACAAAAAGCAGTAGTTATCAGAAAATATGTATCCTTTTTGGCTGTTGTTTCTGTCTTATTAATCAAAGAAAAATGGGAGAGGAAAGGACTGGAAAGAATATCCATTGAAAAATAATCCCCTTTTAAATTTTCTACAGGTTCACCTTTCCTAGCTAATGAAGAGGGTGTACTTGGTGGGGTGATAGTTCTCAGATCTTGTAGATGTTCTGCAGAACCTGATTCCTCACAGGATAAACAGACCCTTTTAGGTGAGTTTACAATATTTATTTATTTATATATTTGCTGAGAGGATGAAAGTTATATAAAGAAAATTAGTATTCTTCTGTAGTATTCTACAATTAGGACTTCTGTTTATCATATACATATTTTTATATAAATATAAATAAATATATATGAAATTATTTATATGTGATTATAATTAATTAATAATATTGATAATATATTAAATATATACATTTAAATTCCCTTTCATTTTTATTTGAAAGTAAACATTTATATTTTAGAGTACAAATTATAAGCTCCAAGAAGGCAAGATTTGTCATTCATTAATTTATATATCTTCTGTTATGACTACTACAGTGTTTTACACATAAAAGTTCTTGATATTGAGTTGAATTGATGTTGCTAAATGGGTTTGGAACCTAAGAGCTGTGTTGTTTCAATCATGTCTAATTCTTTGTGACCTTATTTGAGGTTTTCTTGACATACTGGAGAGGTTTACCATTTCTTCAACAACTTATTTTACAGATGAGGAGCTAGGGCAAGTAGGGTTAAGTGACTTGCCTAGGGTCACATGAGTAGTAAATGTCTGAGACTGTATTTGAACTTATGAAGATGAGTCTTCCTGATTTCAAGCTTGGTTCTTTATTCAGAGAATCACCTAGCTGTCCCTGTTCTATAAGCCAAATAACTCTGTTAACCTAACTCTTAGACATTTGTCGTTTACTTTTGTCTTACAGTTGTTAGAAGTATAAAAATAATGCCACAATATATTTACATAATTTTTATAAGAATTTAAGCAATTCATAAATATTTTTCCCCAATAAGTAGAATGTACTTACATGTAAGATGATCATCCTTCATTAAACACATATTTTGGAGATCTAGGAAGCAATTTTTCTTACTGTACTTGGTGCTCAGTTCATTGTCAATTATAATAAATTATAAAGGAAATAGTTGGGTAAATAAATGATACCCCCCCCCCCCAAAATGGAGTTTGAATAAGTCTCTTGATAAAGAAACACAATGATTTCTAGCCTCTTTAGAATGTTTTCTAGTGCCACTCAGTTGCTTGCCAGAAAGTAAAATAGTAGTCATTTATTCTGGAATTATATTTGAAGCAAATGCAATTGTGAGAATTCATTTGTTCATCTTTAGTTTTTCAGTAAATCAATGTCTTCTGACTATTCAATATAATTAGTAGTAACAGCCAGAAAAGACAATCCGGGCTGGGTGTTTTCATGACTTCTCGTGGAACTTCACTGGTCCCTTGGTGGTCAGCAGGCATATTCGACATAAGTTGGGATTCAGAACCATAAACAATCTTATGGGTATCTAATTTGATTTCCTCATTTTGTAGATTAAGAAACTGATACCCAGGAGGGAAAAAGATTTGTCCAATATCACATAGCTAATGAGCAGCAGAATGGATTGGAATTCAAGGCCTATGCGCAAAAATCATTGGGTTTTTCCCCTTACTATATCATGCTGCTTTTCTTGCTTTGCCTGAATCCCCTAATAGATACTGATTTTAAGATGAAGAAACCAATGCTTACAGATGTGACTTGTTCATTACCACACAGCTAATAAGCATTGGAGAACCCCCCAGAGCATTGGAGTAGCCCCCAGAGAACACAACTTTGACTTTAGTGTTTTTTCTACTATAACCTTCTTGCTCTTGGAGGCATTTAAAACTCTTATATAACCTTTGTACTTAATGCATAGAATAAAATACTTTTTTAAATAAAATAAAATGCTTTTTAATTTCAACACTTTCTGTAATCACCTGTACTTCTGAAAATTGTAGATCAAGTAGAATTTCCTCCTTAAAAGCAGCTTGGGCAATTTTCTATTACTTTTTGACAAACTTCTCAGGAAACCATTATTAAATACTTTACACATGGAAAAGATCAGAAAGTATGTTACCCAACTGACATTAGACAAAATCAAGAACAAAGTATGGGGACTGCTCATATGTACTCATATACTTTTAGGATGGCACTTCCCTTTCTATCAATTAATAAATACTAGTTATTCTAAGATTTTTTTCCTGACAGCTGTCTTCACCTGTTTTTATTTTCCCTTGAGTAGAAAACTTGGTTCCTATCTCTTTTCCTGGCTTTGTTGGATATAATGAAAAATAAAATTTGCATTCTATTTCCCTAAAAACCATTTCTTCTCTGATACAGAGTACTTTCTTTTAAAGAGATCCTAACTTTTTCACTTAAAATGTATATAAAGATATTGCACAGTAAAATGGCTGATTTAATGGTTTTGAAAGATAATTTTGACTATATAGAATTTTTTTTTTACATGCTTACTTCAGAACTTGGTATGCTATTCTTCTATCCTTTTTAAAAAAAGAAACATTCTGGAAGTTGAATGTTGGTAATGATCCATGTGATGGGGAGGTGGGAGGTAAGAAAGTTCACAAGCAGCTGAAAAGGAGAGTAAAAGACAGGCACTTGCAAATGATCTCATAAATAGACAATATCACCGTAGTGAAAAGCTGGCAAGTATGAATGGAGAATCACTATTTTAAAACAAAATAATTGCGTGCCCTTGGAATGAAACAGCTGAAAAGAATTCATTTCCTCTCAGCTTTTAAGAGAAAAACAATGAATTTTTACCTGCTGAAGTGCCCTATATATCTTACATATGTTTTCCAGGGTCTTACAGATGGGATTTATTGATGCTGATGTGCATAACATGGTTAATAAATATGTAAACAAAAGCACACAGAGCTTTCCAGTGAAGAAAATGAGTTCTCTCTTATTTTAAGCTTGTGATTAGATACCTTTAATTAAAGTTCATGCAAATATAATTATATGGGATAAATTCCTAATCTCCCAACATAGCCCCATTTCTTGTCTTATTCACTTGCCCTGTAGAACTGATCTGAGCATGGAATCAGCTCCTTTTGAAGTGAATAGGCGCTCTGTGTTTGGATCAGTCCAGTTGGGAGAGACAGCATGATGAGAAACAACAGGCTGCATGGTTTTCTATGGATTGTTGACAGCTAGGAAAAACAAAAGCTGAGAATGTACAAGCATTAGGGATATAAGAATATAGGATTTACATTGGAAATGCAATGAATCTTTGGCAGTAGGCCTTCTACAAAGACAACATTATTGTTATTTAGAAGCCAGGGATATAAAAGTAGGGATTGATATGTTTACTGATGCAAAGTGTAGATTAAAAAAACAACAACCATTTTTAAGTTAGCATGGAAGCCCTACTTAAAAGAAAAAAAAAAAAGATCTTAAGCTCTTCCATCTAAACAGGATTATGTATTTTTAATAAATTCATATGATGATATTTTATTATATTTAGTTAATTAAGCTTTAATTAATTTCCTTTCTTAGCAGGGAGGTCAATAGATGTTCCTTAAATTAATTAGGGATGTTAATATCATATTTTAATATCATATTATAATATAGTAATAGATGTTAATTTTTTACTTCTTTATATGACTTGAAAAATACTAATTTCCTTTATCATTTTTAATATGATAAACTCTGCATTTCCCATTGAAATTTCATACTAGCGGGTTCTTTCCCCCTTTTTCAGAAGAGGAAAAATTGTTCTTATGATTAATTTTTTTGCTGTTACCAAAGCATGCTGTGGTTTAAAAAAAAAAATGTTAGGTTGAGTTGATGCTTCCTGGAACATTAAAAAGATAAAAGGTCATTTTACTGTAAGTAAAAATTCCAAACCGCCTTTTGGTTTTACTGGCATTAAAAATTTGGCGAGCATTTATAAACACATGCACTTCAAAGGAGATATATTCTTGTGGCACCCGGCAATATCACTTATTTCCATTACATAGTACACTCTATTTTTAAGCAGTTGTGACTAGGCGATTCACTCTGCATTTATACTACATTAAAATTTGGCCATTTAATTTTTTTTTTTAAATTGAAAACACAGAAACCTTCTCAGAATGTGACTTTTCAAAAAAAGTCAACCAGATTTTTAGTCTTTTTGCAATGAAAGCAGGTTTATTCTGAAGTAAATAAGAAGTCTGTTTTTCAAATGGAATTAAAGATACCTGTTAGGTAGGAGAGACCTAGTGATGTGGGGCAGGGACAGTGTCTGCTATTTAGTTTCAACAATACTTTCTTCTAAAATATATAGAGAATTGATTCAAATTTATAACAATATAAGTCATTTCCCAATTGATAAATGGCCAAAGGATATGAAGACGATTTTCAAATGAAGAAATTAAAGTCATTTCTAGTCACATGAAAAAAATGCTCTAAATCACTATTGATTAGAGAAATGCAAATTAAAACAACTTTGTGTCTCTATTGCAAAAGATCTTAAGGTTGGGAAAGCACCTACATGTGCAAAAATATTCTCTAGCTATTTTTATAGTTGCAAGGAGCTGGAAATTGAGAAGGTTGCCCATCAGTTGGGGAATGGCTTAATGAGTTGTGAGTTATGATTGTTTATATATACATATATATATATATATATATATATATTCTATAAGAATTGAAGAGCAGGTGATTTCATAAAAGCCTGAAATGACTTGCATAAACTGATACTGAGTGAAGTGAACAGAAGAAAGAGAGTATTGTACATAGTAACACCTAGATTATGTGATGATAGACTTGAGAAGGAAAATGCCATCCATAAACAGGAAAAACTATAAAGACTGAGTATGGATCAAAGCTTAGTATTTTCACCGTTTTTGTTTGGCTGGATTTTTTTTTCTCGTGTTTGTTTTCTCTTTTGGTTTGACTTTTCTTGCATAACATGACAAATATGGAAATAAGTTTAAAAGAATTGTACATATTAAATCTACATCAGATTGTTTGCTATCTTGGGGAGAAGGGAGGTAAGGGAGAGAGGGAGAAAAATTTGGAACACAAAGTCTTACAAAAATGAATTTTGAAAACTATCTTTGCATGTATTTGGGAGAAAATACTCTTGAGGGGAAAAACCTAATACTTTCTAATTACTAATTTTTTTTTTTTTTCCCCCTTGAGGCTGGGGTTAAGTGACTTGCCCAGGGTCACACAGCTAGGAAGTGTTAAGTGTCTGAGAACACATTTGAACTCGGGTCCTCCTGAATTCAAGGCTGGTGCTCTATCCACTGTGCCACCTAGCTGCCCCCCTAATTACTAAAATTGACAGTATATTTCTGTAAGACTGACTTTTCTCTATTTAAAAATATTAGAAGATGAAATTTGTAAAGTGAATTAATTATAGATATAGTATTTGAACTTTTAGCATTTGAGTTACCTGAGTTCTAGTACTTTCTCTTTGTGTTCATAGTATTTGGCTTTTTTTAAAAAGTTGTTTCATTTTTCCTAGTCTACATTTAAAATTTTAATACTTATTTGCAAGTAGTCACTTCATGCATTACCCCGGCTGCAGTCATTCAACTTAGAATTAATCCCTACAAAGTCTCAGCTCCAGAACCCATTCTTTCTTGGTCTCTGAAATATAAGAACTTTGAGTTTATATATAACTAACAATTAGGGCAATTTTCTAAAATAAGAAGATATTTCAAAAAATTAGAGAGCTAATTTTTCATATGTCAAAAGATGCTATAGATCACTCTTGTGTTATAGGTGCTCAGTAAATTGTTTGGCAGATTAATAAAATCCACTTGTAATAAATCCTGTCACAATGACAGTTTCTTTATCTTAAAAAAAATCCAGCCCTCAACCCCTTCAACAGTTTACCATTTCAAGTATTTTTCAGTACAATGAAATGAAAATTTGGGTAGTCTTTTATGATACATGTTGTATATCCTGGATATATGTGCTCAGAAGAGCTAGGAGCTAGGTTGTAGTCTTAATTCTGTCATTTATTAAGTATGGAACTATGGGTAAGCCCTTTGTATGAACCTCAACTTTGTCATCAATAATTGTTTTGCCTGCCACACAAGATTTTTGTGACTATAAAATATGATGTAAGGAATTATTTGACCAGCATTATTCTTTGTTCATCTTTACTGTGTTTCCCATCCCAAGTTATTTCTTTATCACATTTTACTTCCCAAGTCATGGTTTACCTCTAAGTAAAGCCTTCATAATTCCCACATCTCCCTTCCTCATCCAACTTCCCACCTATTCCTCCTCTTGTCTCCCCCATTTTCTCCCCTTCCAACTGTATTTGCATTCTTATTATAATTGTAATTGCATTTATGTCCACTGAATCAAATGTAAGTATGCTTCTTAAAGGAAGGAGCTTATTTCCTTTTTTTTTTTTTTTTTTTTTTAAATTTAATTAATTAATTAATTTTTTTATCTCCAGTGCATACAAGTTTATGGAATCAAATTGAATTAGCAATTGAATTTTATGTGAATTCTATGGCAATATATTAATATAAAAGAAGTGACAGAAAAGATAGCATTGTTATGGGTTTTTATTGAGTACTTTACGGTTATATTAATAATAATAATTCTAGCATTTATATAGTGCTTTAAGGTTTGCAAAGGGCTTATCTAATTTGATCCTCACATCAATCCTAAAAGGTAATTACTTTATAGATGAATAAAATGAGGTGGACAGAGGTTAAATGAACAAGGGTCAGTCATTCAATAGTTCTGAAAAAACTTTGAGGAAGATTTAAAAATGAATATTTTTTCATTCATAATTTTTAAAATTAATAAATTTAATTATTTTAATTAAATAAACAATAATTTAAATACTATGTTAAACAGCATAGAGTATTTTGATAACCCACAGGCTTAAGAGCCTGTGGTTGGTTGGACAACATCCTTTTGTAAGTAGATTCTCATCTTATATTCCCATTTTCCTTGCAAGAAGTTCTGGGTGTAAGGCCAAGCAGCAAGCATTTAAATGATCAAGGGACTCAATTCTGAGGACTGTTAACAATTGGAGGGCAATTTAAAAAAAAAAAATCAACCAGGGTAAGAAGTTTTCTCTATCTGGCTAGACTATAGAATCTATTTACATGCAGAAAACTTCACTGCAGTCCTGGTAAGGAAATTTTGCTGGCTTGATCTTAATTTAAGATGACTGATTGGGAAATTCTTTGCTTAGATGAGAGCTGTAAGAAGAAAGCAATGTGTTAACTAGCACATAAGATGAGGAAGTTCCAACTTAAATGCCACTAAAAGGCAAACTCCAAAGTTTGAATTGAGGGCTATCATATATAGTATGTTGTCAGTATATCTTAAGTAGAACCCCTCTCAGGAGGTATACCCTGAGGAATTAATACAGTAGTCTGAAAGCAGTTAATGTAATTTTAACAATTTTGCAAAGAGACTGGTCTGTAACATTATGTACAAATCATTCTAATTTTCCTCCCAGTACCCGTTAGCTTGTCATCTTGGTAGAACACATGTTCTACACATCTCTGTGTAACACTGTTTCTGTCACTGTAAACATATATTGGCACTGCTTCTCCTTTCCTCATATCATAGTCATCTGACATGAGCCATTTTAATGTCAATTTGTGGATGAATTTATATATATATATATGTATGTGTATATATATATATATCAGAGTTCATATTTTTCATTTTTACATAAATGAATATTAAATATATTGAGCAATTTTTGTCTTTTAAAAATAATCTTGTTATTTAAATTAAAATTCTGAGTTTTACTTATTATTGAGATTCAAACAAGAAGCTGTATTATTGTTATCCTACTACTACTATTACTACTACTACTACTACTAAAACACAATTTTACAAGTGCCAGACAGCATTGTAAACAATTTACAGTTATTAGCTCATTTGATCTTCACAGCACTGGGAAGTAAGCACTATTATTATCCTCATTTTACACATGAAGAAACTGAGACAGAAGTTGGCATTTTTGTAGTCATACAGATAGTAAGTCTCAGAAGTCAAATTTGAACTTGGGGTTTTCTGACTCCAGTTCTATTCCTCTATCCAGAGCACCACCTAGTTTTTGAATAAAAAAAATTGGCTCAAGTAACTGAAAATTAGAATTTAGTGTAAATATAACATTTGATGTAACTTTTACATTCAAAAGAATTTAACCAGTAATAGTATTTTATTCAGCTTTTTAAAAAATGCCCTAAATGTTATTATTTCCTACTTTTCTAGGTAAAAAAGATTTGTCTAAATGCAAATTTTCCAGGTGAAGACTTTCATTCTGGCTGTAAATCATTTTGGTTTGTCACCATTCTAAATGATAACCCAAAGCCATTTTCAAAAAATCTAATGTGTTTTCTAAGGTTTTACATAGAACTTGGGAATTAGCATTTGCCAGATATGAAAAAAATTTAGCATGAAAATACATTGATTCTAAGGGCAAGAAAATATATGAATTTATTAAACTTGTAAAATTTGATTATGTTAATTCAGTTATTTGTGATCATTTGAACATGGTCTGGTTAGAAATTTACCTTTGCTGAGCAAAATTATTTCTCATAATACAAATTAATTGTGCAATAGTATGGAGAGGTAGGGTTAAAAATACTTGGAATAACACAAGATTTGTTCAGGCACCTGTGAAGCATACATCTATAAATAAAAACTGTAATGTAATATGCTGATTATTCTCTTATTAAAGAAAATTTTTGAAAGATTTCTACTTAAAGGCAACTTGTTCACTTTATTCTAAAAAGTAATAAAATTCTGTTTTCTTCAAAAAATATTTCATAATTCAGACTTTTAAGTTGGCCACTTTTCTTCCTCATGTTGAATAATTGAGTATTACTATATTTTGTGAAGATTATTATAATGAAGTACTCACTACTAAAAGAAATATTCTTTTTACATGTATAATTTGTCTTGTGGTATAAAAGTAGTTCTTGAAGACTTTAAGTAACTTCAATTTTTGCAAATTGACTTGCATTTTAAATTATTAAGGTGGCTTGCTATTTTATAGAGCCTTAGGGATTTTGAACAAAGCAAAAATTTTTTTCTTATTTTACTCCCTTTTAAATTTTTAAAAGTTTACTTATTCATGATTATCATCCTTTACTTGGGGACAAGGATGAAAATGGATTTGAAGAAATTTCAGTTTTCTATGCAAATATAATTGCATTGTCATGATGGAGAGGGAAATTCAGCAAGACTTGTTGAATCCAATGACTCTTAGAAGATTGAGTATCCCAGACTTTGTGTATAGAAGAAAAACCATCTGTAAAAATGTGCTTGCTTAAGTTGCGTGATGGGAGATTTCTTATACCCTTCAGTTGAGAATCTGCTGAGCATATTGGCAGATTGGGTGATTAATTAATTATGAGGGAATAAGTTATATTACTAAAGAGAACTCTTTCCCCCCCCCTCCTGTTTTTTTTTTTTTTTTTCTTCCACAGATGTCTGGCAAAAGCTTCAAAATCTTAGGATCACTGATCCTAAAGTTGTGTCTGAATTCAAATACTTGTCTTAGGCTTAATTGGCTTATAGATGTAAACAAACTGATGGCCAAGTATTCATAGGCTTCATTATTGAGTAATGAGTTTTGACCATCATAGACTTCTGACATTTTAAAAAAGACAGGTGTAGAGACATTTTCTTTAAAGACTTGTTTGGTATACCTTGGAAAAAATACACTTTGGTTAGTTGCTATACTCAGAAAATTATTTTTAAAAGAAACTATATTATAGAACATTACATTCACTGTATACTTATAGGTTCTAAACAGAAGAGCTTTTATTTCTTATATGTAATAATCATAAATTTTGACAAGGAAGAAATTCAATTTTTATTACATAATAAATAGTATTACATAGCTGTAAGTATTAAATCATTCTTGACATTTATGCATAGTTTTATTCAAACCAACGAGGGAATGGAAAACATTGAATATTAATAATTATGGAAATGTTATCTTTAACTCTTCTATTAAAATGCAAAGTTTTATTTTCCATGCTTAATATGGATTCATTTATTTGTATTTTTTCCTCTTATGATAGTGGAGTTTCTATGGAGTCATACAACTGAGAGCATGTGTGTGGGATATATGTCAGCCCAGGACGGTAAAGCCAAGGTAAGCTGTTGAAATTGTTTTGTAACCTGCAAAATCTAGAACCATTAAAATGTTATGACAAGTTGACTTGATTCAAGTACATTCCTTCTGTGCTTCCCTTTGGCAGTACTTAGGAAATAGAACTATGGAAGAATAGTGATGAATGAGATATTAAAAAAACCACCTAAGGGAAGTTTACAGGCTTGCCTCTATTTTGCCAAAGCCACACTTAATAGATGCTCATTTAAGCATAGATAAGACAGTGCTACTTTTTTGATATCATGTTTTGTTTTTTTTTTCCTTTCAAAAGGAAATTTCAAAGCAAATGGGATTTGTTAAATGCTTAAGACTCTTTTTTTTTTTTTTTTTTTCATAAAAAACCTTTAAACTTTATATTGGAAATATTTGTATTAGGTGACTTTAAAAACATGATTTTGCTTAATATATATACATGTATATCTGTAGATATCTATAAAAACCTCATAGTTATTTCCCACTCACTGTTCCATATTTAATATTTCCTTGTGACAAAAAAATCAGTAAAAATGCTTAATGCAGAGATTCTATCTGACAGTATATATAGTCTGCATCGTCTCCTCTTGCTGTACTATGATGAAAGACATTTCATTATCTTTTTTCTTTTATTTCTATTTATTTAATTTTTCAGTTATTTAAAATTCACCTTTTAATGATATTTTTATTTAAAAAATCCTTAGCTTTCTGTACATATTCTTTTTGTTATGATTATTTCACTCCTTATCATTTCTTCTTAATTTCCCCATGTTTCTTTGCGTCTGTAGACATTGGAGATATAATTGGTTGTGTTGTGTGATATTCTTGTTTATGGCAACACTTTAAGAATCTATGAAGTGATCAGTTAGGATTTTTTTTTTAATTTTTATATCCTTTCTTATATTTTGAAATTGTTTGGACAAGCAGGCTCAGAAAGTAAATTCTGATCAAATAAAATTGTTGTTAGTAAGTACCCAAAGACATCATGAACTGGTCACTCATGATTAGAAAATATTATTTAGCTCTATATTTTTATGATTAGCTAGAAAGGTCAGACAGCATATAGAAGTCTAAGTTCTGTTCTGATTGTAGACTTACCTGAAAGAGTCAGTATATTTATAGAAAAAAAAAAAATTGAGAACCGCACTCTTTTGTTTTATCCTCTCCAGAGTCCATATTCTAATTAGTAGTTAGTTTTTTGGTAGATGAACTAAAAATTAATTTGTTTCCTGATAAATGGAAATCTAAGTTCTCTAGTGATCAGTTATAAGATTTGAACTTAGAAATTGGGGATAAAGAAATTATAATTCATATGAAAAGATTTTTAAATTAATTATTTACATTAATAACATATACTATAATAGGATAGCCATCTTGGCTTCCTAGTGCTTTGAGTGTTACACACAAGTTAAGATCTTTAATATTTAAAAGTCATAGCTTTTATTCAAGTAGTGGGCTATAGATACTGTGGCAAATACAAGTTTGTCTTCAAGGAATATGTAATTTAATAGATCAATAGTGCTTTCTTGAAGTCAACTAAAACAAATTATAATTTTTCAGCCCTGTTTTTTCTCCAACTTAAAAACCATTAAAGTCATTTTGAAAAACTTATTTTTTCATTTAATGACCCTAGTAAAATATATCTAAGTGCTTTAAAGGAAATACTTAAGAGTTCAGTAGAATATTGAAGTTTCTATCATTCCTTATGTTGTGTCCAGACTAGAAATAAGATTTAGACAAGCAAAAATTTATGGCATTGAATGCAGCATTAAAGCCAATGGTGTTGTGTACAGTAATACTTATAAAGTCCCTTGTGAGGAAGTGTTCTTGTTATTCCCAGCTGGTGGTGGCCTAGAGAAGACTCTTTAATATTTAACATGAAATCTGGCTAGTAAAGAGAGCTAACAGTGCAACATCATGCCCAAAGATGTTTTGCTCATAGTTGCATCGTTTGACATCTGGTGTATATTGTTTTCATATTGCTGGTAAATTCTCCAGCTGGTAATCTTGATTGGGCTGACAGACACAGCTGCTCCTCTTGCTTCACTTTTAAATTATGTTTTTGACCTTCCTTGAAGAGAGTTAATCCCTCTCCCTTTCTTCCTCCTTTGAGCCTGTGGCTGCAAATGCTTTCCAGAGAAAAACCACAAATGCCTTGGCTGCTGGTTTCTATTGATCAAAAAATCATCTCTTCTGTCATAAAGACTGGAATTTTGTTGTATTGCAAGTAAGACAAAGTTATAGTTGGGAAACCAAACTCAAAAAAGAGAGCAGGGCAGAGTGAGGCACAATAGTCTTTTTAAAAGGATAAATTTTTGGCATGGTGCTACTCTTTCCTGACTTCTATGAAAGCATAATTATTGAATTAACGACTACACATGATTACTAGTTTTCAAAACAGTTTTCAGACTATTTTCTAATATCAAAATGAGTAAGGCTGTAGGATTAGAAAATTATCTTCATTCATTTGCTGTCTTTTAAGCACTATCTGCTTTCTACCCATCATCATACTTGAACATCAAATCCATTCAGAAAAGAGGTTACTTGTGGTTTAACTCAAGTAAAACATTTGAAATAATCAGAATACTTAGAATATTCAGAGGCTTTACTTGTTTTAAAGAGGAATCATTTTAATAATTAATACTTAATTTCTGAAGCAACATGACATATGAATGTCCTCCACAATTATATTTCCACGAGCTTTTTTTCTAACTGCAACAACATCTATCAGGTATAAGGAACACCCCCCCCACTCCACCCCTCTGATAAAATCCCTCAATCACAGAATTTTGAAGATGGAAGGATCCTTAAAAGCTATTCACCCTGACTCCTTCAATGGATTCCCCCTCTTTCATCCCTATCTTGTCACATATCTTCATTCTCTTCCTGGCTATTGTTTTTTTCCCCTAATGCTGCACTGTCACTTGATTCTTCCATCCCTATTAACTACCATCCTAACTCTCTTGGTCTGTTGTGGCTAAAATTCTTTTAAGGGAGATCTGCTATAGATACTTCTGCTTCTCTCATTTCTTAACCCCCTACAGTCTGGTTTCTGATCTCAGTAATCCACTGAATTGCTTTTTCTAAAGTTACCAGTGATCTCTTCTTTGCCAAATCATTTTTTCAACCCTCATTCTTCCTATAGCTTCTCAGTAGCTTTTGACCTATATGACTCTCTTCTCCGATATACTCTTTTCTCTCTAGGTTTTCAAAACACTCTTTCCTCCTACCTACTTGACTACTTCTGCTCAAGTTCCTTTGTTAAAACTTGTCCAGACTCTAACTGGAAGGTTCCCACAGGGCTTTTTTCTAGGTCTTCTCCTTTCTTTTTTACTTCTCTTGGTGATTACATCAGCTCCTTTGGATTTAATTACCCTCTCTATGCTGATGATTCTCAAGTTTCTTTTATCCTGCTCTAGCCTCATGTCATGAACTTTCTTTCAGACATCCCAAACTGGATGTTCATGAGACATTTTAAGCTTAACATGTTCAAAATTAAACTCATCTTTCTCCTTAAATCCTCTCCACCTCCTCTGTTCCCTTTTACTATAGAGGGTAATATCATTCTTCCAGTCCCTTGAGTTCACAGCCACAGGTGTATTTCCCCCCTCCTTACTGTCTCTCACCCTTTGTATTCAATCTATTGACAAGACCTGTTTGTTTCACCTCTCTAACATCCTTCAGATATGTTCCTCTTTCTCCTTTAATACTGCCAGTATCCTGGAATAGACCATCATTATTCATGACTGGGCTATTACAGTAGTCTGCTGTTGGATCTGCCCACCTCAAGTTTCTCCCTATTCTAACCCATCTTTCATTCAGTTGCCAAAGCTATTTTCTTAAAACACAGGCCTGACCATGACCCCCTATTCAGTAAACTTCCTGTAACTCCTATGGCCTCCAGGATCAAATGCAAAATCTTCTCTTTTGCATTCTAATTCCTTCCTTGCCTACCTTTAAAATCTTGCAACTTACACCCCTTCTTATGCTTTTTGATTTAGTGGCACCTCAGCGCCATGCCACAAACAAGACACTTCTTCTCTCAGCTCTAGGCATTTTCTCTGGTTGCCCCCTTTACTGGAATGGTCTCCCTCTTCATCTCCACCTACTGACTCTCCTGGCTTCCCTCTATTTCACACTAAAACCTCGTCTTTTACCAGAAGGCTTTCCCAATCCTCTTAACTGTAGGGCCTTCCCTCTTAATTATTTCCTATTTATCCTGTATGTGGCTTTTTTGTATGTTTGTTTTTTTTCTCCCCCATTAATCAGTGAGCTTCTTGAGGATAAGGACTATCTTTTACCTCTTTTGTATATCCCTAGTGATTAGCTTAGTGCCCCCCCCCCCATATAGTAAGTACCTACTTGATGTTTATTGATTGGCTGAGAGCTATTATTTAATCTAGTTTATGCTCAAAAAGGAATCATTCTCTTACATATTCAACAAATATCTTGTTGGCTTCTGTTTGTAGATCTCATGTGAAATGATACTCACTGCCTCCAAAAGTGGTCCTTCTGCTCTGGCATATCTCTAATTACTAGGAAGTTTTTTCCTGTCATCAAGCCTAAATCTGACTTGTTACAACTTACATCCATTGTTCCCACTTCTTTCCTCTAAGGCCTACCCAGAGGTCTAATCCCTCTTCCACATAACTGCCCTTCAAATTCTTAATTAAACATAGCTATCATATTCCCTTAAGTTTTTCCCTAGGCTAGGGAGACATCTCCATTTCTTCAACCACTCCTCATATGGCATTGACTCAAAGCCCTTTAACATCTTGTTCATCCTCCTTTGGATGCTCTAGCTTAAATTTGATGCCCATAATTGAATGCAGTGGTATTCCAGATATAGTCTGATCTTTACAGAGTACAATGGACATATCATTTCTTTATTCTTGGAAGCTCTTCCTCTAAATACAGACCCAAAAAATAGCATTAGTTATTTTTTGTGGATACCTCTTATTTCTGACTCATAATGCATTTGCAGGCACTAGAACACAGGTATTTTTCTGAAAACTTGTCACCTGATTTTGCTTCCCTCACCTTTTCCCTGTGAAGTTGATTTTTTGAATCCAAGTATAAGCCCTTACATTTGTCCTTTTTGAATTTTATAGTATTAGAATCAGCCTGATGATGTAATTTGGCAAGCGCTTTTGGGATTCTGATCCTTTCATAGAGCATATTATCACTTCCAGTTTTGTGTCATTGCAATTTGAAAAGCCTGTTATTATGTTTTCATTTAATTCATTGATTATTAACATGGTAAGAATTACAGGGTCAAGAACAGACTCGTGGCGCACTCCTCTATAGACCTCCTGCCATGTTAACATTGAACCATTAATAAGTATTTTGAGTCTGATCAATCAGCCAGGTCTGAATTAAATAGTTTTATTAGAAACGTTATCAAATACTTTACTAAAATCTAGTGAGCTGAATCTACCATATGTCCATGATGTACCAATTTAGTTGGTCCATCAAAAAACAAAAATAAGATTGTAATCAGTAGTTTCTTTTGTGGATGTCCATTAATTACTTTTTAAATAATCTGTTCCCAGATAATAAACTTTCCAGGAATTATAGTTAACTTACTGGCCTCAAGTTTGTAGACTAGTCTCTTCCCTTTTTTGAAAATTTACTCTTCTCCAGTCCTGTCCATTTTCTCATTTTGCAGAATCAGAGATTCTGAAAGTGAATCAGCCAATTGTACCCAATGATGTCATTCATCTAGCCCAAATGGCTTGAATTCAAGGATAATTTGGTGCTCTCTTGCTGTCTCCTTGCTTATCTAGGATATCTACTCCCTGTTAACCATTTTTGTTTTGTCCTTTCCAGCCCAAAGATCATTCTTCTTGGCAGAGAAAACAGAAAAAAAAGTAAGAATCAAAGAGTTTCCTCTACCTTCTCTCTTGTTAACACAGACATTGTTAGATGCCATAAAAACTTCTTTAAAAATCATGACAGATGTCTTTAAGTAAAATGTCTCTGAGCCATTGTTACATGCAATCTAAGAACAGGAAAATTTGCCGAAGTAAGAAGGCAAAATATTTTATTAGACAAAATACCAAGCTAAGAATAAATAGATCAAATTCTCATTCTCCTCCCAGAGGAAGTTTGGATAAGTCATATTAACCTACCTGAGTTTCATCTTTGTAAAATGAGAGGGTTGGTGTAGTTGATCTGTAAATTCATAACATTTTTTGATTCTAATACTTATTGAGTCTTGTGTGTATTAATTTAAAACAAATATTTATATTTTATATAGTACCTCTTTAAAGCTTTTTGTAAACATTTTTCTGGCAGAAAAGATTTTATTTTTAATATATGAAGTCACAGAGGCAAAAATAAGTAAATTAGTTACTCTGGCCTTGTGAAATGAAGGACTGAGCAAGGACTATAGATGATGAGCACTGATCTCTCTGAGTACATACAAGATTTCTAATACCACGACACTGCCAAATAGTATTCAACTTACTATTATCTAAAAGGGTTTTTTTAAATTAACTTAACACAACTTGTTATTTAGAGGTCATAAAGATCTCTCCTGTTGCTGAAAGAACTGGAGGAAGTCACAAAATAAAAATGACTGAGTTCCCCTACAAATTTATGTTGTCTGATATCACTTGGTTCTTATTACAAAAAGGAAGGATTCTTACTCATTCCTTAATTGAGTCTCTCTATTCCATTTCTTTTAAGAGTCCTCTACACCATATTCTGGATATATTTCTCCCAGGATTTGGTTTGGTGGCAGTACTTTCTCTTAGGTTTTCTCTCCTTTTTCTGATCATTGCTCATCTTGCTTTGCTGGATCATCACTTATATCATGCTTCTTTACTCTTTGGTCCTCTTCTCTTCTCTCTCTATAACCTCTCACTTCATGACTTAAATGACTTGGTAGATAGAGCTCTAGACTTAGAATAAGGAAACTCTGAGATCAAATCCTATCACTGTTTTTTTTTTAATATGAGCATGTCATGTAACCTGTTTCAGTACTGGCTTTCTTATCTGTAAAATTAGAGTAATAATAGTAAGGACATTGTGAGGATCAAATGAGATAAGGTTTGTAAAATGCTTTGCACACCTTATAAAAGCATGATATAAATATTAAATGGTTGTTATTTTTATTGTTGGTCTTCCATGGGTTTAATTTTGACCTCTATACAAAACATTCCTTGATCCCTATCTGTAGTCCTGTCTTTTTCTTGGGTGTTAGTCATGTTTGACCAACTTGTTATTAAGCATTTCAAGTTGGATGTCCTGTAAGCCTTTCAAACTTAACATATTCAAAGTAGAATTTATCATTTTTTCAAAATCTACTCTCTTCCTCAACTTCCTTATTTTGGATAAGGGCTCTACCTCCTCCCAGTCACACATGTTCTTAATATTGGTGTCATCCCTGACTCTTCACTACCATTCACCCATATGTTCAATCAATTGCCAATTCTGGTTGCTTCTACATTTAAAACGTCTTGCATCCATGCCTTTCTCTCAGTTACCTCATTTAAACCACATTACTTTTTTCCTGAATTATCCTTCTTCTTGCTTCATTTCATCCTCCATATAACTTTCAGAATAATTTCCTAAAGTATAAGTGTAAACCACATCACCCTCATGCTCAGTAAACTTTAGTGGATTTTTTTTTTTTTTTTTATCACTAGAACTAAATATGAATTCTCTTTAGCATTTAAAGACCCTTATAACCTGGCTCCAATCTGCCTTTTCAGTTTTATTGCGTATTATTCTCCTTCATCTTCCTTGTGGTCTGCCATAATGTCATTCTTACTGCTGCTTATAGTCGATCAGAAAGCATTTATTAAGCCATTTAATATGTTGAGTTCAAGACTTAGTACTACACTCCCTCCCTATCTATATAAGCTATTTAACTTTTCTTTCTTCATTTTTAAAATGAAAAGAATAACACTTGAACCAGTTATTTCCATAGGGTTGTTGTGATAAAAGTACTTTGTAAATATAAGCTATGCTGTTATTATTTATAAAATGGAAATAGTCTTACCTGCTAACAGAGGAATAAACCAGAGATCCTATTTAATTCTAAATATATTTTGTTTTATGAGAATTTTTGTTGTTGTAATATTAGTATTATAGAAGCAGATATATCTGAATTTGACTTGCAGTGTGATATTATATAACTTTATTATTAGTACCTACCATTATTTATTTCCTACCAGGAAAGGATTCCGGCATTCTTAACGGATTAAAAACCACAGTTTAAAAGAGACTCAATAGAGGCAGCCTAATGAGATTTCTGAAGCCATACTATGACTTGACTTGCACAAGACACAGGCATAAGGGAAAGATTAATAGTATAAATAGTACATGAAATAGAAATTATCAAAAGAAATGGAAAGAAAATCTAGGAATAAGAGATGATTGGCATTGTGTCAAATTTAACTTCTAAATGTAAATCAACTAATAGAATAGAGGAAATCCCAGGGAAAGATGAGAGGTAGGGAATACATTTGTGTCTCTAGGGCCAGACTTTAAACCTACAATTCATTCTAATAGTATAGTTCAGAGCCTTCAAAATATCTTGTGGCTCAGTAGGGCACCACCTCATTATTGCCACAAGATGTGTTTTGATGAATTCTGTGTTTTGCCTACAGATACGCTCTAAAAATCACTTCACTGAATGATTTTATTTAAAACAAACTGTCTCCCCCAAAAAGTAAACCATCAGTCACTTCTGAGCTGGGTTAGGTTTTTTTTGTTTTTTTTGGTTTTTTTTGGTCAGGGAGGGGGTTGTTATTTTAGGAACACTTAGGCAATTGTCTTAGAAGCTTCAGGGTTCCACTAAACATGAGAGAGCAAAGCACCTAATTGGTCTGTTTGTTGTGAATCCTATAAAATAGATTCCAATTTTATGATAGTGCCTGGTTGATAGCACATAGAGATTTACAGGGACAATAACCTAGATTTAAAGGCAACTGCCTAGACCAAGAATATCCTTTGAACAAATTAGTCACCTACTTATAAGATTATCCCTTGCAAATAAAGAGTTCCTACTTCCTAGCAACAAATTGCATTCATTTTACAAGATAGTGGGTTATATGCTACTAATAGGTAATGTGCTCAGAATACATCTCAAATCGTTTGTCATTTTGTAGACTAGTTGCAGGAATTGGGTAATAAATGATCCATTTGTTCCTTAAAAAACAAAACAAAACAAAACAAAAAAACCTATCACTATTTCCAAATGTAGCAAATTAACTTTCTGCTCCATCCATTTAAATCTGGCTCAGTTTTGGAGAATCAGGGAATATGCATTTCTTTAGATCAGATTTTTAGAAATTTAGCAGAATATTCCAAGAGATAAATCTATGACACATGCATTTGCACATCACACACACACACATACATACACACACACACACTTAATGATCCATTTATCTTTGGCAAAAGAAATAACTTTTTGAATTAGTAGATAACAATTTTGTTTAGGTCCAATTAGATATTTTTGTTTTTATATGATTAATCATGTTGATGGTTCTCATAATATTGAACAACATTATCGTATCCCTGATCATAATGAAAAATTTCTCAGATAAATTGCCATAGTTTGTTTGATAGGATATTCTGAATCATTATTCATTAATTATATTGGCCTATAGTTTTTCTTTATTTTATCTGTTTCCTAGTTTAGACATTAGGATTATATTTATCTCATAAAAGGATTCTGGTATGATGCTATCTTTCTCAGTTTTAGAGAGTAAGTTGTGATACTAATTGGTGAGAGTAATGTGAGATTAATATGGATACTGTTATTTAAACATTTGAAATTAATCCATCAGAATCTGGAGTTTTGGTTTGTTTGTTTGGTTAGTTGGGGTTTTTTTGTTTGTTTTTGTTTTTGGTTATTATTTTATACCTATACCTATTTCCTTTTCTATGATTAGGTTAAGATCTCTATCTGATCTTCTGATAGGTTGAACATTTTATATTTTTGAGTGCATTCATCTATATCTTTTGTATTTTCAGTTTTGTAAGTTTATAACTTACAAATCTATTCTAATTATTCTTTTTTTGTTTCCTCTTGGCTTGCTCTATTTCACCTAGTTCATTTGCTATTTTTACTAATATCTTTTTTTCTTTTTTTAAAAAAATCAGATTAGCTAAAGACATAGCAGTTTTATGTCTTTAAAGAAGCTTTTAATTTTTATCATTCTATGGGTTTTTTTTTAATATTCTCTTTGGTGCTTATTTTAAATTTTGTTTATTTGTTGACTTTTTAATTTACTAGCATATTCAATTTATTATCCTTTCTCTTTCTATTTTGTAAATGTATGTTTGCAAGGATATGATTGTTTAACCTGAGAACTATCTTAGCTGCAACCCAGGTTTCATTATTATACTTTTCTTTTAAATAGTTAAGTATTTCAATGATTTGTTCTTTGACACACTCTATACTAGTATTTCATTTTTAAGTCTTCCTTTATTCTGTGTCTTTTTGTGTGTGTGTGATCCTAAAACCAGTTTTTTTGTTGTTGTTTTTTTTTTAATGGTCTGCCTTTCTAACATTTGTATGCAATATTTCGGTTCCCTCATACTTGGTCAATTTTTATAAGTTTTACGTGGTGCTGAAAACTATGTATTTATTTTTTTTTGCTGTCCCATTTAGAAGATAGATCTTTTTATTCTAGCTTTTCCAAGAATTGATTTGGTTTTGTATTTTCCTTTTTTTTATCTTTTGGTTAGCTTTATCTAAAATTAATAGTGATCTTCTGTCACTATTTTATTACTATCTATGTCTTCTTATACATCAGCTAATATTTCCTTTGTGAATTTGGGTACATTTGCATGTAGTTTTATTACTTATTCTGATTTGTTTCTGATTCCTTTTAATATAATATTGTTTCCTAACTTATCTCTTTTATATTTTGAATGTTGTTTTTGTTAATCAGAGAGCACAATTGCAATTCCTTTTTGGGATTCACTTCATGCTTGGTAATTTTTTTTTTTTTTTTTTGTATCCCCTCAGTTTAACTTTGTGTATATCTGTGTTTTAAAAATTTTTTAAGTTAAAGGTTGTAAAGTTTTGTTTTCTTATCCAATGTCACTTTATTGGATTGTTTTATCTATTCTCATTAAAATTATGAGTTAGATTTACATTTTTCTTCATCTGTTGTCTCTAATACTGGGTTTTTTAAAATCATGATTTTCCCCTTTTCTTGTAAACATGACTTTACCTTAATCTTTTTTTAAGGTGACTTCATTCCCAATGGTGCTCTTTCATCTCAATCCCTTCTTCTCTCATTTATCACATTTTTCTCTTTGGGGTTTTGCTTGTTAGTTCCTGTTTTTGTTTGATTATGTAATTCTACTTTTTTCTTTATCAATCAAGCATACTTTCCTTATTCTCTTCCTCTTCAAGTTTTCTTCCTTCCCTCCCTTCTCTCTTTCCTCCCTTCCCCTTTCTCCTTTCTTCCCCTCCCCTCTTCTTCTCCCATTTGAAAGACATATTCCTCAGTAAGACTCATAATTAACTAGGAGAAGAGAGAGGAGCAGCACCCCATGAGGTTAGGGCATGTCCTTAGCTGGCATGCTAAATGCTGAAAGAGACTTAGCACTCCAAAAGAGTTAATTAGCTATAAATAGAAGTTGGGTTGAGAAGTATAATGGAGTTAAAGGAGATAACATGTGGCATAGGGGAGGAGAAAGACACGAAGAGGCAGAGTGTCATGGCAAATTGATCCAAAGAAAGGCAGTGGCCATGAGATGGCTCATAAGTAGATTTTATAGAGAAAATTTAACCTCAGAGACATGACTGGGATTTTTGACAAGACATGGCAAGGTGAGACTGCTTGAGATACCTGCAGAGGTTGGGTCTCAGTGATTTGACATAACTTGGATTTCAGACTGGAAAACCTCCCCAGAGAATGGGACCATGAAGCTAAACTGATCTCTATCAGTGTCTTCTCCCTGCTTGCCTCAGGGATCAGTTCTTTAGTTCTCTCTGTCCAACACACCATTCAGGACCTCGTCAGTTGTACCCCTTCCCCACCATATCATTGACTTTGCAGCCCATAATCTGATCTATATATCCTCCTTTGCTTACCTTTTCACCCCACTTGCTTCAAAATCCCCTATCTTGCTCCATTCTCTCACACTCTCCAGGTCCCAGTTGCCTGCAGAAATACATGACCTTTTAAAGCACATTATCTAGAAGTACCAACTACTTCATTTAAAAAAAAAAACAAAACAAAACAATTTTATATCATTGCAAATTTGAAACCTCTTTGTTTAAGAATATTGTAGCTACATTAGTCACCATCACCTTCACAACATTTCTGATATATGTAACTTTCTCTTCACCCCACACAGTTGCCACCTTTTCCTCTCTTTCCCTTTGCTAGTGCTTTCCTTCATAGATTATCCTTTCATTCCCCTATACATATCTTCTCTGTACATAGTTGTTTGCTTGATTCCTCTATCAGAATGTGGATTCCTTGAGGTCAGGGCTTTTTTGCTTTTCTTTGTATCTTCAGCACTTAGGACAGTACCTGGAATATAGTAAACACTTAAATATTTGTTGATGATGATTAGTTCCTGCTGTCCCTTGTATATACTCTGTGCATGCCCTATAATCTCTTGGGTATTGTATCAGTTACTATATGTGTGAGTCTAATTGTATAATTGTATACAATTATATAATTATATAAAGTGTATAATTGTATACACTTTATATATGTAAGTTCAGTGTTATAAAGTTATCTTATATTCTGTGCATATAAAATTTTGACAGCAGGCAGCCTTAGTTTCAGTTCAGTTCAATAATACCAAATGCAGCCAGGAGTTAAAGTCCAGATCCTTTATTTTCTCCTTTAAAGTCTTGTCTCTTTTCCTGGGTGTGATTAGCTTTCTTAGAGGTCTGTCTCTCTCCTTGGTTCCAAGAGCTCCCTCCGAATCTCTCCAGCCAGCTTCAGCCTCTCATCTGCCCTCTGTCTCCGGCCAGCACAAAGGTGGAAGTTGGAATGAATCTTGACTCCCCCTCCCAGAGAGTGGGCTTGTAGGTCTGACTTGTGAATCTCCTCCTTATATATGCTCTCTCAAGGTGTGAACTCCTTTAAAGGTGTGAACTAACTATATAAATATTAGTACCTTGTTTCAAATTCTGGCCCATAACACCAGTATGCAACATAGTCACAGGAAATGTAATTATATTATATCATGAGAAAAGTGCACCTCATGTTTTAGTCCAAGTGCAAAGTGAATATATAATAACATTTTTTTTTCCTTCTCTTGTTTGTCAAGGTATGGGGATAACAAAGGCAATTAAAGTGCCTCCACATTGTGATCATATATCATCTCCTTGTTCTATAGTTATTAAAGTAGTCATAATTCTCAGAAGAATTAAGGCCAGTATAAACTACTGTATATTGCAGATGAAGCAATTTCAATGCAGCAATATCATTTGTATGGATATGGCAGTGGACTGTGAAATAACTATTTTTTATTCTGACTCACTAGCAACCATCTAACTTTATGAAAGTTATAAACTTCTCTGATGTGTAAAGTATTTATTATCTACATAGTAAAAGGGAATTATTTGTTGGATTTGGTATTACCTAAAAAGCATGTGGTATCTCTAAAGAAGAATAATCTAATATAGACATCAAATATTTGAATTATTTATGGGAAGTAGTCATAGAATAATTTTTATTGATGGTAGAACTTTGAGTTGTCTTTCATATTGGATATTGAGAGAAGCTAAAGCTGCTTTGTATGTAGCTACATGATTGCTGAATTTTTAGGGGCTGGAAACTCTAGCATCTGGAAATCCAGATTATTTATCTATATTACAACCCTTTTACAACATTAATTAGATATTCCAAATACTATTTTTTTTCAATACCATTAAATTCAGGTGCCAGTATTAAAAAACCTTATCTTTTATGTCTGACTTATGCTTTAAAAAAATTATCCTTGGTCTGCCCATTCTAATACACACCCACACCCCACCCCCCCCACACACACATATAGAAAGATATATATGTTAGAAAAAACAACCTTTAATAGTAACTAATCGAGACATTTGGATATGATTGAGTTCATTTCTTTATTTACATTCCTTTCAAATAATTTTGTGTGTGATAGGTAGTAAGTACTGACAATTTACTTTTATGCTTTCGAGTTATCATGACTATACCACATATGTTTGGATTATCCTGTCAGTTGCAGTCTTGAAAAGGCAGAATACTCTAATTTGGAATGAGAGTTTTAAAACTTTGCTATAGGAACTGCTTATCTTAACCCAAATTACTTGAAAACAGAATTTTCTTCACTTGGGGCAGTAAATTGGTTTCCTATATTTGCTTGCACCCATTTCCAATGAAATAACATAAAACCTGTTAACTTCTCTTCTGATGATTATTGTACTATTAAAGTAAAATTTTGAATAACAGGAACCTAAATGAATAGAACCTTTACATACCAGAATATTTCTACAGTTCTTCTTATCTTAAGAAAACAAAAAAAAAAAATAAAAAAAAATTAAGGGGGCAGCTAAGTGACGCAGTGGATAGAGCACCAGTCTTGAATTCAGGAGGACTGGAGTTCAAATCTGGTCTCAGACACTTAACACTTCCTAGCTGTGTGACCCTGGGCAAGTCACTTAACCCCAGCCTCAGGGGGGGAAAAAAAAAGAAAAGAAATTTGTATTAGAGATTTCATAATATCAAAAAAAAAAAAAAAAATTAAGAGAATACCTGAGGCTCAATAAAGAACTTCTAAGTTGTCTGTCTCTAACCATTTTACTTTAATTAATCCATGGAATAAGAATGAGTTTAATCAAGCAATTTTAAGGCAGGGAAACATTGAAACATGGAAAAGACAATGCATTTGAAGTCAGAAGGCTTAGTTTTGAGCCTCACTTTATCACTTACTACACACAAGACTTTGTGAATAATAGTGATTAATCATATTGACATATGACATTCTAGATTAAGAAGTGCTTTATCCACAACAAAACTGTGAGCTATGTTCTACAGAGAAGAAACTGAGGTATAGAGGTAGATAATGACTTATGCCAACTCATTCCATAAATGACAGAATCAATTGTTGTAAATCCATTGCTTTTTCCATTGGGTTCCATTTATTCTTTCTGGACCTTCTTAATCTATCCCTAAGCATAAATTGTTAAAGTTTAGAACTGCAAATAATTTCTTCTCTATTTTACAAACGAGTAAACTAAGACATTGACAGTATATGACTTGCTAAAGAATTCAAATCCAAGTTAATTGAACTCAAGTTCAATACTCTTTTCAATTATTATATTTAACCTTTCTTTGCATCAAACCATATTACCTCTCAAGTGGACTTAATAATACCTATAGCATCGAACTTTTAGGATTGTCATAACAATAGTGACTTATAATCAGTAAAGTGTCATAAAATAGGTATACCATTTATGGTAGAAGTACAACCTAATATAATTCAGAAAAAAATTCAGTATCTTAGTTGGCAACCAGAAGGTCTTTTTATTTAACTCCTAATTAGCTCAAAATTAAGAAAACTGAAATAGACCATTCCAAGAATTTTAGACAATCAAAATTTTACTCATAATTATAATTGATAATTGACATTGTCTATGCTGGAAAATTCTAAAGTCTTGGTTTGTAGGAGTTTAGATAGATTTTTCTCTCAACGTATTAAGTTTTAATAAAATACTATGAATGATTAGCTAAAAACCACTTCTTTTTTCCTTTGTTTACAGTATGCTTTATTTTTAAATTTTGCAAATAATAGTATTTTTTCAAAGCATTACTATATGCTGTTCTATCCTAAAACAGTTTACATTCTATTTTTCTCTAAAATGCTTAATAAATATGTGAGGAGAGTAGTGGCAGGAGGTGAAAAAATGGTATTGAGGAATTTAATTGTTGAGTCTTGCATCATTCAGTTTCAACAACAAAAATTTTGATTGAATGCCTATAACATGAAAGGCATTGGATTTGGTGTTGAGGCCAAAAACAAAATAGATTCCATCTTCAGGGAATTTAGATTCTACTGGAGATGGGGAAGGGCAAAGAACATACAATTTAAATACAAAGAAATGTGATTCAAGGGAGGGATAGGGATAGTGGAGGAGAAAGTGGGAGAGGAGAGAGAGGGTGAAGGGAAAAGGATAGAGGGAGGGAAAGAGTGATGGAGGGAGGGAGGGAGAGAGAGAGGGAAGAAGAATAGTAACATTTCAGTGATGAGATCAGATACTTCTAGGAATAGGTGACATCTAGGTTTGGCTTTGAAAGATGATTAGGTTTCTAAAAAGAGAGATGAAAAGGAATGCATTCCAGGCATAATGAATGTTTTGTTAGAATTCACAGAGGCAGAAAAGGAAAATTCAAAGTCAGGGGAATAGGAATTCCAGAGTGGCTGGAATGTAAAGTTTGTAAAAGAAGATAGTATGAGATAAAGCCAGAAAGGTGAAAAGTAGGTAGAAACTAGGTTGTGGAAGGTCTTAAAGGGATGTCTAAGGAGCTTGTGATTAGGGCAGTAACATAGTCAGCCTTAACAAGATTACACCATAAACTGGCACAGTCAAGGGTTGCTGGTTTGTTTTTAATTGTTGAGATTTCATGTTGTATATATTACATGGAAATTTTTAAAAATTACTTTAAATGTGTTGCCCAGAAAATTATTTAAAGCAAATGCCTGGATAGGTTACTGCTATTCTTCTTTAAATGTTGGCATACTCAAGGAAAAAAGGAATATTAGCCTAAGAAGGCCTGACTATAATATGGCTCCTTCCACCTTCATTTGTCTCACTGGGTTTCTCAGCTTTGAACTTAAGGTACATGTTCACCAATGACTATATCTCCTCATTCCCAAGTATAGTATAATATTTATGTATTTATATATGGAATGGCAGATAATCCTTGAACAAAGGAGATTCAAGATCTTCTGTAATGTTCATCTTTAATTCATTTCACATGATGTAATCAATTTTGAGAGTTCCATTTAAAAATAGTCTCACTCCACCATCTCCAGTTCTCGATATGTGTGTTATACATATGTCATTACTGCTACTTATTCATCTATTTCATAATGACTCTAAAGCAGTGAAAGTGATGTTAGATTATATGTGAATGTAGCTCTACTTTGCTCTGTAGCCTCTAGAAATGACCACTTACCTTCATTCCCTTGTGCCTTTGGTTCATGCAAAGACTCCCTGTGGCCTTGTTGAACTGGCAGAATCTTAGCAATTACTTCTTTGCAGAGGTTCTAATTGCCTACCTTCCTGGATGGAATAATATGCCTCTGTATTACTCTCTAGACCCTTTAGTCATGTGACACAATCATTATACTTTTAGGTTTACAAATTCAGTCTTTAAAAAACATTTATGTTTCCCTCAACACAAAAATAACCACAACACTGAACCCCTACTTAGATATTCTCTAACTAGTTTATAATAGTGCCTTACTCCTGTAGACCAAACTTAACAAGTAGTGACTTTGCCTGAGTTAAATATACCTCTTTCCTCTAGACCTCCCTGCAGATTTATTGTGAATTTTTCATACCTTATTTAAAAACACAAAACATCTCTTTGCTAAAAAGAGTTTAAGTAATTATCTCTTTGAAAACTACTATTTTCAGTATTCATTTATTTTCAAGATTACTCTGAGTGAAGTTTGGTGCTTTTCTCACTAATTCTTAGCTTTTATCTCTTTATCTTGAACTTTATCTTGGAATCAAAAGCTTTTTCCAAAAGCTATCTTGTTAAGTATCAACCTGCTTGGTTAGGTTTGGCTATTTTTTTTTTTTGTCCCCTCCAAAGTAGGTCTATTTGATTCAACAAGTATTTATTAGTTGCTTCTTATTACACATAAGAATACATAGATGGCACAGTGGATAGAGCACTGTCCCTGAAGTTAGGAAGACCTGAGTCCAAATCTGGCCTCAGACACTTAACATTTCTTAGCTGTGTGACCCAGGGCAAGTCACTTAACTCCAATTGCCTCAGCCAAAAACAACAGAAACAAAACATATATGCTGTGCTAGATGCTGACATTGTACCATTTCCTATATGAATTCCCATGGTCAATAAAAAGGATAACTTTTTCCTTTCCAAAGCAGAATTTTTCCCTCCTTCCTTCCTTCCTTCCTTCCTTCCTTCCTTCCTTCCTTCCTTCCTTCCTTCCTTCCTTCCTTCCTTCCTTCCTTCCTTCCTTCCTTCCTTCCTCCCTCCCTCCCTCCCTCCCTCCCTCCCTCCCTCCCTCCCTCCCTCCCTCCCTCCCTCCCTTCCTTCCTTCCTTCCTTCCTTCCTTCCTTCCTTCCTTCCTTCCTTCCTTCCTTCCTTCCTTCCTTCCTTCCTTCCTTCCTTCCTTCCTTCCTTCCTTCCTTCTTCCCTCCCTCCCTTCCTTCCTTCCTTCCTTCCTTCCTTCTTTTTGAATTCAGAAATCCTACTTTCTTGAGACTTTTTTTATCTTTTCCAATTCAGAAATCCTACTTTCCTGTGATTTTTTAACCTTTTCTAATTCACAAATTTTGTTTCCCTGCATCTCCTGTGAATTCTTTATTTTTTCCAACTCAAATTTCAGAACGTTGTTATTCTCTATCATAGCTTCTCTTTCCTTTCCCCATTTTTCTTCAAACTCTCTTAACTTTTTTAATAGTCTCTTCTAGGAGAGAGTTATGTGATGGGGGGCAGGTATCATTCCCCTTTAGAGTGTTATCTGCTGAGTCTCTGCTGTTAACTTCCTCGGGGTTGGATACCCGCTCTTTCTCTGTGTAGAAGGAATCAATGGTTCTCTTCAGCTTTTTACTCATGGTTAAAAATCTTTTGGGGTCTGTCCTTGGGGTAAGAAGTTTATTTATTTATTTCTTTACCAGCTTCCTCCCAGACTGGATGGATGCAGTGGCTCCTGTGCCTGATCTAAGAAAGAGCTCTGGGAGAGCTCTCCCCTCCCCCTCCCTGGAAGTGCCTCAGGGGTGATTAGTATGGCTGTGCTGTGAGGGTTGCCCAGTGAAGGACCCCGCTCTGTGTCCTAGCAACTTCCCTGAGGTTTAAGACTGACCAGTAAAGGTGACACAAAGCCCAGCCAATGCGTCCCGTGGGGCGAGGATATCAGCAGCTGATGTGAAAAGCCCCTGCGCTCAAACTGAAAGTGTCTGCCCGGAAACTGCGGTCCCTATTTCAAAGGTTCTGCTTCTCTGGGACTTCCACGGCTGAGTTCCACAGCCTCCAGCCAAGCCCAGCACTATGTGGATTAGATATTGCCTCAGGCTGGGTCCCAGCTGTTCAGGCTCTTAACTACCCCAAGGTGAAGCCCGGACAGCAGAAGTCGGCTGCACAGCCGTGCTGAGATCTGTTAGGTCACTTCTGGATTGGGGTGGTTCTAGTATCTGGCTTTATATTTTAAAGTGGCTTGATTTCTCTTCTGGACTGGTGTTTTATAAGCAGAGAAGAGCTAACAGCCTGTGCCAGATTCCTCTATCTCAATGGCTTCTCTGATCCCAGAGTTCTCCCTAGCTCAATTGGCACAATGTGCTAGCACCTCACCCTGTCTGGGCTGGCCTTTTTTCTTCCTCCCCTTGGAACTGACCTTTTCTGTTGAAACTCCGGATTCTCTTCAGCTGGTACCTTGTGCTGCCAATCCTTGTGGTTTCTATCAGTCCAGCGTTATTTTTGAGGCTGATTTAACTAATTAGTAATGAGGGAAGAAGAGAGCTTACAAATTCGAGTGTATCTTTTCCGCCATCTTGGCTCCGCCCCCCTTCCTTCTTTTTGAAATAAAAAATAAGTTTTACTGAGGCCTTTTGGATTTATATCACAGCCATTTTAGGATATTCACATTCTGCACCAAAATAGGCTTATAATTTTAAAAACAAACATGTCTTCTATGCCTCTCCAAAAAAGATGATAGTATATTAATTTAAAATTGGAAGAGACTTCAGGAGTTATCTAAAGATCTTATTTTGCTGATGAATAAACTAAGTCACAGAGATGTTAAATGATTTTTCTCACAATCACAAAGTAGTTAGTTACTTCCAATTTATCCTGTATATATATCTTATTTGTATATGAATATATTAGTGCATGTTGTTACCCCTCCTTCTCTCTCTTCCCCCCCCCCCCCCAATTAAACTTTGAACTCCTTGAAAGGTACTTAGAAGAGTGCCTAGCACATAGCAGGCATTTAATAGACAAATACTTATTGACTTTTTTGAAAAATAGAACTGTAATTCAATCCAAGATAACTCTAAATTAAGTACTCTTTTGCCTGGTGCTTCCTTAACTCTTTTCCAAGGTCAAGATTGTTTATTAAAATTATTCAACACTCAGCTTACAATTCTTTCCATTTGCATTATGACAGTGATATATGTTCTTTTTTTCCCTGTTTATTTAATATTTTATTTTTTCCAGTTAAATGTAAAACAATTTTTTTAAACATTTGTTGTTAAAACTTTGAGTTCCACATTTTGTCCATTTTTCTCGCTCCCTTCCCCACCCACATTGAGAAGGTACATGTAAAGTTAAGCAAAACATTTCCATAAAAGTCATACTGTGAAGAAAAACAAAGATCTCTCAAAAAAAAAGAAAACTTCAAGAAAAATAAAGTTAGAAAGAAAAATATGCTTCAGTCTGTATGTATTCAGATACAGTCACTTCTTTCTCTAAGTATGGATAGCATTTTTCATGGTTAAGTCCTTCAGAGTAGTCTTAGATTTTTATATTGCTGAGAATAAAGTTATTCAGAGCTGATTATCCTACAATGTTGCTATTATTTTGTACCCAGTACATTTTACTTTGCATGAGCTCATGGAGGACTTCCCAGATTTTTCTGAGAGAATCCTGTTCATTATTTCTTATAGAACAATAATATTCCATCATAATCACATATCACAATTTATTCAGCCATTCCCCAATTGATGGATATTTCTAATTGATAGCCCTGAGAAAAGAGCTGTTATATTTTCTACATTTAGATCCTTATCTTTTTAAAATCTCTTTGAGATACATGCCTAGTAGTGGTACTGTAAGGTCCAAGGGTAATGTATGATTTTATAGCCCTTTGCATATATAGTTCCAAATCGCTCCACAGAGTAGTTCAATCAGTTCATGGTTCTACCAACAATTTATTGTCTCATTTTCTCCATGTTTCCTCCAACATTTGTCATTTCTCTTTTCTGGCCCATTAACCAATATAATAGAATTGTTTTAATTTGCATTTCTCAATCAGTAGTGAGCTAGAGTATTTTTTTCATATGGCTATCATATATTGCTTTTGTTTTGTCTACTTTGTGTCAGTTCATATGAGTATTTGTATATAATAATATTCTGTTCCATTCACATATCATAATTTGTTTCCTCATTTACATCTAATAAGCACTCAATTATTTTCAGATTTTTGATACCACATAAGTATGGCTATCAATATTTTGATCCTTTCTTTCCTTGACTTTTTTGGTGTTCGTGCCCTGCTGTACAGTGGGAACTCTGAATCAGAGGCTATGAACAGTTTTATGACTTTTCTGACATAATTGCAAATTGTTTCTTAGAATGATTGGACCAATTTAGAATTCTGCCAACAGCATATTAGTTGCGCTAAGTTTCTGCTTCCTTTCTTCACACATTGTAAAAGAGAGAGAAAGAGAGAGAGGGAAAGGGAGAGGGAGAGGGAGAGGGAGAGGGAGAGGAAGGAAGGGAGGAAGGGAGGGAGGGAGGGGGAGAGAGAGAGAGAGAGAGAGAGAGAGAGAGAGAGAGAGAGAGAGAGAGAGAGAGAGAGAGAGCACGTGCTACATAATGGCTTAATACTTTTAATAATATAAAGGCCCTTATGAATAATTTGAATTTTTTTTCTGTTTGCTTATGCATTTTAACTTTTTTTTGAGGCTATGGGAGGAAAGTTCCTCAAACTTTCTTCTATTTATTTTCTTTGGAACTGAATTCAACTTAATTTTTATATAATATTGAATTACTTCCTTTAATAGCTTACTACTAGTAATGACCACATCTCTAAAATTGTTTTAAATTCTGTAGCTTTCTTAAAGGACCTGACTCCTTTATGTTGAACCAAATGCAAAACATAAAAGAGAAATAAACTGGTTTTGTAGCACATATGTATGTATAAGACTGCACGTGTAGTCTATACATACATACATACACATATATACACATACCCACTTGCCAGTACTGATCACCTAAGAAGAACCTAATGAATATGGATGTAATATAAGGCTAGTTCTCACCAGAGAAATTTGAAAATGGGTACTTACTAAAGGAGGCAATGTGGCATATGTGGGAAAATAGTGTATGTGGAAGAAAGGGAACTAGAGGACTAAAAGTTAGCAAACATGGGTTTGTGTGCTAACCAGTAACTAAGAATTTGAACTAGAATGAATGACCTTAATCATTTCCTCATATGGAAAGACATCAAATTCTTTGTTCTCTAAAAATCCATTCCAGATCCACAGTCCTGTGAAGATACAGGAAAATGATTTTCGTGCAGAATGCCTCACGTTTATATTTTGTTTACTGGTGCTAGTATATTTGTGGAGCCTTAGGCACTTTTTTCAATCATACCATGGGCTAATGTGGAACACTTATAAATGTTCATTTTGGCTGAATTGAGAAAGGCATTCTATAGAGTGAAATGAGTCTTGTAAAAATTCTTTGTCATTATAAATGTCAGAACAACAACAACAAATAGATGATTTTGACAAGGAAAGGGCTCATATTTGTATTAGATATGAGGTTTTTGAAATTTATTTTTGCTATTCACAACTTATCTTTTAAAATCCTGTGTAGACTGCAAACTTATAGAAGGCATGTATCATTTCTTATTTATGCTAGCAGCCCTTTAGTGTGTATATAGGAACTTATAAAGGATCTGTAAAATTAAACATAACCTGGTTCTTTCAAGTCTCTTGTTAAGGACAGAAGGAAAGCTTTCTTTGTTGACTTAAAGGTAGTACAAGACATAGTGAGAAGTCATAAAAAGTTGTTCTGCTCCTAAAAACAACATACTCTTTTCATCAGACATTAGGAAGACGAATTATTCATTTTAGGATTATTTGGATGTGCAAATAACATATAAAGATTTTTACCTTTAACGAGCCTGTATTATATTGTTTAGTACTCTACTTTGTTAAAAGGATTTGCCTCATCATGACTTGTCATTTGTTATTGTTTTTGACATGGCATTATATATGTTTTGAAATGGATGTAGGAATTACAAATAAAATTATTATAATATGGAGTAATTTCCTCAATTTGTCATATTTGATTTGTCAGCATAAATTCAGAATTATACTTTTGGGTTGGTATTTCTATTAACAGGATAGAAGGAAAATAGTATTTGTTTTTTAAAGTGGTTCAGAAAAGCTAAATAAAATCATAAGAGCTGACATAGGGTCACAGATTCAGAGCTTCAAGGAGAGCTCAGAAGTCATGTACACTACCCCCTGTGTTTTAGAGATAAGGAGCTTAGGGTGTCTTTAATGATGTAGTTGTTTTTCATTTCATTAGAACATCTTCTCCGGTAGGATAGAACAACAACTGATTTTGTAACTATGGAATCTGAGTTCTAATTCTGCCTCTATGACTTATTACATAGGTCATTTTGAGCAAATCATTTAAGTTCTCTGATGTCCTTTTCCTCATCTGTAAAATAAGGGGCAATAAAGGAGTATAAGGATTTGCCTCTTAGGTCTCTTCCAGCCTTAAATCTGTAATTAGGTTCAGGGTCTTGTCAGACTTTCAAGTAAAACTTGATATTTTTGAAATTCATTATTACATTTGCTGGCTAATAATGGAATTGTATGACATTGCACAAATGATTGTATATTTTTTCATTCTGTATTCACTCAGGTTTGGAAATAGCTTTCTGCACCTTTTCCTAGTAGAGTGCAAGCATTGCCTCCTCTTCTTATCAGTACTCTGAGACATAGTTTTCAGCAATTCAACATTTGTTAAGTATTTACAAGGAAGAATCAGAGAGAGAGAGAGAGAATTAAGAATACAGATAGTATCTTAAGGTTTTGTGTAATGGGAGGAGAATAACAAATATTCAAATGATCATCATTTAAAAAGAAAAGTAAGAAAGAAAAGTAAGTTAAAAACACTATCTCCTTTTCATTCAAAACTTCAGGAGAATGTAATGACTTTCATTTGCAGGGAACAAGGAAGATTTCATAAAGATGATGCCAGTTAAGTTTGGTCTTATCAAGAAAAAGAGGATACTTCAACCAGAGATCTAAAGAAGGATAAGGGGGATGTAGATTCCAGTCATTTACAGGTATTAAGAAAATCATAGATAGAGAAGAGGGTAAGGTTAAAAAGGGCATAGATAGGAAATGGAGAAGGATTGATTTGGGCTGGAAGTTAGATGGCATAGTAGAGAGTCCTAGGTTTGGAATGAGGAAGACTGAATTCATATCTAAACTCAGTGACACTGTGACACTGAATAAATCATTTTACTTCTTTATGCCTCAGTTCTTTAATCTATAAAATGAATATAGTACTTCTTTTATAAGATTAATGTGAAGATCAAAAGAAATAGTATATGTAAAGTATTTTGTAAAACTTTAAAATACTATGCAAATGCCATATTTATTAATATTACTAATTTTAACTTGTGAAGATTTAATAGTTTGAACTATGATTAGACAACCAAATTGAAGAGTATCTTATGGACCATCTTCTGAAGTTTCTATTTTCCTAAGCAGTGAATGGGATAATCATGCAAGGTTTCTGAATATATCAATGAGGTGATCAGAGTTATATACCATGAAGATTATGTAGAAAGCAAAATGGGAAATGTAGTCTTCTTAAATGGCAGAGACTACTTGTTTTTAGCTTTATATCTCTAGCACTGTGTCTGGCTAAACAATAAAACTGTTGTGCTGAAATTCTGTCTTATAATGATCTCCCTGCCATCTAAACATATACTATAGTAAACAAGTATATAAGTCAGTATACAAGTCAGTGTAAGATAATGATAAATGTAAAGAGGAACATAGCAGCAAAACTGCCTCCCAAATTAAGATCATATCCAGAAATAATGTGTTAAATGAGGAGAAGGCATTTGGACCCCAATAATGGCTCCTTGATCTACAAACTATAGAGAAGCCGTAGATATGAACAGTAAAAAAAGAGAAATTATGCTAATTAAGGAAGTATAAGCTAGCATTGATAACTTTGAGATGATATTAATATGTTAATGAGTAAACACCAAGATAGCATAAATAAATAGGCCATCAATTATACCTTAATCCTATAAGAATGGGACCCATGAATTCTTAAAATTGCCACAGGTCTATGCTACTGGAGTGCTCCCTACTTCAGTTTTCAGTTACCTAAGGTATTCTACATTCCTCTCTCCTTTCTTCTTCTCTTTTCTGCCCTATTTCCACTCTATTGCAGAACCATCTACCTCTGTTTTCTCTGTGCCTTATTAAAACATGACTGATGCATTATTCTCTGTTTGCTGTCAGCATGATCTTTCCCAACAATATCCAAAGAATCAGGCTTTTTTTTTTTTTTTTTTTTTTTTTCTTTTCTGACTCATCTGGGGAGTCCTTTGTGGTCACCTTCCTTAGGCATTAACTAGGATACTTGGGCTAGGATTTACCCACCTTGGGCTAACTGGGTGCCATGAATCCATTGATTGATAGCAACAGTGGATAAACTCATTCCTCTACCACCACCTAGGGATCTTCCTTCATCGTTAGATCTTAATAGGATGATTACTTAGGAGGCTCTTACAGTTGCCCTAAAACGAAGAATTTAAGGGCATAAACTAGGATAGTTATAGTGAGAAGAGAAAAGAACTAGATGGATATAAGATGTGTTGTGCAAATAATGATTGAATGTGACAATTTGTATGTAATAAGAGGGTCAACGATAACTTCAAAGTTATAGTCCTAGAATGCTTGCTGAATTAGTGTATTCTCAATTTAGAGAGAGAAATAGGAGGGAAGACAGGGAGTTCACAAAATCACAGAGTTAGAAGGAACCTCTTGATCATTGAATCCAACTTATATTTGAATAAGAATTTTTTTTTTATATCCTATTCAACAAATAAATAATAGATCCTGTTCACAAAGACTTTCAGTGAGTATTTCCTAAAACTACTTAATAGCAACACATTCCACTTTTAAGTAGCACTAATTATTAGGAAATGTCCCTTTACATCAAGCCTAATTTTGCTTCTTAGAACTTCCCTCTGAGACAGAAGAAATCTGATCTCTTTTCCAAGTGACAACCCTTTAAGTTCTTGAAATTTTTCTTCTATCTTCCCAAGTCTTCTCTTCTCTAGCTTAAGCTTCCTCATTTTCTTCAACTGATCCTTACTTCACCATCCTAATTATCCTCTTTTGTATGCTTTCAATCTTATCAGTAACCTTCCTAAAATGTGGCATTCAAAGCTGTTTATAGTATGCCAGGTGTCTCAACAAGGTAGACTACCTTAAACTTACCACTTTACTAGACACTGGGTCCTATGCTTTTCTTCCTGTAGCTTGTGTCTTTTTTTGACCACGATGTTCAGTTTTATAGTTTTTAGGTAAGATTTTGGGGAGCCATTCAGGTGGAGATAACATAATGGTAGTTGGGCATATGTGACAGAAGAAGAAAGGAAAGGCTGGGGTGGATAATAGATATGAAAATTATTTGCCTAGAGGTGACTTTCAAAATGAAATTAGTGTTTTATATTTTCACAGATAAAGAATAGAATAGAAACCAAAGGAGCCATAGCAAATAGTGGGTTTAAACAATTTTCCCTCTCCCCATTTTTAATGCTCTTTCACTCCTAAAACTACTTTGAATTAATTATTTGATATATACTTTGTATTTTCTTATAGGTTTGCATATTATAACTGTCCAGTAAAAAATAAGGGTGGGGTTATTTTATTTTCATCTTTGTATCTCCAAATCCTATCATGGTAGATCCTTGGGAAATATGTCTAGAAAATATGCTGACCCTGAGCAGAGCACATCTTTTCAGTGTCCCAAGCAATTTGAAAATTGTAAATTGAAGAACTTGCAGATCTGCAGTGATGGAAAGTGTTTCCTCATCAGGAGTTACATATGCTGATGAAATCACAAATCTTTACTACCTTTAAAAAAAAGTTTCTTGAATTTAATTTTGAGTGGCATTTGTGTTTGGAATCCCCAAGTTACTGCCACAATTGTAGCCCAGGACTTAAATCATAGTGTTCCAAACTTTCATATTTTGTGATCTTTAATATTACACACTTCGCTTCTTGTATATATTTTAATCTCCTAATAATGCTAGCCATTGTGTAGCTATAAATTTTAAATGTTGACAGGTCTTTGGTTTTTTTGCTTCAGGGAATTATAAAAAAGATCATACATATGGGATTGTAGGCTGAAGGTATTATGACCTGAGAGATTGATGGCTGTTGTCTATGTGATGTCAGTAGAAACTTTTCCCTGTCTTTTTCCCAGAATCTGACTAAAAAACCAACCAGTTGTTAAATTCTAATGGCTTTATTTCTGAAATATCTCTTGTTATCCACTTTTTATTAATATACCTGTCATCACCCAAGTACTTACTGTCCACCAGGATACTTGCCCTTTCTAGTCTGTTCCCCTGTTGATTCATCCTTCGTTTTGTATACTTCTCCATGATCATGTTGCTGTTTCACTTACCACCCTTGTCTTCCTACTAATCAATGCTTGTGAAGTAATGTTGAACCTTCATATAGGACCCTCCACAACTTTATAGAACATCATTTAATCTTATTTTGGTGATCCATAATGCATTTCAGTACCTTGCAGCATCCCAGTGCAGTGATCATTGAAATTAGTTATTTTTGCTTATTGATGTGCTGACGTATCAGGGAATAAAAGAGATGAAGTTATGAAATCATGGCCAAATCAAGTTCTTTTTTTTCTTTTCTTTTCTTTTCTTTCTTGTTGTTGTGAATGAAGCACTACTAATACTCTCACCATTATTATTATTATTTTTTTTTCACAGACTCACATTTCAAGACTTCCTCCTGGTGCTGTGGCAGGACAGTCAGTGGCAATTGAAGGAGGAGTTTGCCGCCTGGAGAGTTCATTGAACTGAACCCCTCTGGCTCAGCATGAAGTGTTTAAATGACACTTAGGGGCCTGAGCTGATTTTTAACAGATATTGGGTATTTTGTTCTCATTTTATCATTCTTATTGCAACCACGTGCACCATAACTTGAGACACAAGTGCTGCTGTAGTCTCTACTCTTAGTGATGTGTGGGTGTGTGATAGTATAAGGGTATGACTATATGAACAGGTGTGGATGTCTGGGATTGTGTGTGTGTATGTGTATGTGTGTTTGTGTGTGTATTTCCCTCAATGAATAGAATCTCCTTTTCCTCATCGTGCAAATAAAAACCAGGTATGATTAAATTAACATCATAAAATTTATACAATGTTTACAAAAATGAGCTAAATTTGCAGGAAAAACATTTTGATTTATTAAAACTATAGCAACTGTCTTTCCTGTTAAGTTTGAGATGAACAGAATTCATAGCTAGTTGTTTATATAATTGAACAGTGGTTGTGCTACATTCATTATAATAATTGTTCTTTATTTTTTAATGGTTTAAGTGAATCCATGAGTGACTTAAACCCTTATTCTCATCCCTAATACAGGGCATTTTTCTTTAACAAAAAAATGGTTTCAGTGAAACAATCTAGCCAAGAATTAAGGCCAGACCTTTTTAAAACTAGTCTTATGATAAAGGTTGTACCTCTTTCCTCAAGCTTTTATAAGCTTAAATGTTGCATAGCTTCAAGCTCTATGTACTATATTATGAAATTACCTAAATATAGAGAACAGTAATGCACAGTCTTTAGTTTGTGTATAATGGAATATTATTTGCAATGTAACTGTAAATATTACAGCAAAGTTTATGGAGAGATTCAATATTATCTTTGTTTCTTGTTTAAATATATTTTTAAGATAAAGGTGCAAAAATAAAACAAACCTATTACTGTCTATAGTGTATAAGTGTCTTCATTTTATAACTTAACCTCTTTGGGTCAAGGCTGAAAGTTTATTTTGAACTTTCCTAGAAAAGTGACTTTTTCTAAAGACCAATCATGAATTCCACTATATCTATAAAGTCATGTGTTGCTCTTACCCTTTTTAAAGTCATATCTGAATTTATGCTGATTGCACAAGTAATTGTAATTTCATGGTTTTTTTTTTTAAGTGATCATGCCATGTAAGATCAATTTTTAGGTGAGGTAAGAAGCACACATGTAAAAGTTGTATTGCCATCTCAAAGGAGATTATTTCAATTGGTACTTCTCAGAAGATGAAAAGATGCTAAAGGGAGATTTGTACAATGAGACAAGAAGTCCTATAATCATGACTCTGGGTAGAAATTCCAAGAAGAAACTATATGCTTCACATCAACATATGGCAAAATTATAAAGGAAAGGTGAACAAAATAGAGTGGGTATAAATATAAATAATTTAGGAGTTGTTGGCTTTCTATTCATCAAACAAGCAGTTACATTTGTTTTGCTATTTTCTGGTTAGACAAGTTGGTGCCTTAATATTTGTTTTTCATTCTTAATAAGGTTATGAAGTTACCAGAGTGGGGATTACTAGTAGGAAGTCTTTGTCCTCAAGCATTTTCAAAGACAGGTTACCTATTGGCAGTGTTCCTTCAGGAACTGGACTGACTACATATAACTATTAGGACACTTTTGGAGTCTAAAAATCATCTGATGTATTTCACTAAGAATGCTATTTCTTTCATCAAACTTTGCCTTTGTTTCATTCCCATTTAAGAGATTTGTTTTTAAAGTTCATTGTTGTGAAGATAAAAAAAATTGCTTTCCTTTCGACAATTGGTGTCAGTTTAGAACATTTGGTAAAAAAACAAAAAAAGGGAGTGTATGTGTTTTGTTTTTTCCCAATTCTCCAACTACATTTAATTTTTCAAACTAAATACTTTGTGTGAGCATGGGAAGAAAGTTAAACTAAGAACCAATAGATTACAAAAAATCCTTTTAAACATAACAGGTAAAGGAAATTTGTCCCTAATAGGAGCATGGGATAAAGGAGGGAATAATGAAAAAATTGAATTTTTTTTGTTGTTTGTTTGGGGTGTTTTTAGCTGTACTTGGAAGTGACTTTATTTCACACAAAAGAAGAATCCCATTAGAAAATAAGCACCATGTGCTCATCTGGCCAATGTCAACAAGATTTAAAAACAGCTGTATTTGAAATATCTATTTGTTATTACATGGCGTGTTTAATCAAACTAATAAACACTCACTTGGATTCATAGAGTCCCTTTTCTCTGAAGAGCCTAGCAGTAGATTCCAGTTTCCATGAAGATAGATGATCCGGTCAGACCTAGCATGAACATTATTTATTTCAGAGTGGTAAATAGCTTTTTTATTGGGTTTTCCCTTCCCTTTTCCGTCTGATACAATGATTCATTTTTTCATCCAAGCATTGTTGATCCATGTGCTGTTGCAAATAACTAATACCACTTCAAGTGGCAGAATAGAGATCTTTATCAGATTACACATTCTCTTTATTATTAAGTAGAGGATATTGAGCATACTTTTCTTGATTTATCCAGGGTCACCACTGTGAAGATCACTTACTGTATTATACAAATTATATTGTGCGATTCAGCACTGTCCTCAGAGCCTATTTAGACTTTTTCTATGTTCCCTTACAATAGATATAAACTATGATGCCTTGTTTGATTTTTTTTTTTTTTTTTAGGAGGAATAATTTTTTTGTCTCCACCCTTGCCATCAGTGTTCACTTCTCATTGCTGTAAGTATACCATCTTCTAACAGCATCTTTGTCTTTTGTTAAATTGTTGCTATTAATTTACTGTGATCTTGGAAACCACATCAGGTCCATAAGACCTCTCCTATCAGTGAAGCCTCCTGAGCTTCATTGTTACCAAATTTGTGATTTCTTTTTTGGCTGTTCTGATACTTTTCTGGCCTGTATAGATCTCAGTGATGTTCTATATAGCTTAGGTTGCCAGTTAAGTAATATACATGAAGATACACACACACACACACCCACCCACCCACACACACACACACACACACACACACACACACGATATATATCTGGTCTTATATCTTGTTAACATTAAAAATATGGCAAGACAATTAGGACAAAAATAATTAGTTTTATTTGGTTTATGGGAACTTTTCCCCCTCATGCAGATATAACAGATACTTGTAAACAGCTGAGGCTGTGCATAATGATTTCTTCCTAATGACCATGTAATTTTCTTTTATAAGTTCCTTGAGGTCCAAGACTGTTTTTTTGATCTAGCCCAAAGCCATTACCTGACAGACCTTGATAAATATTTGTTGAGTTGAATTATATTTTAAGGTCAATTGTTATTAATCCTTAAAATTTAACTTTCCATAATTTCCAATGGACTGTTTACTTTGTAGATTTGAAATAGAGACTTGGGGGTAGCTAGGTAGGAGTGGTAGGCAGTGTTTGCCTTTGCTAAATTTCATAGCAAACTAGTTATTGCATATATCCTGTTCTAAAATGGAGGGATAATTAAGGAGAATGCACATTTTCATTATAATTTTATAATATGATGAATATGGTATCTATTCATTATCCTTCTTTATGTGTTATTTTGTCCTGCCTTGACTTTCCACCCATACATAAGGCTAAGTGCATTTGATGCCTTCAGCTATGCACACTTGGTGATTTTATTTCCTAATTATTATATTCCATCCTTGTAAAGTTCAGAGTACATGTAATTATTCTTTATAATCAATCTGTTTGACCTTGGCAAATAGAATATCAAAGCTAAAATTAGCACCTGGTTTAACTCTAGATTGAGTTAAGAGATTGATTGCTCTTCTAGCAGACTCTTAAAGGATGACTCCTGTTTTCTTAAGTTATTCTTAGTTTGAATACATAACTCAGCTACAGTCTGAGCCATTTCACTGGAATGTTTGAATCTCCTGGATTTTGTCAAAGAGAAGAAGCAGCTCTGCAGGAGATTTTAGGGAAAGTATATTACTATGTTTATGGGTCTGAATTTCTCCAAGAATTGCACATCATAGCTGAAAGGAACCTGAGAACCCAAGTCCAAATCCCTTATTTACAGATGAGGAAATAGGGTTTATTTTTATGAAAAATGGCTAAGAATTTGTAGGGTAAACAGAGACAGAAGTCTTTCTGCCTATCATTCTCACCAACAAATTATGAAATGTTACAGTCTTTTGTATATTTCAGAGGTATACTAGTCCAATCAGTAACAATTTTTGTTTACACTAATTCATTAATTTGAAAGGCATTTATTAAGTGCCTACTGCAATCTAGTGACCCAAAACTTCATGATGTTTCTCAGGACACTCTGTATCCTCTGAGTCACATTCACTGACTGTCCTTATACTCATAACACTCTCTCATTTCTACCTCCTAACGTCCCTTGCTTATTCCTTCAGATCTCAGACAAATTCTTACCTTCTGTAAGAAGCCTTTCCCATTTCTCCGTAATATTAGTGTCTTCCCTGTGAGACTATCCATTCAATTTATCCCATACATATCTTGGTTGTAGAAAATTGTTTGCAAGTTATCTCCCTCATTAGATTGTAAAGTCTTTGAAAAGAGGGGCTGATTTTTTGTTTGTTTGTTTGTTTGTTTTTTTATAGTCTCAGAACTTTTCACAATATCTGGCATGGAGAAGGTGCTTAATAGTTGATTGTTGTCTTTTGTGCTTGAAGAGAATAAAAATAACATCATAATGTTGAGATTAAAGTGCAGTGTACCTGACTGGTTGGTCAAACCAATAAGATCTCAGAAGGCTTTACCACAAGTCTGTCACAAATAGTCCATATGGACATTTGGAATGGAAATAGCTCTAAATTTGCACATCTTATTTTTTTAACTACTTCAGTTCTGCTGTGTTCAAAGAGCACAGTCCTTGGATACAGACGCTAAGAGTGTCCTTATATCACTTCTTCTGATTTCCATATTCATATGAATGAAAGCCTTCCATGAATTTTTTGTAAAATAATTTTTTAGGCAAATATAATTTGGCATTTAAAAAACATGGCCAGCCTACTAAAGTTGTACCCTCTAAAGCAGAGTTTGAATATTTGGCAATTCAGCTTGTGGGAGGATTTCAGTGTATGGCACCTTATCTTGATAGGGATCTTCAGAATCATCCTAAGCCAATTCAAATGGGAGTGATTCAGTTTCCTGGTATGGTGCCAATGTATTGTCCAGATTTTACAGCAATACAGCGAGGTTCTGTAGACTTACAGTTTTGTAGGCAGCCTATTCTCTTTCACACACTTTCCTTTGGAATCTTAAACAATGAGCTAATTCTTACAATGCATGGATCAACCTCAACATCTTTATGTTGTTGTACATTCTTCTTTCTCTAATGAAAACTAATGAAGTCTAGAGGACTAATGACATAATGAGGATATATCGTGATTTTCAAATGAATTGAATTTAAGTGAGAATGAGCTGTGCAAAGCCATAAGCCTTAATTTCCCCTTCAAAGTTACTGGAGACCAGTAGACTACTGAGGGCCACCATCATCTCTGTGGACATCCCTGAAAAGTATATTGCCAAAGTAAACTTATCCACAACATTCTGAATTTCTCCATTTATTGTAACTGACAGTTCCATGTACAGATGATGTGATCCTGGCTGGTGGAAAATCTCTTTCTTTGTAGTGCAAGTGGCAGAAAATCAATCCATATTCTTTAGCATCTTAGACTCAGAAGCTGCACAGACTACACAATCATCTGCAAACAAAAAAGTCACACACCTATTCCTCCTTCCACTTTAATCTTGGCTTATAGTCGTTTGAGGTTAAACAGTTTATTATCAGTTCAGTAGATGACATTAATGTTGTTTTTCATTCTTCTTGAAAGCATTGAACAATATCCCTGAAAACATCATGCAGAAAAGCATAAGAGAAAACATACACCCTTGATTCACTCTACTGATGATTAGGAAAATATGAGAACATTATCTACATTCAGAACTCATGAAAACATACAGTTGTAAAACTGCAGTGCAATAAACTCTGGGCAACCAAATTTTGCCATGTTTTTCCACACCTTGTAGCTGATAGCATTGGAGGCCTTGGTCAGATTATCAAATATTGTATATAGACCTTTCTTCTGCTTGTGGCATTTCTCCTGGTGTTATCAAGTAGCAAATGCCATATTAACCATTCCTCAACACTTTTAGACATCACACCCTCTCTTGGGTAGATGCCTATATTCCAGGTAATGGATTGGGCTATTGAGGATCTGGTAAGAATCTGGCCAACAGTGATGAAGAGAAAGACTCCCATGTGATTTTCACAAGACAATATATTTCCTTTTCCTTCATAGAGATGGGCAATGGAAACATCCTTGAACTTTTGGGAAATAATCTCCTCTTGCCATGTAACCCAAAAGATTTTAGTTAGTTTTTGTGTGTGCAGTGGACTCCCTGCCTTTTAAATCTCTGCTAGAATAGAATTAGTACAAGACTTTGCCACATAAGAAGAGCCTAATGACATTCAAAACTGCTTCAGTTGGCGAGAGAGGAATTAATTTCAACTTGAGATATATAGTCAATGGCTTCAGCATTGGTTGATGATAGTCTGTTGATAACTTGTGGGGCTGGAGGGGCAGCAAATATGGTGCAAATAAGGACTCACTATAATGTTCTTGTTGGTTGGTCTTGGGACAGCCTTCTTTTCAGTAGAATTATCACCACAAGAATAGCCAGATGTTAAAAGTCCAACTTGTGTATCATCTACTTCACAATCTAGTTTCCTTGCCTGGGGCACAGGCCAGCTTTCTTAGAGGCTTTCTGGAGTCTTGGTTTCAGTGGAGAAATGAAGGAGGACAGGCCTGCCACCACTGTGGTGTGAGATGGAGTGAATGTCTCTCCTTGGCTCCAAGAGCTTGAGCTCCCACCTCCAGTTGTCTGTCTTCTCTGGCTCTCAATGAATCTGGCTTATATCCCAGTTTTTATGCTCTACAATGAGTATAAACCAATCATCATATCACTAGGAAATCATTATTTGTTTTAAGATTAAATCAATCATACTGAACTTAGAGAATTATTAATCACCATGCTAAACTTAGATAACCATTGTCTCATCAATTCCAGGACTTAACACCTTGTAAGAATCCTTGTTTCAGAGTTCTGGTCCATAATATCTCCCACTTTTGTTTTAGAACATAAAGTGGTCACACCCTCCCTGACTTCTCAAGGAGGTGAGAACCCCAAAAAGATGATCATTCCTCCCCTGACTCCTCAAAAAAGGAGGTGATCATACCCTCCCTGATGTCTCAGGAAAGGAGATGAAAACTAAAGGGAAATGGGCAATCAAACCAGGTTAGCAGGTTTCTGAAAGCTCTAACTTGAAACAGGTATACATAAATACATCAACATGGCAAGTATTACAAACAAACAACGTGAATCAACATGAGGAATTATACATGTCCATAAGTCTTAGAAATAGTCCCAAACCAATCTATTATTCATTACTTCATGTGTCAGGAATCCAATGGTTCCTGCAGGTTTTGAAGTACTGTAACAGTCTTAACAATTTTTCATCTCAAGAAATCCAATAATTCCTGTGGGTTTTTAAATTCTGTAACAGTCTTATCAATAATTTTTTATCTTAGGGAATCTGGTGATTCCTGCTAGTTTTAAAATCGTGCAACAGTCTCATTATTAGCCATTCTCTTTCAGTGTCAGATGTTTCTTAGGTCTTCTCCTTTGCTTTGAGATTTTTGTCTTTTTCTGTCTCTCTCTGATGGACAGGGTGAATACAGCTCATTGGCACCCATCTGATTCCTTCTCCATCTGTAGAGATACAAGCAAACCCTTTCCCCCTTTCCCCCAAGCAGTTAACCCATCTAGTCTCTTCCATTCACCACTTTCTGGATCTTTCCACATTACCTGGCAATTACGTTGGAGATGCTTACAATGAACACTGCTTTTTTGTCAGGTTAAAAAGCCTATATTCTCCCCAATTGTAATCCCTTTCTTCCATCAGATTGTTTTTTGGCTGACTGACCATGTCTTAATATTGAATTTCTAAAGACTCTCTAGTGTAACATGCCCTCCTGGCAGTTATACTAGTCTGTCCTAGGCCCAACAGAATACCTTTGACCACTGACCTTTGCAGTGTCAGCTCTACTCGGCTCGCCTCCTCTGAGGCCTTCAAAGGTCTCTGGCCATGATTTCTTGAATCTATAGTTTAATAACCGGTAGCACACTCAAGAACAGCCACATGTAATCTTAAACGCCTTTATTATACCTACTCACATAATGCCCTGACTTACTGCCCTGACTTGTTAACTCTTTAGTGAACACCTGGTCTGAAGACCCATGTGTTCACTACCAAACTCCTTACCTCTCAGCTATCCATCAGCTTGGCTCAGCTACCCCAGGCTAGGGAGCCAGGTTAAAAGCAACTTGCTGTCTACAGTGGGCTTATAAAGGGCCTGTGAGGTCACACACACAGCCAACCAGCAAGAGAGTCGTCACCCATTACAAAGCTATCTCAATATGGCTAGGATCCCACCCACAGGGAAGTCCTATATCCACAGAGATTACTTCTGGGTCACTCAAATCTCCCGTTGTGCTGTGCCTGCCCATTTAAAGGACCCTTACAATTCCCTTCTCTTGTTTTGCGGGAACCACATCCTTACATTCTGGGTGTAACCTTGGCTGCCATCATGGCCCGCCTGGGGCCCTGAAGCTGGGCCCCACCTCTCATTTCCCTGGATCAATCTACATTCTGAGGCCCAATGGAAGCCCTTATTGCATTTTGGACATAGAGGTTTGGGTCTTTTTCTCTCACCTTGTCTTCTCACTCTATCTCTATGCCTACCTTGAGCTTTCAGATGCCCTACTTTACCACATTGAAAGCATTGACAAGTCTCTGGAAGTCCCTTGCCAAAAGGGACCCTGTCTTCCCATGTTCTGCATCATAGCCTGGGTATAAAAGGCATTTGTGCCCACTGTGGCACAGCATCTTATGATCTCCTCTAAGGGAGCATCTTTGTGTGTAGTCCTAGTATAATCCTTCTACAAACCTCATTAGCATTTTCTCTAGCAAGTTGTCTTATAATTATTCCTATTGCTGCATTTTCACCAATGGTTCGTATGATATCTATCTGCAGATGTCCCATGAAATCAGTAAAGGATTCATTTGGACCTTGCTCTATTTTTGTGAAGGCTTCCCCTCCATCTTGCTTTCCTGGGAGGGAGCCCCATGCTTTGATAGCAGCAACAGCAATTTGCTCATATGCTACCAAAGGGTCATTAATCTGTACTGAAGTGTCTGCATATTGACAGAGTCACAGAGACTTTTTCACTGAACTCAGGATCAGAGACTTTTCAATGGAGATCTTGCTAGTATGGACTTAAATCCTTAGTCCCTTTTTGGGCCCCAAAATGCAAGGTTCTTGTTTGGTGTTCTGGAGATCTTGGAACAGCCTTCTTTTCAGTAGAGTAATCACCACAAGAATAGCCATGTGTTAAAGTCCAAAGTCTTTATTTTCTCCTTCACAATCTAGTTTCCTTGCCTATAGCCTGGGCTAGCTTTCTTAGAGCATTTCAGACCGGCCTTGGTCTCAGAGCAGGGGGAAGCTAGGAGGCTAGCCCCCCATAGTGGTGTGAGATGAAGTAAAGGAATCTGTCTCTCCTTGGCTCCAAGAGCTTGAGCTCCTGCCTCCAATCCTCTTGTCTTCCCTGGTTCTGTCTCCAAGTCTCTTGGTCCCCCAGGAAAGCCACCAAGAGCCTGACCAAAGATGGAATGAATGTATCTCTAGGTCCCTTCTGAGGCTGTGTCTGGCCTTTCTGAATCTCTCCAAGCCCTTCTGAATCTGTCTATGGCTCTGACAGGCCTTGGTCTCAGAGGGGGAAATGAAGGAGAATAGGCTTGCCACCACTGTGATGTAAGATGGAGTGAATCTCTCTCCTTGGTTCTGAGAGCTTGAGCTCCAACCTCCAATCCTCTGTCTTCTCTGGCTCTGCATCCCAGCTTATATGCTCTACACTGAGTATAAACTAATCATTATATCACTAGGAAACCATTATTTGTTGCAAGATTAAATCATTCATACTGAATTTAGAGAACTATTAATCACCATGCTAAACTAGATTGTCTCATCAATTCCACTTACTTAACACCTTGTAAGAATCCTTGTTTCAGAGTTCTGGCCCATAACAACTCACTTGAGTTCTTTCAAATCTCTCCAAATAACTTTAAATAACACCTCAAGACAAATTGTAGAGTGGCAGAACACACAAATGGATATGATGAAACAATTTCCCAGCTTAAGACAACTTAGAAGTTTGACAAGAAAGATCTTTTGCACAGGGTGGGAAAAGAGTACAGTATATGCAACACCTTGACAAGTCAGCAGTAGACCCTGGGGGCAACTGAATGGCTAGAGAGACTTTCAGAGTACTCAGCCCATAGACAGTAAAGTATTTAGACAATTTCTCAGAAGATTACAGGAGGCCTTTTGTTGACACTTGTGCAGGGCTGTCATTGCCCATAATGAATCTGGGTTGCAGACCTAAATTTCATCAGGGGGAAGTACTAGCACACCAGAGTTTGCAATAATAAAGGGAAAATTTGAAGTCTCAAAGAAAGAAACCATTGCCTCTAGGTCCACACTAAACAATATCTTCATGTTCAGGAAGTTATGGTTAGCAGGGATTCTGAAATTTAGTATCAGAATTTCCCTTTTTTTTTTTTTTTTTTAAAGAGGAGAATATTTCCTTTCATTTCTTACCAAATTCCAAAGAGGTAAACACAAATAAGACAGATAGTTCTCTTAAATTTATAGGAAGTTCACTTTTCATTGGTTCAAATGAATATACATAGGAACTAGTGCCTCTATGCTTACTTGGATTTTCAGCAGCAGAATGCCAGTGACAGATTCAAAAGATTACACACCAAAGGAATAATTAAGTGTAGTCTTTGTCTAAACAACCATTGAAGATAGTACATTTGACTTCTAAAAAGCTATCAGCTAAGCCTAAGGGGCTCCTTGAAACCGAATGTGGAACTCCTAGAAAAGAAAATAACCATGGTAGTTTTTCCTTCAGAAAGGAGAGCCACATAGCACTAAAACCACAGTGGAGAAAGCCAGGGAAAACTAGACCAGTATTTCCTTAATCTTTAAATCCCATAGAGTTTTCTTAGCTTGTCCAAAAAACCTTAGGGGAAATGAAGAAAAGGAACATGTTTGAATAGTAGTCTTGACATCCACTGCTGTCATTATGGAAGAGACCCAATATCTAACCTAAAGAAGACTTTTCTGGTTGAACCTATTTGCTTAAGAAAGCAGAAGAGAAAATTATCTTGAGATGTCAAGTTTGATGCATAAGCTTTCTTTTTAATCACTATTGGTTCTGGAATAAAATGTAAATTCCTTTATCATTTAAAGATCTTCACAATCTGGCTCTTATCTACTTTTCCAGTCTAATTTACACATTACTCCTTCTCATGAATTCTATTCTAGCCAAACTGGCTAACTTCCTGTTTTCCCAAATTCAATCTTCCATCTTCTGCCTCCAAGTTTTTGCCCAGATTGTTCTCCATGCCTAGAATTCATACTCTTCTCTCTACCTTTTATAAGCTTATGTTATATCAGGGCCCACTTCTTTTGACTGTGAAGTCATTTCCTACCCATTTACATGTCAGTACTCACCAAATTATATTCTATATATGCATATATGTATCCATCTATATCTATTTATCTAGCTTATTTATATTTTTTATCTTCATCTATTTATTTGCTTTCTTATCTGTCTATATATTGTATTTCCAGAATGTAAACTGCTTGTGGTCAAGGATTATTTTGCTTTCATTTTGTTTTGTTTTTTATGCCATCTTGTTGAACACAATGTCTTTGATGTGGTAGATGTTTCATAGGTAATTGTTGAATTGAATTATCTGCTTACATAACAAGTTCTGTAAGTTGGCATTAATATTGGGAGTATAATGGAAAGAAAACTGAGTTGTCAGTTTAAAAAATAGGATTCAGTCACTTTGTCCAAAAGTTGGTCCAATTACTTCAATCTTCATGATCTAGGTTTCCTGACATACAAAAGGAGAAAGCTGGACTAGATGATATCAAAAATTTCTTTCATTTCTAAAATTTTATGTGTTTATGATTCAGGTTCCACAATCTTGCACCAGTAAAAGAAACCGTGCTTTTAGATCAGAGATACTAGAGCTAAAAGAAACCTAAGGGACCTTCTAGTGCAGTTCTTTCATTTTACAGACAAAGAAAGGAATTAAGACCTAGAGAAATCATGCAGCCTGCTTAAAGTCATTCATCTACCAAATATCAGAACAAAGAGTCAAACCAGATAAAATAGATCCTGTCATTGTTATTCAATCATGTCTAACTCTTCCTGACCTCCCAAAGTCTATCCAAGCTCATGCTTATTTTCCCATGACACTTGATCCAACTCATCTACTGCCATTTCCTTCTTGTTTTTCTATCTTTCTAAAGGGTCTTTCCCAGTAAGTCCTCTCTTTTCATGATGTGGTCAAAGCATGTAACCTTCAGCTTCAGTATTTTATCTTCTTTCAATGAATAGTATTGAGGAGGAAACCCCAAAACTTTGAAAAATCCTTAAAGGAGAAAACCTCCTTAGTCTCTGCCTCAGGGAGGGAACTCCACCCCAAGTACAAACAGTTTCATCTTTGTTATCTGGCTCAGTCCCAAAACCCATTGAATTCAATTCAAATTCTAACTCTGGCTGAAACCCAGCCAGGAGCCAACCTGAAACTTTACCCACAGCCCCCTTTAGCTAAATCTCTCATTATAAAAGAGCCAAGCTGGAGTCCTCTCTTTGAAGAGGTCCCAAACATGGCAGCCTTACACCTGGCATGCCCAGGATCTCTGCCCACTGGAACCCTGGTTCTGGTGCCCTTTTATCTCTACCTTCAACTTTACTAACTCGACTCTACCTCCAAACCCCATAATAAACCTTTTATCAATCTAGGTTTTCAGGTCTGTAAATTCTTTTACAAGGGACTCTTGAGCCGCTACTAGACCTCATTTAACTCTGTATCTTTGTGCTGAATCCAAAGGGGTTGCAGGGGAGCTCTATTTGATTCCCTGTACCCTGAACCTGCCACTAGACCTCAATTAAACCTAATTTCATTTAGGTACCCCAATTCTAAACCTCATCATCATGAATCAATTTATACTAGCAAAAGATTTATAAACTTTTTTGGTGTCATGATCCCTTTGGCAATCTGATGAAACCTATAGACCCCTTCTTAGGATTTAAGTCTTAAAGTGAAGAAAATGTAATATACAGAATCACAAAGGGAATCCATATTTAGAATCTAAGTAATCGATTTTTTAAAAATTCACAGATCTCTAGATGAAGAACTCATGTGATCTGAGGTATTTCATATCCACAACATTCCTCACATCAATCCCTTTTGTCCATTTACATAGCTCTTACTTTGTTATTTCTTACCTGTACCATTGTAATAGTTTCCTTACTGAAATCACTGTCTCAAGTGTTTCCTTTTTGCAATCCATTCTCCACAAAGGTGCCACAAAGGCTCCACAAATAGGCCTAAAGCACAGCATAACACTCTCCTCAAAAAAAACTCTGGTTCCCTATGATCTTTAGGAACAAATACAAATTCCTCTGGCACTAAAAGTCTTTCACAATCTGAATCTATCCTAGTTTCTCAGTCATACATTCCTTGCTTTTCTGCATGCTTTGGTTCATCCAAACTAGTCTTCTTGTTATTTCTCACACACAAAACCCTGTCTTCTGTCTTCGTCCCCTTCACAGGTTTTCTGCTGTCTATAAGCATGTGTAATGTTATATTTTCATCTCTGACTCTTAGAATCTTTAGTTTCTTTTGAAATGCAGCTCGAATACATCCAAATCTTTTCTGATTATCCCAACTGCTATTTTTCTCTATCTCTATCTCTGTATGTCTTACACACACACACATGCCCCTTTATATTTATTGTGTATATCCCTATATGTGTTCAGAATGTAAGCCCATTGAGGGAAGATATAATTTCATTTTTTATCTTTCACATGCTAAAAAATAGTAATCCTGTAATAAATGCTTTTTTATTTATCACTAAATAAAAGTGCCAGCAGATATAATTATTAAATCACTGTTAGTGATCTTTAAGGGGCAACTAGGTGGTACAGTAGATAGAGTGCCAGGTCTGCAGAAAGAAAGATACATTTTCCTGAATTCACATCTAACTTCAGACACTTACTATCCAGTGGCCCTGGACAAGTCACAATCCTGTTTGCTTCATTTTCCTCATCTATAAAAGGAGTTTGAGAAGGAAATGACAAACCACTCCAGTATCTTTGATTAAAAAAACAAAAAACATACCTAACTAAAATAGAGTCACAAAGAGTTGAATGTGATTCAAATGACAGAATAACAACAAAAGTGATCTCTAAAAGGTTATAAAGAAGACAAAAAATAATATAAATTTGCATAAAGGAAAAAATTTTTTAAAGAAAAGTACAGTATGCAAATTATAGCTCAATGGCCATGACTTTTCTTCCTATAAAGCCCAGTGAATTTCTAGAAAGGGAAGCTGTCATTACAAAGCACTAACAAACCTTATCAAGATAGTCACTCTAGACTAGCTGCCTTTCCTTTTCTGACAAGGTTACTGTGATATTATTATAGATAGAGTTAGCAAAAGATTCAATAAAGTCTTTGCCAAAGTTTCTCAATTTATTCTTTTGGAAAAAGCTGAGAGATGACTAGACAATAATACCAATAAGTGAATTTAGAATTGGTTCAGTAGTTTGTGACAGAAAGAATAATCATAACAAATTGATATCAACTTGGAAGAACTTCTCTACTGAAGTATCTCTGGTATTTGGCCCTTTGGTGTTTAACATTTTTATTATGTGGCTAAAAGTATAAATAGCATGCTCATCAAGATGACAGCTGAGAGATACAGATAACACTATGACAATATCTCAACAATATGAATTAGCAAGATAACTTTTAAAATTTTTTTAATAAACTCACACAATAATGAAGTTTTCTTAACTTTAAAATTGTCTTAAATATTAGTAGTTTAAAAGTTAAAGTTAAAAATTTAAAAAGTTTAAAATGCAGAAAATGTGGTTAAATGGAAGTTTCTTGGGAAAAAATAATCTTTGCTTTTTAGTAGACTGTAAGTTCAACATGAGTTGAGAATGTGGTCTAGTAGCCAAAAAACTAAGACAATTTTATTCTGCCCCCGTTAACTCACATTTGGAATATTATTTTCAGTTCTGGAAGCCAAAGATTATTGGTAAAATGGAGAGAATCCAGAAGAATGATTAGAATTCTGAAAAGCTTTAAGCCATAAAATATATATGCCATAGTGGATTTTTTTTTTTTTTTTTAGTATGGGTTGACTTGCACAACTTCAAAGATCTCTTTCAATTCTGAAATTTCATGAACCCAAGCCTTCTGACCCAAAATCCAGTGACCTTTTTATTGTCTCTAACCTTTTGATAATACTAGTTTGCATTTATATAAATATCTTATTGAAGTTTGTTTTCCCCAAACAGTCATGTGAAGTAGGTAGCACAGATATTATTAATTCTATTTTGAAGAAGAGGAAAGATTAAGTGATTTGTACACAATTATACAGATACCAACTATCAGAATTGAGACCTCATTTGATCTCCCTTTTGTCTTAAGTTAAATAGAATGAAAATGAATCCAGGATCTTTTTGGCACTTAGAGCATTCATAATATCCCCAAGTATCCTTTATTATTATTGGTTGTCTGCAATGGGGCACCACCATCCTCTCTGTAATTTCTGACCATTGATTTGGGTTCTCTCTGAAGAGAAACAAAATAACCCTAATTTCTGTTTTCCATATGACAGTCTCTCAATTATTTGAAAACAAACTATCATATCTTCCCCAAACTTTTTTTTTCAAGCTAAATATTTCCAGTGTTTTTCTTTGTTTTCAATGTTGTTTTAGATACTTTGCCATTCACTCTTTTGCCTTTTCTAGATGTGCCCCAGATTGTCAATGACCCATTTAAAAATGATAGCCATAATTTTTCACAGTTTCTGATCAATGCTGAATCCACTCAAACTGTATTACATTTTTGTCAATGACTTATATAAAAGCTTAGTTGTCATACTCCTCAAATTTGTTAATGACACAAAACTGAGAAAGCCAGCAAATACAGTGGATGATAGAGTTAGGATCTAAAAGGATCTTGACAGATTAATTAATTGGAGCTTAAATCTAGAATGATAAAATTCAGTAGGGATAAATGAAAAGTCCTGAAATGGGAACAAAACCTCCACAAGTATAACATTCAGGAAGCACAAAAACAAACAAACAAACAAAAAAAAAACCTTGGGATTTTAGTGGAGGGCAGATTTAATATAAATTGGCAATGTGATATGATAGAAATTAAAGCTAATACAATGTTGGACAGCATTAAAAAGGAGCATGGATTCCAGGAACAGGATGGCAATAATCTTACTATATTCTATCTTTGTCACATCTTATTTGGTGATCTTATGTGGTTTGTTCTAGACACCATAATTTAAGA